>NC_066579.1:169257836-169564503 GCF_024323335.1 Lathyrus oleraceus | reverse complement strand
ATCGAAGAGAGACGGCTAGCAGCTGTATGCCATGGACAGTTGTATCAGCGAAGGATGAAGCGAGCCTTTGATCAGAAAGTGCGTCCTCGAAGCTATCAGATCAGTGATCTAGTTTTGAAGAGGATCCTCCCTCCCGGTGCAGATAACAGGGGCAAGTGGACTCCTAATTATGAAGGTCCATATGTTGTGAAAAAGGTATTCTCCGGTGGAGCCTTGATGCTTACAACTATGGATGGTGAAGACTTTCCGTCTCCTGTTAACTCAGATGTAGTCAAAAAATACTTCGCATAAATTGACCAGCTGGACAAAAAGAAAAAAGAGTCCAGGCAAAAAAAGGGCATCCCGGCGAACCAAAAACAGAAAGTAAAGGTTCGGGCAAAAATTAGGGATAAAATGAAAAGAATTTGTACACCCGGTAAGTCGAAAACCCGCAAGGGCGGCTTAGGCAAAAATGGGTATCCCGGTGGATTGAAAACCCGAAAGGGCGATCCAGCCAAAAGAGGGATTAAGGCGAAGACTACAGTCTGAGTTGTCTGTACTTCATCAAGCTTTGTCGTCTGCCATCTCGAAAGATGTGATCCGTCCAGTCATTCTTCTCAGAAAGCAAGGAGTTGGGAGGAAAACTGATGATCTGTGAGTTATAACAGAATTGGGAAATAGTGGATGCCGTGTTCACATTGCCATTAGGATAGATCTTTCCTTTTGTGCGCAATTACCTCTTTCTAGGAATTGCCTCCCGATGTATTTGCCTTTTCAGGCGCATTTTCAATCAATAAAAGTTGTTATTCAGATAAATGGCTCTTTTGTTTTTATTTTTACTGTTTTGTTTGCAAAAATGTCCGAATTTTTGATAAGCACTGCATATAAAAACATGAAGGCTACACAATAACGTGCAAAAGTGACAAAACATTTGAAAATCATTTTGAATGTTGAGGACACTTGAGCGTATCTTGCCTATGTATCCCCTGGGGGCATTTTGTTGTGCTGTTTTTCAGGATTGGCATCTGTGAGGACGTTTCCTCAGCAGATATTTTCCCCAAGCAAGTTTGGAAGCTATCAGAGCTATGTTCCCCTGCGGAGACGTCTGTGGATAGTGCCTTCTATTCCCCAACAGATCTAAGGATTGCCTATCCCCCAGCAGGCCTGTATTTGCCGATTTCCTCCCCGAGTGAGGCAGGTTCATTGAAATTTATCTCCAACATTTATCCTATCTGTGGACTGAAGGATATCCCCAGCGGAGTTTACCTTTCCCCAGCAGCAGTGCTATTCTCCAACATGAGTGAGAAGTCGTTGCTCTCCCTGCAGAGTCTCCCCGCAGAGTTGGAGTACCCGATCAGTTTTGGCTCCCCAGCCGGAGTTTTTCATCATTTTTGCATTTCTGCATTTTAGTGATCATTGCATCCTCAAACTGCGTAGCATTCCCATTCAATATGGAGCATTACGCCATAGAAAAATTCAAACATATGCATTCATGTGTTAACCTCACCAGACCGTATCCCCGGCAGAGGCGGATCATTTCATTCAACATCAGCACAGCAAGTCTGCTACAGTTGCTCTTGACAGCATTCAGGATTGATATCCCCACAGAGGTTTATTACCTCACCCGTTGGTGACAGAAAGTTTGTTTCTCCCCAGTGAGATCCCCAGCAAGTGGTCAACCTTGCCTTGACATATCTAAGATGACGTTCTTGTGATACCGGTAAGTGTCATGCCAGCACCCGCGCGTGTTTCTTTGTTTGGTGTCGGTAAACACCATTGTTTCGGTGTCTGTAAACATCGGGTATTCTCCCCAGTCATCGGTAAATGTCTGGTCATCATTTTTGGTGTCGGTAAACACCATTGTTTCGGTGTCTGTAAACATCGGGTTTTCTCCCCAGTCATCGGTAAATGTCTGGTCATTTTTTGATGTCGGTAAACATCATCTTTCGATGTCGGTAAACATCGAGTCTTTTCTGCAGTCATCGGTAAATGTCTAATAATCCCCAGCTAGAGATCCCCAGTAGAGTCATCGGTAAACGTCCTATCTGGTTTCCAGTTGCAAATATTTGTTTTTTCCCTTAGTGAAGTGTTCCCCAGTCATCGGTAAATGTCTGGTCGTTTTTGGATGTCGGTAAACATCATCTTTCGATGTCGGTAAACGTCGAGTCTCATCCCAGTCATCGGTAAATGTCTGGTCATGCTTTGTTTCCTTGTTGATAAAATCAAGATCCCCAGAAGTCGTCGGTAAACGTCTTGTTTGATTACACCACAAAGATTTTGTTCCTCCCCAAGTGGAGACACCATCGGTAAATGGCCCTGTATGCTTCGATATCAGTAAATATTGAATGCCCAGTTTTATCTGCCATCGGTAAATGACCCCGTTTTCTTCGATATCGGTAAATATCGGATCCCTAGTTGCAGTAGCCATCGGTAAATGGTCGAGTTGAAGTTGATATCGGTAAATGTCAAGTTTCTTTGAAGCCACCATCGGTAGATGGTCTTGCTTCCTTTTACATCAGAAGTTTGTTTCCCAGCAGCCATCGGTAAATGGTCTTGCTGAAGTTGATATCGGTAAATATCAAGTTACCAGTTTCTAACCATCGGTAAATCGTTTCGCCTTTCTGAAGTTGTCAACTGCAGGCGTCATCGGTAAATGACGTGGTTCTTCTTGTATCATATCCGGCAGAGTGCAAATTTCTACGGTTCTTGGTATTCAATCCCTGTTTACCCTGGAAGTCTGACAGTCGTTGCTATCATCCGTTCGGGTTCCCCGCTGATTGAATAGGGGCAGCTGTAGCACCTCAAATTTGCACCTACTTCTTGTACATACATTCTCATATTAGGTCATAACATAACATGGTCCACTGCATAATATTGCATTGTCCCTTTGCCTCAAGTGCAAGCCAGTCAGAAGAATTAGGTCAAACTGGTCAGGAGATCAGTCAGTCAAGCAAGCAGAACAATTCTCATTGAGCCAAGGCCCTAGGGTTGGTCCAACATGTTCACATGACCTAGGGGTCCTTTTGGAGTGTTTTGGTCAAGGATTGGATGTTCAGAAGTCATCAGTCATGGCTCAGTTCACCAGAAACCCTAAAAGTCAACTATTGGTCAACTGTGCATTTAATCAGTGATTTGATGGTGGAAATTGGTTTGAGAGGTCTCATTCATGTCCAAATAGGCCTCATATATCATGTCAAACACCATCATGGAAGAATTTGAAGCCAAATCAGAAATTTCCAAAAATAGAAACTGGACCTGTAATTGAAACTTGCCAAAAATGGAAACTTCTTGATCCCAAACTTACATCATGATACAAGCTTCAAATGAATTTTTTCCCAACATGGAAGTTGAAGATCTTGTTCTCCCATTTCCAAAAAGTCCAAGAACACTCAATTCCCATGTATGGTTGGCAAGTTATGATCAATTCATTCTCCAAAATTTTTGAACTTCAAAAGGCCATATCTCTCAAACCATTTGGCCAATTTGGGTGGGGTTTTTTGCAACAAGTCACATTTGATCCCCTCTTTCCAAATATGCAACCATCATTCACCAAAACATTACCAATCAAAATGGCATTTTTGGACTTGCATGAATTAATTTCAAGTGAGGTTGAAAAATGAGTTTCAAAATTAACCACTTCCAACCAATTCTACCAATCAAATATGTTCAGAAATCATATTTTGGACATGTTCAAGGCCCATTTTCGTGCAGTACATACACCCATTACCAACTTGCTTGAAAATTGGTAAAAGGACACTTTTCACCAACTCCATTCCACTTTTTCATGAACCTTGATTAAGTACCATTGAACAGAGTATATATTCATCATTTTCTCTCTGAAGGAAACCCTAGCAGCCACCATTAGAAACAGAAAAACTCTCTCTCTCAAAAATCTCATTTCTTCATTTTTGAACTTTTCTGCCAAAACCTCAAGAGAACTCGAGCTGGCCATTGTTGTTTCATCATATAACCATCATTGTGAGCCTATTGCAACC
Organism: Lathyrus oleraceus; assembly: GCF_024323335.1. Classification (NCBI taxonomy): domain Eukaryota; kingdom Viridiplantae; phylum Streptophyta; class Magnoliopsida; order Fabales; family Fabaceae; genus Lathyrus; species Lathyrus oleraceus. The sequence goes on along the minus strand of NC_066579.1, from coordinate 169,560,529 downwards.
ATCACATACCAACTGGAGGGCCATTTCGTGGACTGTGTTTGCTAAGCTCCATCAATGGCAAAGTTTGGTTAAAGCTATTTCAAGCTATCTCAAGCCAAGCCAACTTCACCATTCACCTTGTGGAGCTTGGACCTTCACCTGTTTTGAGCATTTGCAAGCAAACAACATCAAAATCTCAGCTGCTCTTCACTCTTGGTAAATTTTCGACTCTCACCTTTTCCAAAACCATGGTATGCACTTTGTAGATCTCTTGTCCCTGAGCACATTAAGCTTCGAATCACATGATTTGGTTGAGTAGTTTAGGAGATATGCTGAAATGAAGTTTGATGATGAATTCTATTCTTGCTCCATTCATGAGTTGTGTTGTGTTTTAGTGAAAATCAATGATGGATTCATGTTAGTTATGCCTTGCTGATCATTTTTGTATATCCAATTGTGATTTCTGGAAAAAAATTGCGTGAATCGATTTTGGGGATGAATGTTGTTATGCTGTTCTTCATAAAACCCTAGAACATTGCCTTGCCAAGATTTCCTTCTGTCCCACGTGCGTGCATGGTACTGTTTGCCATGAACCAATGAAATTATTTCGTTTCAGCGAGCAAAACGACTGCGCATTGATAAGTGGATTCCAGAATTTCAAAAATGCCATTCGTGGCACATGGCTTATTGGAATTAAGTTATTTCTTTTCATTTTAATTTCACTTTTGATCTCTAACTTTCAAAATTCATAACTCATCCATTTTAATTCCAAATTTCATGAAATTTTTTGCATCATACTCTGCTTGATCTCTACTTTTTTATCATGATTTTTTCTGATTTTTTGGATGAGTGGATTTTTAATGGTACTAGGGTTTGTAACATGTATCCCTTTTTTGTACCCTTTACCAAAATCTTTGTGAAATAGTCATGACTTATCCTATGGACCTAAAAATATTTGTGCACAAACTAGACACATTCATGTTTATTTTGATGTAGAGTTTGTGAATTTATCTTATCTGGATTGTGAGTTGTGAATTTTTGAAGTAGGGTGTGACAATTTGTGTCACACCATTGATGTTCAACTTGTTGATTTTTATAGCCATGCCTATTGACCTCCAAATGGATTGATTTTTTGCACGAACCTACTCTTATATGTCTAGTTTGTGTGTGATTTTTTGTGGAATTGTTCATGGCATTTTCCATTTGTTTGAGATTTTCTCCCCTGTTTGACCAAAATGTTGACTTTGTGTGATACATGTTGCCATTTCATTTGTGAAATGCTCATACTTTATTAGATGGACATGAAATTTTACATGAGATAACTAGACATCCTAAGCTTCGCCATGGTTTTAGTCCCATTCATTTATCATATGCCATCTCTGATTTATGAATTTTTCAAGTTGATGCATGTTTGGTTGACTTCTTTGAGCATGTTCAAAATTGCTTTGACTTTCTGATTTTCATTGACTGCCTTCCACTTGTCCAAATGAGATGAAATTTTACATGCTTACCATGCTATGTGTTATGATTGATCATGATTTATTCGGTGATTTTTGGAATTGATTATGATTGGTTTTGAGTTAAGTCTTGCTGTTGACTTCTATGAGCTCTCATTTGCCATGCTTTGACTTCTTTTGCTTATGAAATGATGATGATGCATGATATGAACATGAAACCAATTGGGTTTGCTTCCTAAATGTTTGAATTTGATTTTGATTGGACATTGCTTGCTGTTTTGACTTTCTCATTCATTTTTTACCCTAGGCTTGCCCTAGTGGTCCTGTTACTCACCTTTGAGTTCATGTTTTCAGGTTGACCAACAAATGACCAATGAGACCATTTCTTTTTGATTGAGCTTGCTTAAATATCATTGAATAACTTGTGTGTTTTGTAGGTGGCTTGGTTCACATGCCTTGAGCATTGTGCTTTGCACATTTGTTAATTGTATTGACTGTTGATTCCTACCTCCTTTGCTTTAGCTTTTGAATTGTGTACTGATCTGTTTGACTATTTCAGGTACCATTAGTTGCTTAGTTCTTTGAACTTGCTTTGCTTTGCTTTAATAGCAATTTGCATTGAGGTATATTTCTCATCTTCATGTAGTCTAGAAGACCTGGCCTGTTACTTGGCCAGGCAACTGTCTGAAGTCCTCCTTAAGAGGCAATGTTTGTGTATGTTTATAATTTGTCCCTGTACATATTCAAAGACCTCCTAAGTGAAGAGGCAATTGGCAGAACCCAAGGGATATGCAACCTATCCCCTGCTATTCTGTGTGTCATCTGCTCTGCTCACACCACTGTGTTGATGCATTGCAGATACAAACCCAAGATCTTGTACAATTGTACAGTTGAGTCAGTATCAAATGTGTAGAAGGGTTCCCACTTTCTGAACCCACACATTCTTGTCAAATGCTCTCCCTGGCCAGGGATAAGAGCAATGAGGCACACCCCTCATCTCCTTTCATCTGCTTCACCTTAGCCCCTCAATGGCAAGGTTAAGAGCAACATCTACCCAATTCCAGAGGTTTGTTTGTTGAGGTTGATATGACCCCTCGACTAAAACCTGACCTTGTTTGAGCCCCTTGCTTGTGTATAGTGTGTGCTACCTGTACTTGTATGTTTGTTTGACTTGCTTCCTGTGCAAGTTAGGGTTAGTTTAGACTTGCTTCCTGTGCAAGTTAGGTTTTGCTTGGCTTGCTTCCTGTGCAAGTTAAGTGTGTGTGTGGCTTGCTTCCTGTGCAAGTCATGTTTAGGATAGGCTTGCTTCCTGTGCAAGTTAGCTAGAAACCTTAACTTAGGGATGATTTTGCATGACAACATCTAGGCTCGAGTCATAGTCTCCCTAGTGTTGTGTCTCCCTCTGTTATCTGGTTAGGCTAGTCCTGTATCCCTCTGTAGGGGAACTACGTCGCCCTGATCCTCATACCAGATGAGGTACGTAGGCAGGAGATGAGCTGATCTCTCCGGGCACCTGTGTCTTTGTTTTGTCTTGTAGTGTGCTTGGAAGCTGATGTAAGTCCATCGAGTGGCATTCGGGTTCCAGTGTGGGTTTGTTGGTTCGGATGCTGATGTAAGCCCAGTGATTGGCATTCAGGCTCCACGTTTGCCTTTGCCAGTGTTTGTTTGTGTGCGTGTCAGCCGAGCTACGAATGCTCTGATTCTTCTCTCGTCCGAGGAGATACGTATGCATAGGATGCGATATCCTAGCGAGCATGTGTCGTTTCCCCAGTCTGAACTACTTCGACTCTGATGTCTATGCTTGATAGACTAAGTAGGCCCAGGATACGATGTCCTGCCGAGTCAGTCTCTTTTGTTTTCTTGTGTCTCTTTCAGCCAGTGTGTGTGTGTGTTTGAGCAGTGTTTTAGCAACCATTTATCCTTCCTTTTGTGCGTGGATCCCGTCAAGTACGACGGATGCGTAGGGGTGCTAATACCTTCCCTTCGCATAACCGACTCCCGATCCCATTCTCTTTGGTCGCGAGACCATGTCTTTCCCAGGTTTACTCTGAGCGTTTCCTTTCCCTCTTTTGGGATAAATAACGCACGGTGGCAGCTCTGTTGTTCTTGTTTTCCCGCCGGTTTTTCGCGTGATGCGACAGATATAAGCATACATTATAGGTCATTTTTGACCTATACCATTGAACAAGTGATTTTCCTCAACTACAAAAAATGCATAACTCTATCATTCTAAATCCAAGTGATATTAAATTGGTGACCATTTTGAAGGTATTTGAAAGAGATAAAACTTTTATGAAGACACTTTTCTAATTTGAAGCTCACATGAAAAGTTAAGCAAGGTGAAATATTGAGATATATGACTTGACACTTAGAAAAAATTTCAACATGTTGAAATTCCCAAAATTCCACCTCAAAATTCACTATGATCCAATTCCCAAATGAAAAAGTGTCCAACATCAAAGTTGTACCCCTTGATCTAAGCTTTCCAAAGAACCGAATTTCATGCATTTTGGAAAAAGTTTGCTAGGGTTGCGCATGGCGTTAACAGGTCTGCATGATTGGAAGAAATCAAATGCCAAAAATCACATTTCACATTGCCTTGACATCCAAGCCTTATTTGAACTTCATAACGATTGTACATGGATCAAATTGTATTGCTTCATGGGCTTGTACATGCCCATGCAAGCTTGTGCATAAAATGTCCAAATTTAGCAATTTTTCAAGTGTGCAAATATTAGTCCCAATAGCTATAAATATAGGCCCTTGGAGCTCAATCCAAACACACCTTGCACGCCATCTTTGCCCCCCAATTGAAACCCTCGCCATTCAAAGGAAAACCTGAGAATTTTCAACTTGAAAATTGAGTTTGAATCTCACTATTCGGAGATTCATAAACTCCAAGATCCAAAGCTTTGTACCATTACGAAACCTCTCATGCAAGCTTCACAAGTGTGATCAGATCAAGGTTGAAGCAAGCAAGATCTATTTCTGCACAACATTGAAGTTAAATTTCAGAAAACTTCATCTCTTCGATTCTCACTCAATTCTCATCAATTCTCTTGGATCTTTGGTTGTCTGAAGTCCTACCAATGTAGGCAAGAAGATTGAGTTGGTATGAGGTCAAATCGAAGCAACTCAGTTATCACACCTCAAAATTCAACTCCTCATATCTTTTTATATATTTGGAGTTAGTTGAAATTAAGGTCAGATTCGTGTTATATGCCAATTTTGTCTTTCAGACCATGTCCTCATTTATTATTTTGGTGATGGTTGAGGGTGGACCAGTCCGGTGAGGTCCACAGGAGAAGAAGACCGAAGCTCTAGCTCCGGTGGTGTGTTGGCACGTCTCTAGACCACAAGATCCATTTGAAATGTTTTAATCTTAGGCGTTGGTTTTGATTACCACGTGTGTGACGCGCTGACTAGGTTCCACCATGGAACGCGCGTGCTGATCCACTTGATCTGCCACCTCAATTAATGAGGGAGATCAAGTGGCTCACGTTTTTTTGATTTTTTGATTTTTGTTTTAATTCATTTGATTTTCATTAATTCATATTAATTTTAATATTGATCCAAAAAATCTGAGAGTTTCATCAAAAAAATTCAAATAATTTCCTCTTCCATATTTTGAATTAAAATTATTTTTTGGATCATTATTAATATTTTTCATGATTTAAATGATTTTTTGTATTTTTAATTCTTTAAAAATACTTTTAAGTCATTAAAAATTCTGAATTTTTTTCTCCAAGGTCCTTTAACCTTGTTTGACCTATGATAAATCTCATGGCCATTTCTTTGGTGTTTTGATGAGGTTTTAGGAATTTAACAAACCATATTTAATTTAAATGCATTATTTTAGTATTTTCAAATTGGCTAAATGCCAAATAATTGTCTTGACCTCTTGTGATAGTTTGTATAAGTTTGACTTGTGTTGTTGGGCCTTGGTCAAGGTTGATTTGACTTTGCTAGGTTAATATCATTGGATTTAGGGCATTGATGGAATGTATATTCCATCTCCCAAAATGAATGAATGATATTAATTTGGTGAAAGTCCTCCTTTGATCAATTTGAGTTTTGATCTATTCCCCTCCCTCTTCATCTAATTCCCCTTCTTTATGCATCCATTTCATTTGGCATGTGATGTCTCTAAATCCTAAGGCTAGTTGATTGCAAAATCAACATAAGCATGGATGAGATTAGGCCACCTCTTATGAATATTCTTTTTAGTGTGTGGTATGTTTCATGAGCATAGTCCATTATACTATGTCTCTAACATGCATTAACACCAAAATTATATTTCCCGGTCTCAAATAGTTATGACTTCTACATAAGTCCAATTACGATTGCTTAACATAGCGCTAAATATTTGATACAAAAAGGCATAACATTCTAGTTAGTGAGATTGAAAGTCTCCCCTCTTTCATGGTATTGTGTGGAAACTTGACCTTTTTTCCTTCCTTTGGAAGATGTCTTGGTTCAAGGATCCATGCTTGTGATAAGTGAGTTGAGTGTTCTCCAAAGAATGACTTAAAGCAAAAACGAAACAATAGTAACTTCTAACTGATTAACAACTAACATTTAATTTTAAGTCCTTTCTTTTGATGCACTTTAATTTTTAAAGTTCTATTCATTTGCCATTATTCATACCATTCTAATTCTTTATGTTAGTGCCATTTTCCCTTTGTCCATTTAGACCATATTGTATGATATATCTTGTTTGTGTATATTTTGTTTGTTTGTACGGTCTTTGACCATTAATGTACATAATAACAAACAAAAAACCCTAAAAGACTATTGTGTGGATTGTTAATTTGATCTTGAACAATTGGATTTAGAATTTAGGCAACATTCCTATGCTAAAGGACTTGGCCAATGCCAACTGTTGTGGAATCCAGTGCTTGCAATTTGAAACTTCATCTGATACATCATTGAATATCCTATTAAGTTCATCTTTAACATGATCATTGTGAAGTTGTTATTTTGAACCTGTGACTTGTGGAATTCATTTGCTACATGGGCAAATTTGAAAAGACATCATGGAGTGGCTAAGGCTTAGATGGGGCTATCTTTATTTGATGCATTTCTCTTCAAGATAATATTGTATGCATTGTTTGTGGCTTGATTCTAATATCCAAGGGAATTTCGGATTTCTATAAGACATTCTTGTCTATTGGATTGCTACCCATTGGTCAGATCTTTTCAACTTTTAAATTTTAATTTTGTGCATAGGATTAGTCTCTTCATCTCCTCCCCACTTATTTAATTTCAAAATCTCTCCCTCCTATTAAAAAATTCTTCTTTGCTTGAACTAGTTTTGTTCTAAAACTTTGACCACTTTGCAAACTAGAAACTTTGGCCTTATGCCATTGCATTTTCAAACTTATTTTGCTTAATCAAAATTGTAAATAGACTTAATTATACTTGACTTAAACTTTCAAAAAGCCAAAAAGAACTAACTCATTCAAACCATTTTTAGGCCTTTGTGCCTTTCAAACTTAATTTTTGTTAAAAGCAATGCATCCACTTTGAAATTTGTATCATGAACTACGAGGTTTTGATCCCTCATTTTTATGTTGGTATGTAGGCACAAGACCGAAGGTCTTGTCAAACACAAAAAATATAATTAATGAATTCTTTTCTCATCTCCCCAATCTATTTGTTTTTAACATCACTTTGTATAAAATACATATGCACACAAAAAGGGCTCCCTAGGAGTACCTAGGATACTTTGGGTGCTAACACCTTCCCTCTATGTAACCAACCCCCTTACTTGTAATCTCTGACATTTTATTAGTTTTGATTTGAAAAGTTCTTACTTTTGGGTTTTTTTCGTACTTTTTCCTTTTTCCCTTGGAAACAATAAAGCGCGGTGGCGACTCTTGTTATTTGGTGTCTGGCTTATCCATAGATTGATGATCATGAATTTATCGCTACAAAAATTAAGCGACGACTCTGCTGGGGAGTAATCTCCAGTGGGTTTAGCCTACCTTTTTGTGTGTATAGAATTGTGTATTTGATGTATGTATATTTGTTTATGTGATATAATCTGCTTATTTTGCATGCTTGGCATAATGTGCATTGGAAAGGAAGATCCGAGCTTGGTTCGCGCAATTGTGTAGCTTTGGAAGCCTACACTCTTTGGGTGAAGAAGAGAGCTTTGGAGTTGAAGATGCCTTATCCTTGTGAGAGACCTATATCTATGGTTGTGGTTGAGCCATTAATTCTCCCTAACCAAGATATAGAGGAGTTGGAAGATGCACTCGCCAAGATGAAGCAAGAGAAAGATATCTGGGAAGAGTGTTTCCGTGCTTTGAGCAAAAAGCATGAAGAGTTGCAGTTGGAGTCTAAGGACAAAGATGCACTTATCGAGCTACTTGAAGACCGAGTGACAAAGAGACAGAGAGAGCTGGAGGTTTCATCTTCTAGCATGCCTTAGCCTTCCGTTGCTTGGAAGAAGATTATTGATCAACTTGTGCTCGAGAAGACTCAGATGAAGGCTTCTTTTGAAACCGAGATTCGACGCATTCGAAGGAAGTACGCGCCTTCAGCCAGATCTTCTGACGTTGTTAGGGATCCTTAGGATGACTAGTCTCCTTTTCTCTTGTATTTTTCATTTGGTTTCTGAAATTGTACTCAGTGTAATCCTTCCAATTATATAAATAAAAAGAGATTTTTATGGTCATATCATATTGTTGCAATTGTTGTAAAGTATATATATATATATATATATATATATATATATATATATATATATATATATATATATATATATATATATATATATATATATATATATATATATATATATTTGTAAATGATATAGTAAGTTCCTTGAAAATAAAAATAAACAAACAAGCATTCCATTTCATGCATCATTTGCATAAGCAGGTCTCTCTTTCACTAGATGTCTCATTAGTGTTTCTTCTGTGCTTCAGCCAAGCTGACTCATCGGTAAAACACTCATGCAAATCATCTGAGAATCATGAAACATATTGAGTAAGAGAACAGAGAGTTGAATGACGAGATCGCTCGACTGGAGTCAATGTTGGCTTCTCAGAGTCAATCTTCTCCAACACCCACAACTCCTCCTCCTCAGAGGACTGTTATTTCAGAGGTGGCTACCTCTACCATGCCTGCTGCTACCGCTCACTTTACGCCTGCTATGCTTCTATGGCGGCATCTAGCCCCGTCATGTCCGTGCCACCTCTCGTTATGCACACCTTACCTCGTGTAGAGGAAACCATTTATCATTCCGAGCCATCTGAGGCCCCGGATGTTTATGAGAAAATGGACGAGATGAAGGATCAATTTCTTGGGTTGCGCAAGGAATTGAAGATGTTGAGAGGCAAGGATTTGTTTGGGAAGAGTGTTGTTGAATAAGGTCTGGTGCCGAATGGGAAGATTCCGTTGAAATTCAAAGTGCCTGACTTTGAAAAATACAAAGGGAACACATGTCCGCTCAGTCATCTAGTGATGTATGTTTGCAAGATGTCTACCCAAACTGACAACGATCAACTATTGATACACTACTTCCAAGACAGTTTGACCGGTGCTGCGCTCCGTTGGTATATGGGGTTGGACAGTGCAAGTATTAGCACTTTCAATGACTTGGGAGAGGCTTTTGTCAAACAATATAAGTATAACATGGATATGGCGCCTGATAGAGACCAGTTGAGGTCTATGTCTCAGAAGGATAAGGAGACATCCAAAGAGTATGCGCAAAGGTGGAGAGAATTGGCTGCTCAAATCACTCTTCCTTTAAAGGAGAAGGAAATGACAAAAATCTTTTTGAAGACCCTGAGTTCATTTTATTAGGAATGTATGATTGCCAGTGCCCCTAGTGAATTTACCGAAATGGTAAAATGGGATGAGGCTTGAAGAAGGTTTCCGAGAAGGACGTTTGTCAAAGGAGGAAGCATATTCGAGTAAGAGATATGGCAGCAGTTTTGAGAAGAAAAAAGATAGTAAAGCTAATGCAATTTCTAGTGGGAGGAAGAGGAGGCCTCAGATCAGAAAGAAACAACCATCCCGTCAACACCGTCATCAAGTATCTTCAGTCATTCCTGTATTCTCGAATAATCAAGCAACACCAATTCAGTAACAAGAACAACGTCAACAATAACAACCACAACAACGAACAAACACCTACAACAACAACAATACCAAATATCATCAACAACATAATTTTGAAAGGAAGAAGGTCTCTTTTGACCCGATTCCTATGACTTATGCAGAGCTTTACCCATCTTTGGTTCTCAAGAACCTACTCCAACCGAGAAACCCGCCACAAATTCTAGAACCACTTCCATGGTGGTACAAGCCTGAACTCTGTTGTGCTTTTCACCAAGGAGCACCCGGACATGACATAGAGAATTGTTATCCGCTCAAGTATGAGGTTCAGAATCTAGTGAAAAGTGGAATGGTGTCCTTTGAGGACCGTGCACCAGACATGAAAGCAATTCCATTGCCTGCTCATGGGAATTCTTCTATTCATATGGTGGACGGTTGTCTTGGGAGTTTAAAGTGTTTGATGTTCGTTTCATTCGGAGGTCCTTAGTGACTATGCATAAGGACATTTGTATGGTGAGTGATTGTGAGCATGACCGTGATGGTTGTGCTATCTGTAGTGGCAACCCGAGAGATTGTGGGATTGTGAAAAGGGATATCTAGCGGTTGATGGATGAAGGCATGATTCAGATTATTCAATCTTGTCATGTAGATGACGATGTGAATGTCATAGTGCCCGTTTTCAAGAATCCCGAGAGAGTGGTGATTCAGTACGACAGCAGTAACAGTAACAGCGTCAGCAACAAATCGGTATCGCTATTAGTTATACGGTTAGCAGGTTCAATCTCATATTCATCTGATAAAGCTTTTTCGTATCAGTACAATGCAACAATGTTGAACAATGGTCAAGAGGTCCCGTTGCCTACGACCAGCTCTGTAGTGAGCATTGCTGATGTTACCAAGGTAACCCGCAGTGGTCTTGTGTTTGGGCTGGTGTTCCCAAAAGACAAAGAAGAATCAGCTGTCAGTAAGGAGGTGGAAGTGCCTGTTGTAGATTCGGTTAGTGCTTCAAAGTGTCAATCTCGTGAATCCAGCAATTTGAAGACTAATGATGATGGTGAGGTAATTCTTCTAATCAAGAAAAGTGAGTTCAATGTGGTGGAGCAGCTGCTCGAAACCCCCTCAAAAATTTTAGTACTATCTCTGCTTATGAATTCAGAAGTGCACAGAGAAGCACTACAAAGAGTTCTTGAGCAAGCATTTGTGGAATATGATGTTACGGTGGATCAATTCGATCATATTGTGGCTAACATCACTTCCTGGAACAATCTCAGTTTCTGCGATGAAGAACTCCCTGAGGAGAGTAGAAATCATAACTTGGCTTTGCATATCTCTATGAATTGCAAAGATGATGCTTTGTCTAATGTGCTTGTTGACATCGGGTCGTCATTGAATGTGCTGCCGAAGTCAACTCTATCAAAGTTGTCATATCAAGTAATGGATATCAACCAGGCCTACAGTTGTTTGTTGGGAAGGCCATGGATCCACGAGGCAAAAGGTGTAATTGTTGGTGGGGAGAAGGCATTGTTGGTTAGCCACCTGTCATCTTTCTCTTATGTTGAAGCTGAGGATGAGGTTGGAACTCCATTCCAAGCCTTATCTATTGCTGTTGAAAAGAGAGTTGGCGCACCTATGTCCTCATTGAAAGATGCAAAGAAGATTGTTGAAGAAGGCAATGTTAGTCAGTGTGGGCGCATGGTAGAGGTCTTCGACAACAAAGGTAGAACCGGTGTGGGATTTCAACAAGGTTCATAAATTGCAAGGACTGAGGATATGCAACTTAGCTTCCGTAGAGGAGGGTTCTTTCATGGCAATGAACAACACTTAGTTGCTGTGCTAGAGGATGACGAAGAGGAAGACTGCACCAATTTTGTGACGCATGGAAAAGCTTGCAACAATTGGAATGCTGTTGATATTCCTGTTATTTTGCATCAATCTGAGTAGTTGCTTTTATATGTTTTAAAAATCCTTCTCCTATTCCTAAAGGAGAAGTGAACATTGTTTGGGTGTTTTGAAATTCATCATTAATAAAATTAATTCTATTCATCCACATCTATGATGTTTTGTTTTTAATTTTTGCTTTATTCTAAAAATGGTAATCACAAAAAACATAAATAACTAATGTAATTGTCCATCTGCATAATATTTGGTCACAAAATTCACTTCTCTAAAATCAAAATATCAAATCATTATGCAGGTTGGTTTCTAACCCCGTTGAATACAATGATCCTTCTCCTTCTCCAAATTTTGAATTCCCTGTGTTTGAGGCCAATGAGGAAAGTGATAAAGAAGTAAGTGAAGAATTATCTCGTCTTCTTGAGCATGATGAAAAGACCATTCAGCTGTTTGAAGAGCAAATTGAGCTAGTCAACTTGGGTTCCGAGGATGATGTGAAGGAAGTCAAGATTGAGTCTCGACTGTGTCCAGATGTTGAGAAGGGGTTGGTTGATCTTCTTATAGAATATTCAGATGTGTTCGCTTGGTCCTATCAAGATATGCCTGGTGTGGATTCTGAGATTGTGGAGCATAGATTGTTGTTAAATCCAGAATGCCCTCCAGTCAAGTAGAAGTTGAGAAGAACTCATCATGATATGGCAGTGAAGATCAAAGAAGAAGTGCAAAAGCAGATTGATGTCGGTCTCCTTGGGACCGCTGAGTATCCGCAATGGGTGGCCAATATTGTGCCCATGCCGAAGAAAGATGGAAAAGTCCGCATGTGTGTTGATTATAGAGATTTAAATAAAACCAGTCCAAAAGATGATTTCCCTTTGCCACACATTGATATGTTGGTAGAAAACACTACTAAATTCAAAGTCTTTTCGTTTATGGATGGATTTTCCGGATATAATCAGATCAAGATGGCACCCGAAGATATGGAGAAGACCATATTCATTACACCTTGGGGAACATTCTGTTATAGAGTGATACCTTTTGATTTAAAGAATGTTGGTGCAACTTACCAAAGAGAAATGACTACTCTTTTTCATGATATGATGCATAAAAAGATTAAAGTTTATGTAGATGACATGATTGCTAAATCAATTGATGAAGAGGAACATGTTGAGCATTTGTCGAAGCTATTCCAGTGTTTGAGGAAGTATAAACTTCGCTTGAATCCCAATAAGTGTACTTTCGATGTTCGTTCTGGTAAGTTGTTGGGCTTTATTGTCAGCGAGAAGGGTACTGAAGTTGATCCTGCCAAGGTCAAAGCAATACAAGAGATGCCTGCGCCCAAAACTGAGAAGCAGGTCATAGGTTTTCTCGGCCGCTTGAATTATATCTCAAGATTCATTTCACACATGACTGCCACATGTGCGCCTATATTCAAGCTTCTTCGGAAAGATCAGTCTTGTGATTGGACCGAAGACTGGCAGAAAGCTTTTGAGAGTATCAAAGAGTATCTGCTTGAACCCCCGATTTTGTCTCCACCTATTGAAGGAAGACTGTTGATCATGTATTTGACTGTGCTTGAAGATAGTATGGGTTGTGTTCTAGGTCAGCAAGATGAGACTGGAAAGAAAGAATTTGCGATTTACTACCCCAGCAAGAAGTTCACCGACTGTGAGACTCGGTATTTTATGTTAGAGAAGACTTGTTGCGCATTGGCTTGGGCTGCTAAGCGTCTGCATCAGTATATGTTGAATCATACCACTTGGTTGATATCCAAAATAGACCCAATCAAGTATATATTTGAGAAGCCTGCATTAATTGGGAGAATCGCCCGTTGGCAGATGTTGCTATCAGAGTATGATATTGAATACCTATCTCAGAAAGCGATCAAAGGTAGTATCTTGGCTGACCATTTGGCTCACCAATAAATTGAGGATTATCAGTCAGTGCAGTATGATTTTCCTGCTGAAAAGATCTTGTACTTGAAAATAAAAGATTGTGATGAACCATTGCTTGAAGAAGGGCCAGAACCTGGTTCCCGTTGGGGTATGGTATTTGATGGAGCTGTTAATCAATATGGTAATAGCATTGGGGCAGTGATTATTACTCCTCAAGGCACATATTTTCCATTTATAACTAGATTGACTTTCAAGTGTACAAACAACATGGCAGAATATGAAGCTTTCATTATGGGGCTTGAAGAGGCCATTGATATCAGAATCAAACACTTAGATGTCTTTGGATATTCCGTTTTGGTTGTAAATCAGATCAAAGGTGAACGTGAGACGAATATACCCGGTTTGATACCGTATAGAGATTACGCGAGGAGAATTTCAACTTTCTTTACAAAGGTTGAGTTTCATCATATCCCTCGAGATAAAAACCGGATGGTCGATGCTCTTGCAACGTTGGCATCAATGATTATGGTAAAGTATTGGAATGAAGTTCCCAATTTGACTGTGATGCGTCTTGATAGGCCAACTCATGTGTTTGCTATTGAGGAAGTCCAAGATGAGAAGTTGTGGTATTACGACGTCAAATGTTTCCTCCAAAGTCAGATTTACCCATCTGGGGCATCTTTGAAAGATAAGAAGACTTTGAGAAGATTAGCCAGCAATTTATACTTGAATGGTGATGTACTGTACAAGAGAAACTTCGACATGGTTCTACTCAGATGCATGGATAAACACAAAGCAGACTTATTGGTGAATGAAGTGCATGAAGGTTCCTTTGGTACTCATTCCAATGGACATGCAATGGAGAAAAAGATGTTGAGAGCAGGTTACTATTGGCTGACAATGGAATCTGATTGTTGCAAGTTTGGGAAGAAATGCCACTAGTGTCAAATATACGCAAATAAGATTCGACACTATTGAATTTTATCTCTTTCCCATGGCCTTTCTCCATGTGGGGATTTGAAATGATTGGGATGATTTAGCCCAAAGCTTTCAACGGACATCGTTTCATTTTAGTGGCAATTAACTACTTCACAAAATGGGTTGAAGCGGCATCATATGCAAATGTGACCAAGTAAGTTGTTGTAAGGTTTATCAAGAATCAGATTATATGTCGTTATGGTGTGCCAAGTAAGATCATTACTGATAATGGATCGAACTTGAATATTAATATGGTGGAAGTTCTTTGCAAAGACTTCAAGATTTCACATCATAATTCTTCTCCCTACAAACCTAAGCTGAATGAGGTTGTTGATGCTCCAAACAAGAACATCAAGAAAGTTATTCAGAAGATGGTTGTCGCATATAAAGATTGGCATGAGATGCTCCCATTTGCTTTGCACGGGTATCGTACATCCATCCACACTTCAATAGGGGCATCCCCTTTCTCTCTTGTTTATGGTATAGAAGCAATGCTCCCCATAGAGGTTGAGTTCCATCATTGCGCGTGCTCTTGGAAGCAGTGTCATGGCCAGTTATATCAGCAAAGGATGAAGAAAGCTTTTGATAAGAAGGTCAGACCTCGTGTATTCAGGGAAGGTGACCTTGCGCTCAAGAATATTTTATCGTCTAAACAAGATTCTAGGGGAAAATGGACTCCTAATTATGAAGGCCCATATGTTGTTAAGAGAGCTTTTTCAGGCGGTGCTTTGATTCTTACAACTATGGATGGTGAAGAGTTCACTCGTCCTGTGAACGCAGATGCAGTCAAGAAATATTTCACCTAAAAAAGAAAAGAATAACTCGCTAAGTTGAACACCCGAAAGGGCGGCTTAGGCAAAAAAGGAGCGTCTCGGTGGATTGAAGACCCGAAAGGGCGATCCCGACAAAAATTAGAGACAAAAACTTGAAAATTTTATCCTGATAAAATGTGTACCCTACCTTGGGGAAATTTATGCAAAAAATAGGGATTATGGTAAGTAACTGCATGTTGCTAATCGTCCAGTATTGGAAAAACTTTGTTGAGCACAAGGGTTGATGGTGATTCATTATCCCCGGTGGCGGTCAAAAGCGCAGTGGATATCAAGAGTTGGTAGAAGGGAAGAGACCACAACTAGAACAATTTGATAACATTGTTGCAAATATCACCGCTTGTAACAACCTGAGTTTTGGTGACCCTGATTTCCCCGGGGAGGGAAGAGACCACAACTTGGCCTTACATATATCTATAAGCTGCAAAGATGACGCCATGTCCAATGTGTTGGTGGACACTGGGTCGTCGTTGAATGTATTGCCGAAGACCATTCTTTCGAAGTTGTTCAAGGGCCTCCCATGAGGCAGAGTGGAGTAGTTGTGAAAGCTTTCGATGGGTCTCGCAAAACTGTGATTGGTGAGGTTGATCTCCGAGTCAAAATAGGACCAAGTAATTTCCAGATTACCTTCCAGGTTATGGACATTCACCCATCGTATAGCTGTCTCTTAGGCAGACCATGGATTCACGAGGCTGGCGCCGTGACATCCACCCTACACCAGAAACTGAAATTTGTAAAGAATAAGAAGCTGGTGGTGGTAGGGGGAGAAAAGGCTCTCCTGGTTAGCCATTTGTCTTCCTTCTCATACATAGATGCTGAGACGAAGTTGGAACTCCGTTCCAAGCTTTATCTATTGTTGGACCTATTGAGAAGAGAACTCCCTCATTTGCTTCCTACAAAGATGCAAAGTTGGCCATTGAGCATGGTGCAACTGCTGGATTGGGGCAAATGATCAAGTCGGAAGACAACAAGTCTCGGGCTGGTATAGGCTATTCCTCTGGGGTCTTCAACAAGCAAGGCTTGTTCAAGAGTGGTGGATTTATCCACACCAGTCAAGGCGAAGATGTTGCTGCCATTTTGGAAGAGGACGAAGAGGATTCTGGCAATTTCATTATCCGTGGAGGGATCTGCAATAATTGGGTCGCTGTGGATATTCCAACAGTTATCCATAAGTCAAAGTAATGTTCATTGTTGGCGCATAAATGCAATGATATTTTCATTCAATAAATTCATGTTAAATGTTTGTTTTTCCAATTATTTTCCCTTTTTGCTTTTTGCATGAAATTGGTGATCACATAAAACCTTAAAGATAAGAATAAAACCAATCTTTTCATTTGCATAATGATTTGCCTTATTTTGAGTTCTAAAGCTGCTTTTATATCCAAATCATTATGCAGGTTGATCAAACCCATTGAACATAATGATCCAACAGCATCTCCAAACTTTGAATTCCCTGTATTTGAGGCGGAAGAAGATGATGTTGAAGAGATTCCTGACGAGATTACCCGTCTACTTAAGCATGAAGAGAAGATCATTCAGCCGCATCTTGAGAATCTAGAAACAGTCAATTTAGGGTCTGAAGATTGTGTGCGAGAAGTAAAGATTGGGGCACTCCTGGAAGAGTCTGTTAAGAAGGGATTGATTGAATTACTACGAGAATATGTTGACGTCTTCGCTTGGTCATATGAAGACATGCCTGGTCTAGATACTGATATTGTGCAACATTTCCTACCTTTGAAGCTTGAGTGCATGCCTGTGAAGCAGAAGCTCAGAAGAACTCATCCCGATATGGCAGTAAAGATCAAAGAAGAAGTTCAGAAGCAAATTGATGCGTGGTTTCTAGTGACTTCTACGTATCCTCAGTGGGTGGCCAATATTGTGCCCGTGCCTAAGAAAGATGGAAAAGTCCGAATGTGTGTGGACTATAGAGACTTGAATAAAGCTAGTCCGAAAGATGATTTCCCTCTACCACACATTGATATGTTGGTAGATAATACAACTAAATTCAATGTCTTCTCATTTATGGACGGATTTTCCGGATATAATCAGATTAAAATGGAACCCAAGGATATGGAGAAGACAACATCCATCACACCTTAGGGAACATTCTGTTATCGAGTGATGCCCTTCGGTTTGAAGAACGTCGAAGCCACGTATCAACGAGCTATGACCACCTTGTTTCATGATATGATGCATAAGGAAATCGAGGTATATGTTGATGATATGATTACTAAGTCGAAAACGGAAGTTGAACATGTAGAACACTTGTTGAAACTTTTTCAGTGTTTGAGAAAGTACAAGCTTTGTCTGAATCCAAACAAGTGTACATTTGGAGTCCGTTCCGGCAAGCTATTGGGCTTTGTCGTTAGTGAAAGAGGTATTGAGGTTGATCCTGAAAAGGTCAAAGCAATACAAGAGATGCCTGCGCCCAAAACTGAGAAGCAAGTCCGAGGTTTTCTTGGCCGCTTGAATTACATTTCCAGATTCATATCCCACATGACTGCCACATGTGCACCGATATTCAAGCTCCTCCGGAAAGATCAGTCCCATGAATGGACCGAGGATTGCCAGAAAGCTTTTGATAGTATTAAAGAGTATTTGTCCGAGCCTCCGATTCTGTCTCCGCCTGTGGAAGGGAGACCATTGATCATGTATCTGACTGTTCTTGAAGACTCAATGGGTTGTGTCTTTGGTCAGCAGGACGAATCAGGAAAGAAAGAGCATGCTATTTACTATTTAAGTAAGAAGTTTACTGATTGTGAGTCTCGATACTCAATGCTTGAGAAAACATGTTGTGCTTTGGCTTGGGCTGCTAAGCGCTTACGTCAGTATATGTTAAATCATACGACTTGGTTGATATCCAGAATGGATCCGATCAAGTATATCTTCGAGAAGCCTGCTTTAACAGGGAGGATTGCCCGTTGGCAGATGTTGTTATCTGAGTATTGTAACACCCCAAAATTTTCCCTCCTTATTCACGCATTCATTTTTAGGTCATTTAACATTAGATATATTGCATTTCATCATGTCAATCGGGATTAGCTCCAAGAAGCTTGAACATCATCCAAGAAACTTTATGGGTTCTATTTAGATGATCAGTCAACACAAGGGAAAGACTTGAGTTACTTCCAACAGGGGTCTATTCGTCAGTCAAACGTTAATCTTGAAGGAGCAAAGGTTTGTTCATGAGCTATCATGCTCGCTAGGCGAAGCCCACGCGTTTCGAAAAAAAAAAAAAGAAAAAAAAAAGAAAAAAAAAAGAAAAAAAAGAAAAAAAAATAATTAATTAATTAAATAAATAAATAAATAATTATAATATAATAGAAAAATCTTGGACTTGGACCTCTCTCATTTGAGCCCGCAAAGCCATGAAAATCAGGTTATAAAAGAGGGAGAACATACAGAAAAAGGAAGAGAAGCAAAACACTATGAGAGTGAGAATTAATCTGCAGCAGCCTCCAGGCAACTCTGAAAGGTTCATTCTGACTCACACACTTTCAGCTCAAGCAAACCCTAACATTGGTTTGCAAATTCAGTCGTGCCATTTGATTTCAACCGATCTCTCCAATCAGGTTTGCCCTTATTCCCATTACCTTTGTGCTTTGAAGTTGAATACTCTGAATGTTTGAGGTATGATGGATGAATTTCATTAGGTTTTTGCCCACGGGTTCATAATTATGTATGAATGTATAAATAATGCCTTGAATGCTTAATCGTTTAATTTCTGAAGTGTATGCCACCGGGTTTGAGGTTTCTGAAACCATATTGTTATCCATGAAAAAATGCTTATCGTGTTTCACTAACTCTTTTGTTGAGTTTTTGTGAAGGCTAACATGACTTTTGCAGGGATAGCTCGCTGGATATTCCACTTTATTTGTGGGATACCACCTGGAGGTTTATTCCGATTACCTATACTTACTCACTTTCTTTGATGGTGTTTAGCTTGGAAGGATCCCTGGGTTTCCCATTCCTCTAATTGCTGTTACTTCGGATCTTTATCAACGTGGTACTTTTACATTTTTCCCGCATTTTACTGCTTTCCTAGCTGGAAGACCTCGATAGGAGGCAATGTTTTTGTGTGTTTATTTTTTTTTACAGGTTCCTTCGTCCAGGACTCCTTTTGCATGAGCATCCCTAACCCTACCAACTCATTGATTTTTCTTCTCCTAAGAACACGTTAACTCCTTCTACTACAGGCGAGTAAGTCTTCAAAGGTCGAGCATCCGGTAGATTGCGTAGTAACGTCGTTCGTCCAAAACCCAATCCATAACCCCGTAGTTAGCCGAACTACAGCTTGCTCTGATTCTCATTCCAGATGAGATACGTAGGCATAAGACGCGATGTCTTAGCGAGCACAATTACCCTTAACCCCTAGGTAGCCGAGCTATGAAGACTCTGATTCTCGTATTCAGATGAGATACGTATGTAGTGGATGCGACATCCGTGCGAGTCATTTTCTTTTGACCCCTTTTTTTAGTAAACAGCACAAGATAAACTCACACCCTTTAGACAAGAACTACAAAAGTGGATCCCGTAGAGTACTACGGATGCGTAGGGGTGCTAATACCTTCCCTTCGCATAACCGACTCCCGAACCCAAGATTTGGTTGCGAGACCTTGTCTTTTCCTTTCCTCTTTTCAGGTTTACTTCGAGCGTTTCCTTTCCCTCCTTTGGGATAAATAACGCACGGTGGCGACTCTCCTGTCTTTCTTCGCCGGTTGTTTTTTTCGCCTTCCATTTTTCAAGTTGCGACAGCTGGTGACTCTACTGGGGACCCGGTTTCCCTAAGCGAGTCCCTCCTAGCTTTTGTAGGTTGTTTGTTTATTGGGTGTTTATTCTTTTGTACAGTTATTTATCTTTCAGCATTTACCTGCTTTATTGCATTGTGTACATATGACTGTCGTATCTGCTGGTTCTGTTTGTGAGATGAGTTCTATACCCGAACTCGAGTGCACTTAGGATAGGAGAATGGCATAGTCTTGTTGACTTGTGTGGAGTTATTCCTTAGCAAGTTGACTTGCAAGCCCATTCACTTGGTGGAGGTCATGTTGGGATCAATAATGTCACACAAGTAAGTTGTGGTTAGACATTACTTTTTCCAATATAGACCTTAGAAGCCAAGGACCTTAGTTTACCAAACCCATCTTGGCCTATTCGTAGGACGTAGTGCGAAAGTCGTTCAAGTGTAAGATTTGATACGATTGTTACGCGATACTACACTCATAAGAGTCTCTCTTGAGAATATTTTTGGAATACGAGTAGTCATTCCTCCGATAATATCCGAAAGATGGGATTATGACTATGGGAACCTTTTGTAGAACATGTTTGGCAGGTTTAAACCTTAGTACACTCCCTTTGGGTGGTTCTTAACCTAAACTGCATGCTCGTGACTTGCAACAAACCCTTGATTCATGGTTGATCCGTTCAGGTATCCTTAATATCAATGATACTTGGGTGTTGATAAGGTGTAAACCATAATCCACCAAAAATGGATGGTTGATATTAAGGATAACATGATCCATCCCATGACCTTTGTTTGGTGTGCTTTGCTTGATCCTCTTAATTTCTCTTCAGACAGTGCAACCCGACAGATGTTCAAGCAGATACAACAATCCTGATTGACATGCCTTTGCATTGCATAACATCATCTGCATATTTGCATCCAACATCTCATGCTTATTCATTTGCAGGGTATTCCCTTTCAAAGGGGGGCGTCTTAAAATTGAATAAGCCGCGCATCGCATACCATGCATATTAACCCTTGTCTGTTTTGCAGGTGTCACCGCAGTGTCTAAAGTTTGTTCCCTGTTTCAGGCAGTTATTGGTCCCAAGCGAGTTCACAGGTACCCAACAAAGGAAAACCATCCACGACTAGCAATGGACCAGATACAGAAAGAACTGGCTGATATGCGTGAAAGGATGGATCAGTTCATGACATTGATGACTGGTATGGCAGAAGGCCAAGCGAAACTGAAGGAATTGGTTAAGCAACCGAGGCCCGATCTAGAGGTGGAAATACCAAGTGCTGAGGGGAACCCTGGTAACCCTGGGAACACTCATAACCCTGTGAACACTGGAAACACGGGTAATGCAAATGTTGATGGAAACCCGGGTAATGTTGGCAACACGGGAAATGTTGGGAATGGTATTGGCGGAAGGTACAATGTGAATCAAGGGATTCAGATTTAACGGGCGCCCCGTTACAAAAGATTGTCAGTATGATCAATTTTCTTTGCACGACGAGGCCCTCGAGACCACTCGCCGTATGGATGAGCTTGCTGAGAAGCTCAAATCTTTGGAGTCTCAAAATTGCTTAGGTTTTGATGTCACCAATCTTGATCTGGTTCAGGGAGTAAGGATCCCTCACAAGTTCAAACCCCCTACTTTTGAGAAATACAACGGGGCTTCTTGCCCACGCACTCATCTCCAATCTTATCTGGGAAGGTTGGGAGCTCACACTGAAGATGAAAAGCTGTGGATGTACTATTTTGAAGACAGTTTAACTGGAGCTTCTCATGAATGGTATTCTCATTTGTCTCGTACTACCATCAAGAGCTGGAAAGACTTGGCAGAGGCTTTTGTCAAGCAATATCAATACAACTTGGACATGGCTCCAAATCGGACCTTGTTGCAAGGAATGTCTCAGACTGCCAAGGAAACCTTTAGAGAATATGCTCAGTGTTGGAGACAGATTGATGCATCCGTCCAACCCCCTATGTTTAAAAGGGAGATGGCGGACATGTTCATGAACACTCTTCAAGGCAATTATATCGAGACATTGGCTGCTTGCCCGTCAATCAGCTTTGCAGAGATAGTGATTGCTGGGGAAAGGATCGAGAGTCTGTTGAAGATGGGCCGAATTCAAGACAACAGTGCTTCCAACTCATCAGTTCCCAAGAAACCGTTTGCTGGTAACGGTCAACAAAGAAGAGAAGGTGAGACGAGCGTTGTATATGTCGGCAGAGGCAGGGGCAGAGGACGCCCTAATTATTATCAAGATCAAGTGGCCGCAGTCACTATTCCAACACCTGTTCATCAACCACAATATCATCCGCCATAACAACCCAGGCCATCAATTTTTCTCCGGTGCCTAGTGTTATCCAATACCCAATGCTAGCTCACAGCGGGCAGAGGATTAATGCTGTTGATAGTGGGCAAACTTTGAATTTGGTTTTTGATGTGACTAAAGTGAAGACTTCGCTATCGATGGTCAAAGACCGACTCTTGAAAAGACAGATTTTCCCGGGCTGTGGGGAAGAGTGCAGAAATTGTCAAGACGCCGAGAACGGATGTGATAGTTTGAGAAGGGGTATTCAATAACTGATAGATGAAGGTTGTCTTCAGTTCGATCAGACTCGTCCAGTGAAGAATGATGTGTTGACAGTAACGTTTTATTTCACTCCTGAAGAAATATATGTTCCCGAGAGACCCGCTCCGACATCAATATTTTTCCCAGAAAGTCCAACACCAATTTACTCTGACAACCCTCAACCGACTTTGATTGGTCCGGTCACCATCACGGTACTAGGACCTGTTCCGTATGAGAAAGACAGTGCTATCCCGTGGCACTATGGGGATGATATCTACTGCCAGGGGCAGAAAGTTAACAGGGAAGACATTGACATTGGTAGCTCCGCTGTAGACAATGTTGGAGGGGTTGGTGGATTCACTCGCAGTGGACGCCTATTTGCACGATCAACATTGCGCACAAATACTGAAGCTGAGGCAGCTGCCAAGGCTAAAGGAAAACAGGTATCCACCGAAGAGGTTACTACTGAGGAAGCTCCTCCTAAGACCGCATTCGAGAAGGAAGTGGATGAGTTTATGAGGATTATCAAGAAAAGTGACTACAAGGTAGTCGACCAACTAAATCAGACACCCTCAAAATTCTCCATTCTCTCACTATTGATGTGCTCTGAGGCACACAGAGCAGCCTTGTTGAAAGTACTGAATATGGCTTATGTTCCCCCAGAGATAACTGTTGACCAGCTGGAGTCGGTAGTTTCGAATGTACACACTACCCATGCGCTAGGTTTCACCGATTATGACCTAACATCTGAGGGCAGGAATCACAACAAAGCCTTGAATATCACAATGGAATGCAAAGGGACGGTGCTTTCCCATGTTTTGGTTGATACAGGTTCTTCTCTGAATGTTCTCTCAAAGAAAGCCTTAACGAAGTTGGATTGCGATGACGCCACCCTGAGGCCGAGTAATTTAGTTGTAAGGGCTTTTGATGGCTCTAAGCGAGCTGTTTATGGCGAAGTTGAGTTGCCAGTTAAGATTGGAACACAGGTATTCATGAGTACCTTTTATGTGATGGATATCCAGCCTGCCTATAGTTGTCTGCTAGGTCGACCCTGGATTCATGCTGCCGGTGCTGTTACTTCTACTCTCCACCAGAAGCTCAAATATGGACTAGAAGGTCAAATCGTCACCGTCTGTGGTGAAGAGGATATTTTTGTTAGCCACCTGTCTACATTTAAGTATGTGGAGATGGATGGCGAGATGTATGAGATGCTGTGTCAGGGCTTCGAAGCCATAAACATCAGTGAGGTCGCGCCCGAAATTGTCTTTTCACCTGAGTCTGAGAAGGTCGGGACTTTTATCTCTTCATACAAGCAAGCTGTTGAAGTGGTTAAGGCTGGTAATGCCCAAGGTTGGGGCAAATTTGTGGAGCCAATCATAAAAGAAGACAAGTTTGGATTGGGGTATACTCCGGGGTCTCAGAAGAATGAAGTCGGTACTTTCTCCAGCGGGGGTTTGGTTTCTCCCCACACCGTCAATGCTGCAGATGAAGACAAGGCTGACAGCGACTGTGACTTATATAGCTGGATTCGCCCGTGTGTCCCAGGAGAAAAGCTCGACAATTGGTCGTCTGAAAAAGTCGTCCGATTTACTCTACTGAAGGAGTAATTTTTATTGTTTTCCTTTTATCACATGCATAACAAAGTCTTACACTTTGACCAAGGTGTAATGACTCATCTGTAGGGCCATCCATTTAGTTACATTTCGCAATTATTTTCATCATCAACAAAGGACAGCTTTTGCAAACAATTTTGTGTTCTCTTTCTTTCAATTATTTTTACTTTTACAAAAACGACAATGTTTCTTTTTCATGTTTCTTTTTCGTTTTTCTTTCCAAAAAACACCTCGTAAAACTGATCACCCGGATCTCACTGCTAACGACACTGCTATGGCCAAGTATGACTTCGACAATCCTATTTATCAAGACGAAGAAGGGGTTGAGGAAGATTGTGAATTGCCTGAGGAGTTAGCCAGGTTGTTGAAACAGGAGGACCGAGCTATCACACCTTATCAGGAGGTGGTTGAGACCATCAACATTGGTACCGAAGACGATAAGAAAGAGATCAAGATTGGGGCCAACCTACAGGCCGAGAGGAAAAGACCGTTGATCATGTACTTGACTGTGTTAGAAAGGTCAATAGGTTGTGTGCTCGGTCAGCATGACGAGTCAGGTCGAAAAGAGCATGCAATATACTACCTTAGCAAAAAGTTTACCGACTGTGAACAAAGATACTCACTGCTCGAGAAAGCTTGCCGTGCTTTGGCATGGGCTGCTCGCCAGCTAAGACAGTATATGTTGACTCACACGACTCTATTGATATCAAAGATGGATCAAGTCAAGTATATTTTTGAAAAGCCAGCAGGGTTGCTAGGTGGCAAATGATGCTGGCAGAGTATGACATCCAATAAACTTCACAAAAAGCCATCAAAGGAAGTGTCTTGTCAGACTATCTTGCCGCGCAACCGATTGATGATTACCAACCTATGAGGTTCGACTTTCCTGATGAGGACATCATGTTTCTCAAATCGAAAGATTACGAGGAACCACTCTCGGAGGAGGGGCCTGACCCGGAATCCAAATGGATTATGATATTTGATGGGGCGGTCAACGTCAATGGTCGCGGAGTTGGTGCAGTGTTGATCACACCGGAGGGGGTTCATATGCCATTTTGTGCCAGAATAACTTTTCCCTGCACCAACAATGAAGCCGGACGAAGCAGAATGGGTTCGTTCTCGATACAATCAGCTAAGCCTAGTTGAGGAAAAGAGACTAGCAGCTATATGCCATGGTCAGCTATATCAAAGACGGACTAAAAGAGAGTTTGATCAGAAAGTGCGTCCTCGGGAGTATCAAGTCGGTGAATTGGTACTCAAAAGAATTCTTCCTCCCACCACAGATCACAGGGGCAAATGGACACCGAACAACGAGGGTCCATACGTGGTTAAAAGAGTTTTCTCTGGCGGAGCTCTGATGCTAACAACCATGGATGGTGAAGACTTCTCGTCCCCTGTCAACTCAGACGCAGTTTAAAAAAATACTTCGCATAAAATAGACCCGCTGGACAGTAAAAAGAATAGTCCAAGCAAAAAAGGGGCATCCCGACGAACCAAAAAAAAGAATGAAGAGGTTCGGGAAAAAATTAGGGATATAAAAAAAAATGTACACCCGGTGAGTCGAAAACCCGAAAGGGCGGCTCAGGCAAAAAAGGGTATCCCGGTGGATTGAAAACCCAAAAGGGCGGTCCACACAAAAGTTCGGGAATAAGCGAATAACTGCGATCTGAGTTCATCCGTGGTATATCACCGTTTCATTCAATCCGGCAATCTTCGAAGGTAAAAGATCGACTAATCATCCACTTCAGAAAGCAAGATGAGCAGAGCGTCTTGAGGACATACGAGCCATAGCAGAGTCGAAACTCGGTGGGACCCCGTTTCCACATTGCCATTAGGATAGTTTCTCTTGTTCAATTTATAGCGATCGCCTCTTTCCAGGGATCAGCTTCCTGACGTACTCGCCTATTCCTGGCACAAATTTTTCAACCAACAAAAGTCGAATAATTCATTTAAAAGGCCTCTTTACTTTTCATTTATCAGTTTGTTTGCAAAAGATATCTGAATTCTTGAGGAAACATATTGTATCTGAATGTAATGGTGGCTTTTGCAGATGACTTGCGCAGGAAAACAGTCAAAATTGCTTTGAATGTGCTTATTCCCGGACGGTGAATTCAAACCGAGTAATTCCCCGGGGCATACTTGTATTTTTTGGTTACAGGTCACAGGAACCGGATGCCAAGTCATGAATCCTCACCCCTAAGCCGTTGACAAAGCCTCTCCTCTGCAGAGCAGGTTCCCCTGTAGAGTTGACAGTATCCAGACTGTATATCCCCAGCGTAGTCGACAGTGCCAAACTGTATCTTCCCAGCAACAGTGGAGTAGTCGCATACCCAACAGACAAGAGGGTGGTGTTCCCAGTGTTCATCTCGTCCCCAGCAGATTATTATTTTTAACAGATTTGTTTTAATCCCCAGCCTGAGGATGATTAGAAAGTTCATATCCCCAGCAAAGGTCGATTCCTACGACATTTCCCCAGGAAGTGCTTTCCTCACAGACTCTCCTCGCAGAGCCTCGCCAAGCAAAGTTTCCATAGTTGATACTTCCCCATCAAGGTCAACTTTTCAAAAAAGGCCGATTTATTTTCGGTGGCTCCCCGGCTCCGGCAGACGGATCGTTCCCCACAGAGCATTCAAGGATTGATACAGCGATCCGCTCCCTGCCAGAGTTGCTTCCCCAAGCAGATTTCGTTTTTCTTTTGCACCATACATAACATTTGCATTTGCATTTGAATGCATATCAAACATACACATAAGCTGATAAACAGGTTCTTCAAAGCAGACTGAAAAATTACTTTACAACCAAAGTCATGAGATTCGGCCAGAGGATCAAGTGTGTGTGTGACCCAGCATGAGGGTCATTTCGAAGATTCAGCCTGAGAATCGTCTTCCAGAGATCCAACCTGGGGGTCATTTCGAACATTCAGCCAGAGAGTCGACTACGAGCGTTATTTCCCCAACAAGCCAGCTGGAGGAATAGATTGACAGCTCAACAGAAAATCAACCTACAAGAGGATCCAGCACGCGGATCGCATTAAAAAAACAAAGTCTAATCGAAGAGTCGTTATAACATGTTCTAGCCTGAAGAATATGTACGAAGCCCAAGAGTGGGATATTCTCGAAGCTGCATATCTAACATGAAGACTGTAGATTTCGAAAGAGGGTCAACCAGCACATGCCCCAGATGCGAGATCCTGGTGATGGGAATTGATCATCAAAACGATCCTGATCTAGCCAGAAGATCAAAGTCAGGTCTAGCTCGAAGACCGAAAAATAGATAGATTCAGCCAGAGAATCAAAGAAAATAGATTCAGCCAGAGAATCGAAACAATTCAGATCTAGCCAGAAGATCGAAATAGATTCAGCCAGAGAATCGAAACAATTCAGATCTAGCTAGAAGATCGAAATAGATTCATCTAGAGAATCGAAACAATTCAGATATAGTCAGAAGATCGAAGAAGATCTAGCCAGAAGATTGAAGTCAGGTCTAGCCCGAAGATCGGAAATAGATTCAGCCAGAGAATCGAAACAATTCAGATCTAGCCAGAAGATCGAAGTAGATTCAGCCAGAGAATCAAAGAAAATAGATTTAGCCAGAGAATCGAAACAAAGGAGATCTAGTCTGAAGATCGATGAAGTTCTAGTCAAAAGATCGAAGAAGATCTAGCCAGAAGATTGAAACCGTATCCAGCCCGAGGATCAAAATTAACATCCAACCAGAGGACTAAATTGAGTATAGATTCAGCCAGAGGATCGAAACTCCAGATTAAGTCAGAAGACTGATTCAGATTCAGCTAGAGGATCGAAAGAGAAATAAATAGCGCGGTGTATTTCAGCATTTTTGTGGTGTTCTCGGAGCGCAAATTTTCGGTTTGTCTTTGGTATTCAATCACAACTCACCTTGTTTGTCTGATAAGCTGTTCGCTTTCATCCTGCTCGGGTTAGCTGATGACTGAATAGGGGCAGCTGTAACACCCCAAAATTTGCCCTCCTTATTCACGCATTCATTTTTAGGCCATTTAACATTAGATACATTGCATTTCATCATGTCAATCGGGATTAGCTCCAAGAAGCTTGAACATCATCCAGGACATTTTGTGGGTTCTATTTAGATGATCAGTCAACACAAGGGAAAGACTTGAGTTACTTCCAACAGGGGTCTATTTGTCAGTCAAACGTTAATCTTGAAGGGGCAAAGGTTTGTGCATGAGTTGTCATGCTCGCTAGGCGAAGCCCACGCGTTTCGAAAAAAAAAAAAGAAAAAAAAAGAAAAAAGAAAAAAAAACACGAAAAAAAAGAAAATAAAATTAAAATAAATAAATTATTAATTAATTAAATAAACCAATAAATAAATAATTAAATAAATAAAATATAATAGAAAAATCTTGGACTTGGACCTCTCTTATTTGAGCCCACAAAGCCATGAAAATCAGGTTATAAAAGAGGGAGAACAGACAGAAAAAGGAAGAGAAGCAAAACACTCTGAGGTTTCCTTGGAACAAAACCGTGGACAAAACCTGGAGAGTAACCTAGATAGAGAGAGTGAGAATTAATCTGCAGCAACCTCCAGGCAACTCTGAAAGGTTCATTCTGACTCACACACATTCAGCTCAAGCAAACCCTAACATTGGTTTGCAAATCCAGCCGTGCCATTTGATTTCAACCGATCTCTCCAATCAGGTTTGCCCTTATTCCCATTACCTTTGTGCTTTGAAGTTGAATACTCTGAATGTTTGAGGTATGATGGATGAATTTCATTAGGTTTTTGCCCACGTGTTCATAATTATGTATGAATGTATAAATAATGCCTTGAATGCTTAATCGTTTAATTTCTGAAGTGTATGCCACAGGGTTTGAGGTTTCTGAAACCATACTGTTATCCATGAAAAAAAATGCTTATCGTGTTTCACTAACCCTTTTGTTGAGTTTTTGTGAAAGCTCACATGACTTTTGCAGGGATAGCTCGTTGGATATTCCACTTTATTTGTGGGATACCACCTGGAGGTTTATTCCGATTACCTGTACTGACTCACTTTCTTTGATGGTGTTTAGCTTGGAAGGATCCCTGGGTTTCCCATTCCTCTAATTGCTGTTACTTCGGATCTTTATCCGCGTGGTACTTTTACATTTTTCCCGCATTTTACTGCTTTCCTAGCTGGAATACCTCGATAGGAGGCAATGTTTTTGTGTGTTTATTTTTTTTTACAAGTTCCTTCGTCCAGGACTCCTTTTGCATGAGCATCCCTAACCCTACCAACTCATTGATTTTTCTTCTCCTAAGAACATGTTAACTCCTTCTACTACAGGCGAGTAAGTCTCCAAAGGTCGAGCATCCGTTAGATTGCGTAGTAACGTCGTTCGTCCAAAACCCAATCCATAACCCCGTAGTTAGCCGAACTACGGCTTGCTCTGATTCTCATTCCAGATGAGATACGTAGGCATATGACGCGATGTCTTAGCGAGCACAATTACCCTTAACCCCTAGGTAGCCGAGCTACGAAGACTCTGATTCTCGTATTCAGATGAGATATGTATGTAGTGGATGCGACATTCGTGCGAGTCATTTTCTTTTGACCCCTTTTTTTTAGTAAACAGCACAAGATAAACTCACACCCTTTAGACAAGAACTACAAAAGTGGATCTCGTAGAGTACTACGGATGCGTAGGGGTGCTAATACCTTCCCTTCGCATAACCGACTCCCGAACCCAAGATTTGGTTGCGAGACCTTTTCTTTTCCTTTCCTCTTTTCAGGTTTACTTCGAGCGTTTCCTTTCCCTCCTTTGGGATAAATAACGCACGGTGGCGACTCTCCTGTCTTTCTTCGCTGGTTATTTTTTTTTGCATTCCATTTTTCAGGTTGCGACAAGTATGATATTGAGTATCGAGCTCAGAAGGCTATTAAAGGAAGTATCTTGGCTGACCACTTGGCACATCAGGCGGTTGAGGATTATCAGTCAGTTCAGTATGACTTCCCAGATGAGGAGATTCTGTATTTAAAAATGAAAGATTGCGATGAGCCTACGCTCGATGAAGGGCTAGAGCCTGGTTCCAGATGGAGTATGGTGTTTGATGGCGCTGTAAATCAATATGGAAATGGTATTGGGGCAGTGATTATTACTCCTCGGGGCACACATTTTCCTTTTACAGCAAGGCTAACTTTCAAATGCACGAATAATATGGTTGAGTATGAAGCTTGTATTATGGGATTGGAAGAATGCATTGATCTCAGGATCAAACACCTCGATGTTTATGGTGATTCGACCCTCGTTGTTTATCAGATTAAGGGTGAGTGGGAAACGAATCAGCTTGGCCTCATACCATATAGGGATTATGCGAGGAGGATTTCAACATTCTTTACTAAGGTTGACTTCCATCATATTCCTCGAGATGAGAATCGGATGGCAGATGCTCTTGCTACACTTGCTTCAATGATTGTGGTAAGACTTTGGAATGAAGTTCCCAATATCACTGTGATGCGCTTGGACAGACCAACTCATGTATTTTCAGTAGAAGAAGTAAAAGATAATAAGCCATGGTACTATGACATCAAGTGTTTCCTTCAAAGCCAGATTTACCGGCCTGGGGCATCTGTGAAAGATAAGAAGACTCTGAGGAGATTATTAGGAAGTTTCTACCTCAATGGCGATGTGCTTTATAAGAGAAATTTTGACATGGTGCTACTCAGATGCGTGGATAGACACAAAGCAGACCTGTTGATGACTGAGGTCCATGAGGGTTCATTTGGTACTCATTCCAATGGACATGCCATGGCTAGAAATATGTTAAGAGCAGGCTACTATTGGCTAACAATGGAGACTGACTGTTGCCAATACGTGAAGAAATGCCATGGCCTTTCTCTATGTGGGGAATCGACATGATTGGCATGATAGAGCCGAAATCGTCCAATGGGCACAGATTTATTCTCGTAGCAATTGATTACTTCACTAAGTGGGTCGAGGCGGCATCATACGCAAATGTGACCAGGCAGGTGGTTGTGAAGTTTATCAAGAATCAACTCATATGCCGATATGGTGTGCCAGATAAGATCATTACCGATAATGGTTCTAACTTGAACAACAAAATGATGAAAGAGTTGTGTAGTGAGTTCAAGATTGCGCATCATAATTCCTCTCCTTACAGACCCAAGATGAATGGGGTTGTTGAAGCTGTTAATAAAAATATCAAGAAAATTATCCAGAAGATGGTTGTCACGTATAAAGATTGGCATGGGATGCTTCCATTTGCTTTACATGGATATCGTACATCTCTCCGCACTTCAACAGGGGCAACCCCCTTCTCTCTCGTTTATGGCATGGAGGTTGTGCTCCCAGTAGAGGTGGAGATCCCATCAATGAGAGTCTTGATGGAAGCCAAGTTGACTGATGCTGAATGGGTTCAGAGTCGTTATGATCAGTTGAATTTGATTGAAGAGAAGACATTGACTGCCATGTGCGACGGTCAGTTATATCAGCAAAGGATCAAGAAAGCCTCTGATAAGAAGGTCAAGCCTCGTGTGTCCGAGAAGGTGACCTCGTGCTCAAGAAACTCTTGTCTTTCGCGCCCGATTCCAGGGGCAAGTGGACTCATAACTATGAAGGTCCATATGTTGTTAAGAGAGCCTTTTCAGGCGGTGCATTTATACTTACAACTATGGATGAGGAGGATTTCACTCGTCTTGTGAATTCAGATGCAATCAAGAAATACTTCGCCTGAATGAATAAAAACAGAATAGCTCGCTAAGTTGAAAACCCGAAAGAGCGATTTAGGCAAAAATGAGCGTCTCGGTGGATTGAAAACCTGAAAGGGCGATCCAGGCAAAAGTTAGAGACATAAAAAATGAATACATGTATCCCACTAGATTGAGTACCTCATCCTGGGGCAATTTAGGCAAAAAGAATAGGGATTTGGTAAGTAACTGCATCCTGACAAGACCTTGTTCTACAACCGTCATCCGTCAAAGATTCTTGCTCATTCATCATCAACCAAAGCTTCAAATACATTGGATTCAGAATTGGTGGAGAAATGGTCATTATGTTCAATGTAGCCTTTTTCCAATATATATCACCAATTTCAAATTTGTAAAGATCTATAGAGTCTTGCCATCTGCAGACTAACATTCCATCAAATAAATTTGAGCCTTTATACGATTATTTGCATTCTTATTTGTTTCTATTTCAACAAATGTTTTGCATGTTTTAATTGAAAAAAAATATCATTGTTTTAATCAAACCGTTCATAATTTGTTTTTAAACAAGATGAATATTTACAATGACATTGGGAAACTGGAAATTCCTGCAGTGCTCTCCCAAGGATGGTAAGATTCTCGACAGGGTAGGGCGTTTGTTCATATTCCTGGCATGCTCATGTCCTTTTCCTCCGGAAGTCTTTTGTGGGTTTTCTCCCAAGTAGAGTGTTAGATAAGATTATCCATCTCTCCTTCCTCAGCAGATGTGATCTCATTATTTGATGACCCTTGAAAACTTCTGATTTTGGCGGTTTTTCCCCACAGAGTTCCATCCTCCTCTTGGATAATTTCCCCAGTAGAGTTGCTTCTATATCGGACCTCATCTGTGTAACGACTTTGCCCAGTTGGAATGATGGATGCTCATTCCCCTGCAGAGATCTCTGTGGTCCTGGCTTTCTCTCGAGATGTAGTACTGGACGTTTGTATACTTATTCCTTGGACCTGTTTGTGTTAGAAATATCTGTTTGTCAGCGTTCATCATACATAAACCATGCATATATGCATAATGATAACAATCTGATATTCATGAGTGCATTATTTGCCATATATCTTTGTTTGTTATCCCCTGCTAGTTGGTAATACATTTCCCCAAGCAGATGTCGGTGCCTGATCTCCCCATATAGAGTCAGCCCCTTAAGCAGAAAGTGTTTATCCTTCCTTCCGTATTCCCCACCGAGTTATATCCTTGTGGATAATGGTTATTTTTGTTGCCTCCCAACACATATATTGGGATGGACTTCCCCATTGGGTTATATCCTCATAGGGACAAGCTTTGTTTCATCGTGCCTATCTAGTTTATTTTAGCATTGGCCTTTTTTGGCTGCTTCTTGCACTCCCCTGTGGTGTAAATGAATGATTGCTCAGTAACCAGTAATTATTCATCTTATCCCCGGCGGAGTTTGTGGCCTTCTACTTTAATACCGGTGGTTATAAGTCCTATTTTTTATGGTTCTCTACCCTCATACTGGTAGTCGTAAACCCTATTTTTATCCCCTTGCAGAGTTAACCTTTTGCTCATCCTAACCGATGACGGTTACTTCTCCGTGGTTTTCTACCCAGTATCCGATAGATGTAATCCCCTCCTTGACGGTTATCATTATCCAATATTCGGTGCTGATATTCCCTCATCCTTTGGATAATTGCTCTGATCAAGAAATTCATCCCCAGTAAGTCATCTCTCGTCTACCCTTGGTTGTTGGTGACGGTTGTTTCTCCCATGGATTGGTCATCATTATATACATAATTTCGGTATCCCGATGCCTTTCTTTGTCGGTCAATTTATCCTTTATTAACCCAGTAATCGGTTGTGGATAATTTTCCATGCGAGTATATTATCTACGTTCTGACGGTAATAGATAATATATCTCATGAACTCTTTGGTCGAAGCCTTTTGTTCTTCCCAGTCGAGTAAGATTCGTATCCCTTTTTAGAATCGAATGTCCATCCTATAATCGAGTTTGCTTTTAGCCCTCTTTTGGATGATGAGTGTCGTGGGAATATTCCCCAATTCACGCTTTGGTTGGTCACCTATTATATGCCCAGTAACCGGTATCCCTGGTGTTCCTTCCTCCCTGCTCCCTATTATGACTTTTTGTCCCTTGCGGAGTCAGATTTTCCTGAGCTGAAGTATACCTTTTTAGGCCTTCCTCAGATGATTTCGAATGTTTGATATCTCTGACCCTTATACCGGTCTTAGATATTCATTCTCCCAGAACATGTTGTATCTCTCACCCTTATACCGGTGTTCAGATCACGTGTCTCTTTGAGCTTATTACCCAGTAACCGGTAATACCTCATCCTGTTGCTTCCTCAGAGGAGTTTTTGTTCTGGTCTTCCCCAGCGAAGTCCCTTAGTGGATTCTCCCAGCCTGAACCCGGATTTTTATCTGAAGTATCCGTTATGAATAACTTTTGTTGTATTGGCATATTCCCCAATACATGCGCCTTTGAGTCAGCTCGGGTCTTTCCATTGATTTCTGCTCCCCAAGTTTCGAGTCGTGACCTGCTCACGCATTTTATTTCTTTTCTTATCCCCATAAGAGTCCCCAGAGTCTCTGTCCCATGGAGTAAATTACTCATATGGATTATCAACTTCTCCTGATTTCTTTTCTTTCTTTGTGGACACATATCTCCACAGAGTATTACCTTTTGCATACATACGTTTGCATCATGAGGTCTCTTAGGGACCAAAATTCGTCTCTCTATTATTATTTAAGCCCATTCTACCCTGTCGAGACAAAGATTTTAACCTTCACTTCTCTGGCTAGAATGACCTTAAATACAGGCATCTGTAAGACCCCAATTTTGACCCTAAGATCCCTCATGGCATCATAACATTGCATTTGTAAAGCCTCAAGGATCATAAGCATCTTGGTACCCTTGGCCTTTGGGTGGGACCTCTTGTGAGTGGTGTAAGATCACCAAGCATGCTTGAGTTGTATATTATTGCTTTTCTCATATTTATTCACTAACCAAACGCACAAAAATATGTCACTAACACCTTTTGTTTGTAGCTTGAGCAATCACAAGGTCAAGAAGTTGCTAGGAGATCATTGGTGCAAAGATATGGTCAAGAGGAGATGAAGGCAAGCATGTCAATGGTTCCCCAAGCTCTCATCCATCAAATATGCCTCCCAAGTATCTCAATTCATCATTTTGATCAAATCAAGTCAAAGGGTTGAGGTTTGTTCCTCAAGGAAGCCCTAATTCATCTGATCACCCACAATGCCTTGCTAATGAAGCAACCTCATCCCATGGTCAAATACAATCAAGGGAAGTCCTTTAATTCATCATTTCATGAATATTTGAACTTATTTTAGTGTCCTCAATCATCAATTCATCAAGATATGAGTTGTGGACTTGAGAAGTTGATCAGTCAATTCATCTGACTATTTTGAAATGCACTGAGACCTAACTTTTTATGTGTTAGTCAAATGGAGATGATCCCAAAATCAAACATGTTCTTAAGGACAATATGAACAACTTTCATGTTCATAAAAAATTGATTTGAAGCTTGGAAGGTCATCTCCCATTCCAAGACATTATAGGTCATTTTGACTGAAACCCTAATTTTGGGTCAACTTCCCAAGAACACAACTCATGTATTTTTTATGATTTTGAGGTGGGATCAAATGCATTGGAAAGATTAAGATGTCTACTTCAAATGTTATGTTGATTTTATGATTTTGAGCGCGCGCATGTGGAGCGTTTGATCAGCCACGTCAATTAATGAGGCTTGATCAGACGCTCCTGGTTTTTTCTCTATTTTTAATTTCTGATTTTATTTCTTTTATTTCCTTTATTTTCAAAAATTCATAACTTCTTCATTTTAATTCCAAAAATTATGGGACCAATTGCATTCTTCTTCATTTAAATTCAAGTTTCCAAAAATGATTTTTAATATTATTTATTTTGTCATTTGATATTTTTTGTGAATTTTCTCTTTATTTGTTATTTTTAATTCATTTTAAATAGTTTTTAATATTCAAAAAATACAACAATATTTTCCTAACTTATTTGAATGATGATGGATCTATGAAAAATATTCTCATCAATTTATTAATCGATTTGAGATTTATTTGAGATTTTAGTTCAATTAGGTTATTTTTATTCATTTTTAATTGATTAAAAATAGTTTCTGACTTTTAAAAATGCTGAAATTTTTTGTCAAACTTTGTTTGACATTGTTGAACTTAGGATAAATCACTTGGACCTTTTAAGGTTGATTTGAGGTGATTTTGAAGTTTAACCTTTCTTTAATATTTTAATTCAAGTTTATTTTCAAATATTAAAAATGTCAAAAATATTTTGTTCATTTCTTGACTTTCAATCTTCATCTCACTTCTATTTTTGATTGTTTGACCATGATTCTCAATGTCATTGGTCAATATATGTTGATTGGTACATTCTAATGCACTTTATTATTTTCATTTTTCATTATTCATCTTCTTCTTCTTCTTCTTTTCTTTTTGATCAATGAGTTGAAGGTTGATAAGTTAGCATTGATTGGGGAGACTTAATCTTCCTTGATTCAAATCTAATTCATCTTGATCAATTGATCAAGTGAATGGCTTTTCATTAAGGATAGGTTGTTTCCTAAATCATGCAAAAGGCTTAAACCAATACAAGATCAATTCTCTTTTTCTTTTGGCATGGTAAGTTGTTGGAAATTGGTTCACTAATCAAGACTTCTAACTTGTGTTGTTGCCTACATTATTATTGACCGGCCTCATAGTTGTGACTTCTACATAAGTCCAATTACGATTGCTTAACATAGCGCTAAATTTGTATTATGGCACACTAACTACTAACATTAACTATTAACCATTAACATTTACTTTTTGCTCTTTACTTTATGCAATTTATCATTCTTGTACATATTATCCATTTGCTTTTCCTTTTGCTCATTGGAGCACATGTTTATGTTAATGCCCTTTGCCTTTTGCTCACTTGACCACATAATTGTGTATATATCTTTTGTGTTTGTGTTTGTCTGATTGTTGTTGACCAAATGCAAAGAATTGGACAAAATGGACTTAGACTTTAGGACCTTTACCCAAGCTAATGGAGTTTGAAGAGCAACTAGGCCTCATGCCTTTAGAGTGCTTAAATGTCAAAGAGCAACTAGGCCTCATGCCTTTAGAATGCTTAAAGTTTGAAGATGAACATTGAAAGGACCATATTCTAAACTCCCTCTTGTTCATTCTTTGATTGTTAATAGAATCTTTGATGTGTGTGTTTTTGTGCTAGGGATTCCAACATTGAGCCAAATTGAGGAACCATTGCCTTGAGCTCCTAAGAGAGAGGGATCTTCCAAGAGTTCATTTGATTATTGATTGCTTGAGTTTATGCTTATGTGTTTGCTTATTCCAAAGGATGGGAGCTACTTGGATCATCAAGATGATCTCAAGAGAGGAACTCCATTTGTGGTTTTGCTTCTTGTCCCTTATCTCTTGTATGCCTAGGACCTTAGCCATTCTTCTTCTTCTCTCCACTCTAACCCAAGACAAAACTTTTGTGCAAACATTTAACACTTGTTTTCAATATTAGACACCTAAGCCTTATGCTTTTGATTTTCAAACTTTCCTTTCTTAATACTTATTTTGAATTGAACTTCTAAGCCAACTTTGACCATTTTGTAAATACTTTTCATTGGTAAATACAACCCATTCAAATGTCTTTTTGTGGTTTCAATGACCACCTTCTTAATCAAATTTTTCATAACCTTTAGCTATCAGGTTTGAGTCATCCTTGAGGTAGATGTAATACTCACCTATATCCTTAGTGATGGACAATGAGTCTTCCATGCTTATTATAGGGTTAACCCCTCACTAGCATGTTGAAGCTATCCTCACATGGTGGATTTATGGTTTTAGGTTGAGTTTTCTCCCTTGGATAACAAAAGACCTTAAGGCTTTTGGACCAATCAATTCACCAACTCATTTTGAGATTTTTACCCCGAACTACGAGGTTTTGATCCTAATCTTTTTTAAGATGGTACGTAGGCAATGGGTTTATCCATCCAAACACAAAAATGTAAATAAACTTGTATATTCTCTTCTCATCTCTTCAATCATGTTTGCACAAATAAATGTTCACAAAATACCAACCTTACAACAAGTATGAAAAGGGCTCCCTAGGAGTACCTAGGATGTTTTGGGTGCCTAACACCTTCCCATGTCATAACCAACCCCCTTACCCAGATCTCTGACATTTTTACTAGTTTTTGATTCGATAAAACTTTTAGGTTTTTGTTCGCTTTCTAACCATTCCTTTGGATAAATAGAAGTGCGGTGGCGACTCGACTTGTATGGTTTACCTTACATTTAGTCAATATCTCTAACGGTAACGAATATCCCGCTACAATAAGTATGGATGAGATTAGGCCACCTCTTTTGCATATTCTTTTTTGTGTGTGGTATGTTTCATGAGCATAGTCCATTATACTATGTCTCTAATATGCACTAACACCAAAATTCTATTGCCCGATCTCTAATAGTTGTGACTTCTACATAAGTCCAATTACGATTGCTTAACATAACGCTAAATTTTTTATACAAAAAGGCATAACATTATAGTTAGTGAGATTGTAAGTCTCCCATCTTTCATGGTATTGTGTGGAAACTTGGCCTTTTTTCCTTCCTTTGGAAGATGTCTTGGTTCAAGGATCTATACTTGTGATAAGTGGGTTGAGTGTTCTCCAAAGAATAAATTAAACAAAAACAAAACAATACTAACTTCTAACTTATTAACAACTAACATTTAATTTCAAGTCCTTTATTTTAATGTACTTTAATTTTTAAAGTTCTATTCATTTACCATTATTCATACCATTCTAATTTTTTATGTTAGTGCCATTTTCCCTTTGTCCATTTGGACCATATTGTGTGATATATCTTGTTTGTGTATATTTTGTTTGTTTGTATGGTCTTTGACCATTAATGTACATAATAAGAAACAAAAAACCCTAAAAGACTATTGTGTGGACTATTGGTTTGATCTTGAATAATTGGACTTAGAAATTAGGCAACATTCCTATGCTAAAGGACTTGGCCAATGCCAACTGTTGTGAAACCCAATGCTTGCAATTTGAAACTTCATCTGATACATCATTGAAGATCCCTTTGAGTTCATCTGCAACATGATCATTGTGAAACTGTTATTTTGAACCTGTGACTTATGGAATTCATCTGATACATGGGCAAATTTGACAAGACATCATGGAGTGGCTAAGGCTTGGTGGGGTTATCTTTATTTGATGCCTTTCTCTTCAAGATAATATTGTATGCATTGTTTGTGGCTTGATTCTAATATCCAAGGGAATTTGGGATTTCTATAAGAGATTCTTGTCTATTGGATATCTACCCATTGGTCAGATCTTTTCAACTCTTAACTTTTAATTTTGTACATTGGATTAGTCTCTTCATCTCCTCCCCACTTCTTTAATTTCAAAATCTCTCCGTCCTTTTAAAAAATTCTTCTTTGCTTGAACTAGTTTTGTTCTAAAACTTTGACCATTTTGCCAACTAGAAACTTTGGCCTTATGCCATTGCATTTTCAAACTTTTTTTCTTAATCAAACTTGTAAATAGACTTAATTATACTTGACTTTAACTTTCAACAAGCCAAAAAGAGCTAACTCATTCAAACCATTTTAGGCCTTTGTGCCTTTCAAACTTAATTTTCGTTAAAAGCAATGCATCCACTTTAAAATTTGTATCACGAACTACGAGGTTTTAATCCCTCATTTTTATGTTGATACGTAGGCACAAGTCTGAAGGTCTTGTTAAACACAAAAATATAATTAATGAATTCTTTTCTCATCCCCCCATTCTATTTGTCTGTAAACATCATTTTGCACAAAATACATATTCACACAAAAAAGGGCTCCGTACGAGTACCTAGGACACTTTGGGTGCTAACACCTTCCCTATGTGTAACCAACCCCCTTACCTGTAATCTTTAACATTTTATTAGTTTTGATTTAATAACTTCTTACTTTTGGGTTTTGTTCGTACTTTTTCCCTTTTCCCTTGGAAACAATAAAAGAGCGGTGGACACTCTTGTTATTTGATGTCTAGCTTATCCATAGCTTGATGATCATGAATTTACCGCTACAAGAGGTATCATCGACATGAAGTATTGTAGCGGTTTCGCTAGAAAGAATGAGGGCAAACTAATGCAGTATCAGTGGGGCAGTGGGGAGGAAGAGGAGGCCTCATGTAAAAAGAAGTCCGCAACCACGTGAACATCATCATCAAGTTTCATTCGTTATTCCATTATTTTATAACATTCAATATGTGCCAGTTCAACAACAACGTCAACAACAGCCACAACAAAGAACAAACAACTACAACAACAACACCAACAATAATCAACAACAACAGAGTTTCAAGAGGAAGAAGGTGTCTTTTGACCCTATTCCTATGACCTACGCCGAATTATACCCGACTTTGGTTCTCAAGAACCTACTCCAACCAAAGAATCTGCCGCAAATTCCATAACCACTTCCTTGATGGTATAAGCCAGAACTTCATTGTGCCTTTCACCAAGGAGCTCCCGGCCATGATTTTGAGAATTGCTACCCTTTGAAGTATGAGGTCCAAAACTTAGTAAAAAGTGGGATGGTGTCCTTTGAGGATCGTGCGCCGAATGGGAAAGCTAACCCATTGCCTGCTCATGCTAATTCCTCTATTAATATGGTAGATGGTTGTCCAGGAAGTTTCCGAGTGTTTGATGTGCAACGTATTCGTCAGTCCTTGGTAGAAATGCATAAGACCCTGTGTACTATTAGTGATTGTGAGCACGACCATGACGATTGTGCAATTTGCAGTGTAAACCCTCGTGGGTGTTCAAATGTCAAGAGAGATATCAAGAAGTTGATGCATGAGAATTTAATCCAAATTCAACAATCGAGGGATATATATGATGTCAATGTGATAATACTAGTGTTTAAGACCCCTGAGAGGTTAGTGATTCAATTTGATAGTAGCAGCAACAACATCGTCAATAGATTGGTATCGTCGTTAGTAATACGGTTAACGGGCCCAGTCCCATATGCATCTGATGGAGTTGTTCCGTATCAGTATAATGCTACCATGTTGGAGAATGGTCAAGAGGTTTCATTTCCTACGACCAATTTTGTTGTAAACATTGCTGATATAGCAAAGGTGTCGCGTAGCAGTCATGTGTTTGGACCTGTCTTTCCAAAGGAGGTGATAGAAGAAGTATCTGGTGGTGAGAAGGTTGATGTACCCGTAGCAAATCCAGTTAGTGCTCCAAAGTGTCTGTCTGGTGAGTCCGGCAATTTGAAGCCTAGTGATGATGATGAGGTACTGAGATTGATTAAGAAGAGTGAATTCAATGTGGTGGAGCAGCTGCTCCAAACCCCTTCCAAGATTTCAGTGTTGTCTCTGATTATGAATTCTGAAGCACACAGAGAAGCATTGCAGAAAGTATTGGAGCAAGCTTATGTTGAACATGATCTAACAGTGGATCAGTTTGACCATATTGTGGCTAACATCACTTCCTGCAACAACTTGAGATTTTGTGATGAAGAACTTCCCGAGGAAGGTAGAAATCATAATCTAGCACTAAATATATCGATGAATTGTAAGGAAGATGCATTGTCAAATGTGTTGGTTGATACCGGTTCTTCATTGAATGTACTCCCCAAATCAACTTTGTCGAAATTAATGTATCAAGGCGCCCCTATGAGGTACAGTGGCGTGATTGTCAAAGCATTTGATGGTTCTCGCAAGACTGTTATTAGTGAGGTGGACCTTCCAGTGAAGATAGGTCCGAGTGATTTCCAAATTACTTTTCAAGTAATGGACATCCACTCGGCCTATAGCTTCTTGTTAGGAAGGCCATGGATACACGAAGTTGGGGCTGTAACATCCACTCTGCACCAGAAGTTGAAATTTGTGAAGAATGGCAAACTCGTCATCATGGGAGGATAGAAGGCACTGTTGGTGAGTCACGTGTCGTCTTTCTCATAGGTGAAATCTAAGGATGAGATTGGAACCCCGTTGCAAGCTCTATCTATTGCTGAAGAGAAGAAAGTTGGGGAACCTATGTCCTCTTTTAAACACGCTCAGAAGATTATCGAAGATGGCAGTTCTGATCAGTGGGGCCGGATGGTAGAGGTCGCCGAGAACAAGAATCGAGCCGGTTTGGGTTTCCATCAAGGGAGGTCTGTTGTCAAGACTGAAGAGGTGCAACCTAGTTTCCGTAGCGGAAGGTTCATTCACGGTAATGAACAACACTCAGTTACTGTGATCGAGGGGGATGAAGGTGAAGACTGCACCAATTTTGTGACGCATGGAAATCTTGCCACAATTGGATCGTTGTCGATGTTCCTATTATTGTTCATTGCTCTAAGTAATTGTTTTTATTATTTTTTAAAATCATTCTCCTATGCCTAAGGGAGAAGAGAACATTGTTGGGCATATTTCAAATTAATCATCAATAATATGCAATTCTATTCATCCACATCTATGATGTTTTTCTTTTTACTTTTTGTTTTTCTAAAAATGGTAATCACAAAAAACATGAATAAAGAAATAATAATTATTCATCTTCATAATATTTGGTCACAATTCACTTCTCTAAAATCAAACTATCAAATCATTATGCAGGTTGGTTTCTAAACCCATTGAATACAATGATCCTACTCCTTCTCCAAACTTTGAATTCCTTGTGTTTGAGGCTGAGGAAGAAGGTGATGAAGAAGTGTCTGGTGAATTAACTCGTCTACTTGAGCACGAGGAAAAAGCCATTTAGCCATTCGAAGAGAAGATTGAATTAGTCAACTTGGGTTCCGAGGATGATGTGAAGGAAGTCAAGATTGGGTCTCGACTGTGTCCAAAAGTTAAGAAGGGGTTAGCTTATCTTCTCTGAGAGTATTCTGATGTGTTTGCTTGGTCCTATCAAGACATGCCTGGTTTGGATTCCGAGATTGTGGAGCATAGATTGTCGTTGAAGCGAGAATGCCCGCCAGTCAAGCAGAAGTTGAGGAGGACTCATCCTGATATGGCAGTGAAGATCAAAGAAGAAGTGCAAAAGCAGATCGACATCGGATTCCTTGTTACTGCTGAGTATCCGCAGTGGGTGGCCAACATTGTGCTTGTTCTTAAGAAAGATGGAAAAGTCCGTACGTGTGTTGATTATAGAGATTTGGACAAAGCCATTCCGAAAGATGATTTCCCTCTGCCACACATTGATATGTTGGTAGACACTACAACTAAGTTCAAAGTCTTTTCATTTATGGATGGATTTTCCGGTTATAATCAGATTAAAATGGCACTCAAAGATATGGAGAAGACCACATTCTGTTATAGAGTGATGCCTTTCGGTTTAAAGAATGCTGGTGCAAACTACCAGAGAGCAATGACCACTCTTTTTCATGATATGATGCACAAAGAGATTGAAGTCTATGTTGATGATATGATTGCTAAATCCAGTGGTGAAGAAGAGCCGGTTGAGCATTTGTTGAAGTTATTCCAGTGTTTGAGGAAGTACAAACTCCACTTGAATCCCAATAAATGTAAATTTTGTGTTTGTTCTTATAAGTTGTTGGGCTTTATTGTCAAGGAGAAGGGTATCGAAGTTGATTCTGCCAAGGTCAAAGCAATACAAGAGATGCATGCGCCCAAAACTGAGAAGCAAATCAAAGGTTTTCTCAGCCGCTTGAATTATATCTCAAGATTTATTTCACACATGACTGCCACGTGTGCACCTATATTCAATCTTCTTCGGAAATATCAGTCTGGTGATTGGACCGAGGATTTCCAGAAAGCTTTTGACAGTATAAAAGAGTATCTGCTTACGCCTCTGATTCTGTCTCCGCCTGTCGAAGGAAGACCGTTGATCATGTATTTGACTGTGCTTGATGAAAGTATGGGTTGTGTCCTTGGTCAACAAGATGAAACTGGAAAGAAAGAATATGCTATTTACTACCTCAGCATGAAATTTACCGACTGTGAGACTTGGTATTCTATGCTTGAAAAAACTTGTTGCACATTGGCTTGGGTTGCTAAGCGTCCGCGTCAGTATATGTTGAATCATACTACTTAGTTGATATCCAAAATGGATCCAATCAAGTATATTTTTG
Source organism: Lathyrus oleraceus (assembly GCF_024323335.1). Lineage (NCBI taxonomy): Eukaryota > Viridiplantae > Streptophyta > Magnoliopsida > Fabales > Fabaceae > Lathyrus > Lathyrus oleraceus. Next base: position 169,516,654 of record NC_066579.1, on the reverse strand, counting down.
AGAAGCTTGCTTTAAATGGGAGGATCGCCCGTTGGCAGATGTTATTATCAGAGTATGATATTGAATACCGATCTCAGAAAGCGATTAAAGGTAGTGTATTGTCTAACCATTTGGCCTACCAACCGATTGAACATTATCAGTCAATGTAGTATGATTTTCCTGACGAAGAGATCTTGTACTTGAAAATGAAAGACTGTGATTAACCATTGCTTGAAGAAGGGCCATAACCTGGTTCCTGTTGGGGCATGGTATTTGATGGAGCTGTTAATCAATATGGTAATGGAATTGAGGCAGTGCTTATTACTCCTCAAGGCACTCATTTCCCATTTACAGCTAGATTGACTTTCAAGTGTACGAACAACATGGCTGAGTATGAATCTTGCATTATGGGGCTTGAAGAGGCCATTGATCTCAGAATCAAGTATTTAGACGTTTATGGATATTCAGCTTTGGTTGTGAATCAGATCAAGGGTGAATGAGAGACAAACCAACCCGATTGGATACCATATAGAGATTATGCGAGGAGGATTTCAACTTTATTTACAAAGGTTGAATTTCATCATATCCCTCGAGATGAAAATCGGATGGCAGATGCTCTTGCAACGTTGGCTTCAATGATTATGGTAAAATTCTGGAATGAAGTTCCTAATTTGACTGTGATGCGTCTTGATAGGCTAGCTCATGTGTTTGCTATTGAAGAAGCTAAAGATGAAAAGCCGTGGTATTTTGATATCAAGTGTTTCCTCCAAAGTTAGATTTACCCATCTGTGGCATCTTTGAAAGGTAAGAAGACTTTGAGAAGACTAGCTGGCAATTTTTACCTAAACGGTGATATGTTGTATAAGAGAAACTTTGATATGATTCTGCTTAGATGTGTGGATAGCCACGAAGCAGACCTGTTAATGACTGAATTCCATGATGGTTCCTTTGGTACTCATTCCAATAGACATGACATGGAAAAGAAGATGTTAAAGGCAAGTTACTATTGGCTGACAATGGAATCTGACTGTTGCAAGTTTGTGAAGAAATGCCACTTGTGTCAAATCTATGCAGACAAGATTCATGTTCCTCCAACACTGTTGAATGTCATTTCCTCTCCATGGCCCTTATCCATGTGGGGAATTGATATGATTGGCATGATTGAGCCCAAAGCTTCAAATGGACATTGTTTCATTCTAGTGGCGATTAACTACTTCACAAAGTTGTTGTGAGGTTTATCAAGAATCAGATTATACGCCGGTATGGTGTGCCGAGTAAGATCATTATTGATAATGGATCTAACTTGATTAATAATATGGTTGAAGCTCTTTGCAAAGATTTCAAGATTGCACATCATAATTCTTCTCCCTATAGACCTAAGACGAATGGGGTTGTTGAAGCTACAAACAAGAACATTAAGAAGATCATCCAGAAGATGGTTGTAATGTACAAAGATTGGCCTGAGATGCTCCCATTTTCTTTGAATTTGTACTTCAACAGGGGAAACCCCTTTCTCGCTTGTTTATGGTATGGAAGATGTGCTCCCAGTAGAGGTCGAGATCCCATCATTGCGTGTTTTGATGGAAGCCAAGTTGACAGAAGTTGAATGGTGTCAGACCAGATATGACCAGTTGAATTTGATTGAAGAGAAGAGGTTAACAACCATGTGTCATGGTCAGTTGTACCAGTAGAGAATGAAGAAAGCGTTTGATAAGAAGGTCAGACCTCGTGTGTTCAGAGAATGTGACCCTGTGCTCAAGAAGATTCTATCTTTCAAACCAGATTCTAGGGGTAAGTGGACTCCTAATTATGAAGGCCCGTATGTTGTTAAGAGAGCCTTTTCAGGCGGTGCTTTGATTCTCACAACTATGGATAGTGAAGAGTTAACGCGTCATGTGACTGCTGATGTAGTCAGGAAATACTTCGCCTAAAAAGAAAAGAACAACTCGCTAAGTTAGAAATCCGAAAGGGCGGCTTAGGCAAAAATGAGCGTCTCGGTGGATTGAAAACCCGAAAGGGCGATCTGGGCAAAAGTTAGAGACATAAAACAGAAAATTTATCCCGAAAAGTTGAGTACCCCCACCTTGGGGAAATTTATGCAAAATTAGGGATCATGGCAAGTAACTGCATCCTACTGATCTTCACTCCTGAAGACGTTCTTGAGCACAACATTTGGTTCTGTTTCATCTTCAACCAAAGCCAATAGTACAGTGGATATTAAAGTCGATAGAAAGATTAATGATCATTGTATTTAATGTATCCCTTTTCTATGTAAATTACCATTTTTTAACTTTTGTAAAGATCTATGGAGTCTTGTCATTTAAAGACTAACATTCTATTAAATAAAGTTGAGTTTTTTTATCCAATTGTTTCTACTCTTGTTTATTTTAGCTAAATAGAATTTAATTTTTATGATGGTCATTTTGAAATTGAATTTTTAAAAAAAAATTCAAAATCTTGTTTTCTTAAATAATACAAGTTGGTATTTTAAGATCAATCGATTTCATTTAAGGAATATTAACAGCGGTCTGAAAACCGGTAAGCCCTAAAATGCGAAGCGTTGTTGGTTTTCCCCAAGCAGTTGGCGTGATCTCTGTTTCATCCCCAGCAGCATTTCAGCATCTCCAACTGGATTTTCATTGGTTTCTCTAGCGGATTTCATGTCGCACTGATTCTAGAGGAACGACAGTTGTATCCTTTGTGATTATTTTGTCAGCATAATCATCATATATACATATTCCTATACATCCATAGATTTCATTATTACATTATTATTTTCATTTTTGTGATTCATTATCCTTTGTTGTGGTGGAACCATTTCCTCCCCTCCCCCCCCCCCCCCCCCCCCCCCCGCGCAGATCCAGTGTGTTTGTCCTCTTTCAATTAAAGAGTGTCAGCCCCCTAAGTAGAAAGATTTTAACCTTTCTCATTCCCCATTGAGTTATATCCTCGTGGATGATTATTGTAGCAGGGTATTCGTTACCATTAGAGATATTGACTAAATCCAAGGTAAATCATACAAGTCGAATCGCCACCGCACTTCTATTTATCCAAAGGAATGGCTAGAAAGCGAACAAAAACCTAATAGTTTTAACAAAAACTAGTAAAAGAAACAGAGATCTGGGTAAGGGGGTTGGTTATGCAATGGGAAGGTGTTAGGCACCCAAAACATCCTAGGTACTCCTATGGAGCCCTTATCATACTTGGTGTGAAGGTTGTTTTTTTTTGTGGAAAATTTTGTTTGTGCAAACATGATTGAAGAGATGAGAAGAGAATGTACAAATTATTTACATTTTGTGTTTGGATGGATAAACCCATTGCCTACGTACCATCTTAAAAAAGATTAGGATCAAAACCTCGTAGTTCGGGGTAAAAATCTCAAAAACAAGTGGGTGAATTGATTGGTCCAAAAAGCCTTAAGATCTTTTGTTATCAAAGGGAGAAAACTCAACCAAACCACAAATCCACCATGTGAGGATAACTTCAACATGCTAGTGAGGGGTTAACCCTATAATAAGCATCGAAGACTTATTGTCCATCACTAAGGATATAGGTGAGTATTACATCTACCATAAGGATAACTCAAACCTAATAGCTAAAGGTTATGAAAGATTTTGATTAAGAAAGTGGCCATTGGAACCACAAAAGACATTTGAATGGGTTATATTTACCAATTAGAAGTATATACAAAAATGGTCAAAGTTGACTTAAAAGTTCAATTCAAAATAAGTGTTATGAAAAGAAAGTTTGAAAATCAAAAGCATAAGGGTTAGGTTTCTAATGTTTAAAAACGATGGTTAAATGTTTGCACAAAGAGTTTTGGCTTGGGTTAGAGTGGAGAGAAGAAGAAGAAGGGCTAAATCCTAAACATACAAGAAGTGAGGGGAAAGAGAACAAAACCACACAAGGAGTTCCTCTCTTGAGATCATATTGATGATCCAAGTAGCTCCCATCCTTTGGAATAAGCAATCACAAAGCATAAACAATCAAACAAGTCTCATAAGAGATCCTCAATGTGTCTTGTATCTTTCACTTTGAATGATCATGGCAATTGTCCTCCAATTAAGCTCAAGTAGAATTTCCTAACACAAAAACACACACATCAAAAGTTCCATGAAGTAAATCAAGAATGGACAAGAGTGAGTTTAGAGATTTGGTCCTTCTAATCCATCTTCTTCATTAAGGTCCATTTACTCCAATTTTGCATAAGGAAAGTCCTAGAATCTAAGTCCAATTCTCCATTCTTTGCATAGGGAAAGTCCTAGAAACTAAGTCTATTTCTTTGGATTTGGTTCACAACAATCAAAACAAAACACAAGCATAATAATATATACACAATTATGTGCTCAAGTGAGCAAAAGGCAAATGGCATTAACATAAACATATGCTCAAGTGAGCAAAGAGAAAAGCAAATGGATAATATGTGCAAGAATAGTAAATTGCATAAAAGTAAAGAGGAAAAAGTAAATATTAATTGTCAATAGTTAGTGTTAGTAGTTAGTGTGCCATAAGGCAAATTTAGCGTTATGTTAAGCAATCGTAATCAGACTTATGTAGAAGTCACAACTATCTGAGGCTGGTCAATAATAATGTAGGCAACAACACAAGTTAGAAGTCTTGATTAGTGAACCAAGTTCCAACAACTTGCCATGCCAAAAAGAAAAAGAGAATTGATCTTGTATTGGTTTAAGCCTTTTGCATGATTTAGAAGACAACCTATCCTTAATGCAAAGCCATTCACTTGATCAATTGATCAAGATGAATCAGATTTGAATCAAGGAAGATTAAGTCTCCCTAATCAATGCCAACTTATCAACCTTCAACTCATTGATCAAAAGGAAAGAAGAAGAAGAAGATGAAGATGAAGATGAAGAAAGGATAAGGAAATGGAAAGATCAAAATGCATAAGATGAAATAATATGTACCAATCCATATGTATTGACCAAATGACATTGAAAGTCAAAGTCAAACAATGATATATCAGAAATGAGATGAAGATTGGAGATCAAACAATAAGCACAATATTTTTGGCATTTTCAATATTAAAATAAACTTGAATTAAAAAATAATAGAAAGGTCAAACTTCAAAATCACTTCAAATCAACCTTGAAAGGTCCAAGTAATTTATCCTACGTTCAACAAGGTCGAACAAAGTTTGACAAAAAATTCAGCATTTTTAAAAGTCAGAAACTATTTTTAATCAATTAAAAATGAATAAAAATAACCTAATTGAACTAAAATCTCAAATAAATCTCAAATCAATTTAAAAATTGATGAGAATATTTTTCATAGATCCATCATCATTCAAATAGGTTAGGAAAATATTTTTGTATTTTTTGAATATCAAAAACTATTAAAAATGAATTAAAAATAACCAGAAAAGAGAAAATTCACAAAAAATATCAAATGACAAAATAAAAAATATTAAAAATTAGAAATAGAAACTAGAATTTATTTGGAGACTAATGCAATTGGTCCCATAATTTTTGGATTAAAAATGAGAGAGATATTGATTTTTGAAAATAATTGGAATAAACAAAATAAAATCAGAAATTGAAATAATATGAAATATCAGGGATCGTTGGATATGTTTCATTAATTGACGTGGCACATCAAATGGTACAGAGGCGCGCGCTCACCATGAGTCCAGGTCAATGCGTAACACACAACATTAAAATAAGTCATAACAATCAAAGGCCAAGATCAAATCTGGAAAATGAATCTAAGGGTCCACAATGCATCTGGCAATGGGACAACCACCAGAGCCACCGTCTTCTCCGGTGAGCTTGGATTTTCCGGCAAAAATTGCAGAGATCCAAACCTTAATGAAAATGCACGATCTATACATCTTTGGAAAGCTGGGATGATGTACATCATCCGTGTACCATCCATTTTTACTCTAGATTTCCATGGTGTGAGAAATCAGAAGTTGAAAAATCTGGTGTTCATCATGAACTCAATGGATTTCAAAAATTGAATGCATAATCATGATGCCTCTATTGAGAGGACTTCAGCCAACACAAGATCTAAGCCAATAGGTCAATGGATGTTGAGATTCAAATGAAATACCAGTTGAAGAGTAAGCTTGAATTCTGGTAACTTGAGCTCAATTCCTTGCTTGCTTGGCCAAAACAGAAGATCAGTGAGATAAATGATGAAGGTTTAGAAGCTTTAGATCTAAGAATTCAACCAGATGAAGTTGAATTTTGGATCTGAAAAATTTGATGAAAAATGGAAAATTGCTTCTTTAGTGAGGTTGGGGAATCACTTCAGCAGGGTTTCAGGCGCCTTTAGGTTGAGTTTGAATGAAGCTGAACCCTTCTATTTATAGCAAAACAAACTGCAAGCAAGGTGAATTCTCATGTGCATGGAATTTGGATCCTTCATGCATGAGCCTGTACAGGCGCGTTCAAAGCCCAAAAGCTGATGTAAATGCATGTTGAACACCAACCAAGTTGAATTGGACGTGTAGTTTGAATGGCAATTGCTTGTGTATCAAGATTTCATGTGCATTCCATAATTATGCCTAAATGTTCAACTCTTCGAAAATACCATTTGCCAAATCCAAATATGACCATGTGAGTAATGGTTGAAAAGGTCTTAAGGTAAGGAACAATTGTTATGTTGGGCAAAAATCCATTTGGAGTATGGAAATTTATGAAATTTGAGTTTAAAGTGTGATGTGCAAAACATGTCAATGCAAAGTTTCTAAATTTGCCCAATGTTCAAGCCCTTCGGTTTTGATGATGCAAGCCTCAAATGAAAAAACCTCCAACATAAAAGTTGTAGATAGTTTCAAGAAAATAAAGATGGACTTAAATTTTGCATCATTTGGATTTTTTATGAAGAAGTTATGGGCACTTGATGTTGGACTTTTTTTGCCTTTCAATGCATTTGACCCAAAAGGACCTATAATGTCTTGCATTACCAGATGTATTTCCTTTGAGATTTTGAAATTTTTCTCAATATAACATTTGAAGTAGACATCTTAAGCTTTCCAATTCATTTGATCCCACCTTAAAATCATAAAAAATGACTGAGTTATGTCCTTGGGAAGTTGACCCAAAATTAGGGTTTCAGTCAAAATGACCTATAATGTATTGGAATGGGAGATGGCCTTCCAAGCTTCAAATAAATTTTTTATGAACATGAAAGGTGTGAATATTGTCCTTAACAACATTTTTCCTTTTGGAACCATCTCCATTTGACCAACACATAAAACGTTGGGACTCAGTGCATTTCAAAATAGTCAGATGGATTGACTGATCAACTTCTCAAGTCCACAACCCATATCTTGATGAATTGATGATTGAGAACACTCAAATAAGTTCAAATATGCATTAAATGATGAATTAAAGAACTTCTCTTGATTGTATTTGATCATGGGCTGAGGTTGCTTCAAGAGCAAGGCATTATGGTGCACAGATGAATTAGGGTTTCCTTAGGGAACCAACCTCAAACCCTTTGACTTGCTTTGATCAAAATGATGAATTGAGATACTAGGGAGGCATATTTGATGGATGAAAGCTTTTGGAACGATTACCATGCTTGCTATCATCTCCTCTTGACCATGTCTTTGTACCAATGATCTCCTTGAAGCTTTTGACCTTGTGATTGCTCAAGCTACAAACAAAAGATGTTAGTGACATATTTTTGTGCTTTTGGTTAGTAAATAAAATAAGAAAAGCAATGATATAGAATTCAAACATGCTTGGTGATCTCAAACCACTCCCAAGGAGTCCCACCCAAAGGCAAGGGGAATCAAGATGCTTATGATCCTTGAGGCAATGCCAAATGCAATGTTATGATGCCATGAGGGATATTAGGGACAAAATTGGGGTCTTACAATTATTATTTTAGTTTCCTCCCCAGTTGATTATCTGGACGGAGCCACTCCCCCTGAGTTATGTCCCCATTGGTTTAAGTCTTTGATTGACCATTTTTTCCTAGATCTTACTTAGATAGATTCTTTTGGTCCCCTTGAGAGTGTATTACCAAGTAACTGGTAATATTCTTCTCGATTCGTGAGTATTTTGCTTTTTCCCAATACCCGACAAGAGTAACCTTTTTCCCCAGCGGGTTCGTTTCCATGTTTCCCTAGGAAGTTTATCCTTGATATGTTAATCCTAACCGTTGATGGATTTTTCCCCTGCTTTGAGTTTATCCTTGATATGTTCATCCTAACCGATGACAGATATTTTCTCTCTTTGGTATTCTACCCAGTAAAAAGGTAGTTGTAATCCCTATTTCATTCCCCGAGGGTTAATCCTTGATATGTTCATCCTAACCGATGACAGGTTTCCTCCTCTTTGCGGTCTTCTACCTAGTAGTTGGTAGTTGTAAATCCTGTTTCCCCTTGCGGAGTCTATCCTTGATATGTTCACTTTAACCGGTGACGGATATTCTCTCTTTTGGTTTTCTATCCAGTAACTGATAGATGTAATTCTTATTTCTTCCGTCAGAGTCTATCCTTGATATCTTCATCCTAACCGATGACGAATATCCTCTTTTCGTTATTCTATCCAGTAATTGATAGATGTAATTCCTGCTTTTTCTCGGCAGTTTATCCTTGATATGTTCATCTTAACTGACGACCAATATTATTCCTTTTGAGTCTATCCTTGATATGATCACTTTAACCAGTGACGAATATTCTCTCCCTTTGGTTTTCTGCCCAGTAACCAGTAGTTGTAAACCCTACTTTGGCTTTTCCCCAATTGGTTATTCTTACCCAGTAACTGGTAATGAATACGCCTCCTGGCTGCCATCAATGAGTCATCCTTGATATGTTTACACTAACCGGTAACGAATGTCCTCTCTGACAGATTATGTTATCTCCTTACCCTGTAACCAGTAGTGGATAATACATTTCGGTTACTCCTGTGTTGAAGGTTATTTCTTCCCCAGTTGAGTTTGAGTGCATATTTCCTTGGTGAAATCTCCATTCCTTGCTTGGTTCGAGTATTTCAGCTTTATTTTGATCTACCAATTTCCCCTATATATGTTTCTTCTATTCCCCGACTGAGTCTTTCCACTGATTTATTTTTCTGGAATCCCTCGTGTCCCCCAGCAGTTTTAAGCCGTAGCCTGGCCTACGTGTATCTTTTATCCCCCAGAGTCTTCGTCTCCCCAGTGATTTTTCCTTAAGGAACGCATTAGGCTCCTACGGACTTTCATTCTCTCCGGATTCTTTTCCTTTGTGGCAACCTTTTCCCCACAGAGATTATTTTTAACATTTTCATATCGTATGCATCATGAGGTCTCTTAGGGACCAAAATTTGATTCTATTGTTGTTATTTATGTCCATTCTACTGAGTCGATACGAATATTTTAACCTTCATCTCCTCATCTAGAACGTCCTTAAATAGGGGCAGCTGTAAGACCCCAATTTTTAACCTAAGATCCCTGATGTTATTCTTATCATATGCATTAGCATTGGGATCACACCTTGACATTCTCTTTACCCCTCATTCATTGGGTTTGCATTGGGAGAGATCACCAAGCACATTTGATTGTATCATACTTCATCTTTCATTATTTACTAACCAAAATGCCAAAAATATGTCAATGTATAGTTTGTTGCTTTTGTAGGTAGTGTGTATGCTCACCTATGTTCGAGCAAGCTCATATATAGGGTTTGAGACCGTCAATGCAAGAAGCTCAATCAATAATGGTTCACATTGGCTCTAAGTATCATATACAAATCCCCGTGATCTTCACATGTTATTTTGATCAAGAAATCATCAAGAGGTTGGAGTTTGTTTGCCTTCGAAACCCTAATTCATATGGGTATCTTGTGTGACTTCTTCAACAAGTTTCTTCAATAATTGATCAAATATTTCAAGGGATACTTCACCTTACATCATCTTATGCATATATGATCCTCCATGAGTCCCAAAAGTCAAGAGAATGTCAAGCTAGCGAGTTGGTTCATGGTGGTTAATCAGAGATAGTCAACTAGTCAAAACTAAGGTTCCCTAAACCCTATCTTCTACAATATTTGTCATATAAAAATAATTCCAAGAGTAAAGTTACTCTAAATGACATTCCAAACAACTTTCATGTTGAGGTCTAGAGCTAATTTTTCTTGGAAATTTTTTTTCTATGGTGAAAGATTATAGGTCATTTTGTCTAAACCATAGTTTAGAGGTCAACCTCCCAAGACCATAACTTGCTCAATTTTTATGATATCAAAGTCATTCAAATTTAATTATCAATTTCAAGATGTCTACTTAAACTTTTATGTTTGGAGAAAGTTCCAATTCAACTTGAAAATGCATGTGCCATGAGGAAACATTATAGGTCATTTTGGACCAATGCCATTGAACAAGTGATTTTCCTCAAATTCTAAAATGCATAACTCCTTCATGCCGAACCCAAATGAGGTCAAATTGGTGACCAAATTTAATAGGTTTAAAATAGCTACAACTTTTGTTAAGGAACTTTTCTCATTTGAAGTCCATAGAAAAAGTTATTCAAGGTGGAAGAAGTGAACATTTGTCTTAGGACCTAGAAATTTTTCAAATATGTTTGATTTCCCAAACTTCTACCTCAAAATTCGTCATGATCCAACTTCAAATGAAAAAGTGTTCAACATGAAAGTTGTTCATGTTGATCTCACCTTTGTAAAACATCCAAGATCATCACATTTGGACTAGAATTGAAGGACTTGTGCATGGCTTCATTATGAGAAGTACTTTTGCAAGATTGAACTTCACATGATCATTTCCATTTGCATACTTGCACATGATGGTTTCAGCAGACTTTGTACACGATTTGGGATTGAATTACATCGCTCTTTAGGCCCAAATGATTTCCCATGCACCCATGCAAGGAAGTTGCTGATTTTGTCCAAATTTCATGCGGTGAAAATTTCAAACACATTGCCTATTTAAACAAGCTTAAGGCTTCAGATTCATCATCAACACCTTGCCCAAGCTTTGCCAGACCATTACAAACCCTCACTGCCATAGAATTTTCTAAGATTTCTCTTGAAATCAAGCTTGAACTTCACTATCTGTTTGGAAGTTCAAACTCTAGAAACTCACTTCCATTTTCATTCCATTTGGTTTCTGCAAGCAAGAGGAGGAGAAAGAAATCAAATCCAGATCAAGATCAAGTGAAATTCGATCAACTCGAAGGTGATTTTTTAGAAACTTCTCCTCTTCGATTCTCTCTCAATTCTCCACTATTCTTGTTTATTTTTGGTTGTCTGAAGTTCTACCAATGTAGGCAACAAGATTGAGTTTCTTTGAGGTCAAATCGAAGCAACTTAGTTCATGATCCTTAAAATTCAACTCCCTCTATCTTCTCATATACTTGGAGTTAGACAAAATTGAGGCCAGATTCGAGCTCCTGAGCATTGTTTTTTTAAATCCATGTCTTGCTTTTTTATTTTGGTAATGGTTGAAGGTGGACTAGTCCGGTGAGGTCCACCGGAGAAGATGACCGGAGCTCTGACTCCGACGATGTGTTGGAAGCATCTCAACTATAGGATCCATTTAAATTCTTTTAATCTTGTGCATTGGTTCTGATTACCACGCGTGCATCTCGTTTGACTAAGGAACACATAGAACGTGCGCTTTGGAACATCTGATCTTCCACCTCAATTAATGAGGGAGATCAGATGGTCCACGTATTCTTGAATTTCTGGTTTTTTCATTTTAATTGCTTTATTTTCATTAATTCATATTAATTTCATTATTGATCCAAAAAATATGGAACTTTCACCAAAAAATTTCAAATATTTTCCTCTTTCATTTTCCGAAGTAAAATTATTTTTTGGATCAATATTGATAATTTTCATGATTTAATTGTTTTTGTGCATATTTTTAATTGTTTAAAAATACTTCTAACTCTTCAAAAATAGTGAAATTTTTTCTCCAAGGTCCTTTGACCTAGTTTGACCTATGATAAATCTCTTGGCCATTTATTTGGTGTTTTGAAGAGGTTTTAGGTTTTTGATAAAACATAAATTAATTTAATACATTTTTAATTTGTTTAATTAAAAATAAGTTGTGTTGACCATTTTTATTGACTTGTGAAGTTTGACTTTGTGTTTGGGCCTTGGTCAAGGTTGATTTGACTTTTGTTGGATTAAAATCATTGGATTTAGGGGATTGATGAAATGTACATTTCATCTCCCAAAAATTAATGAATGATTTTAATTTGATAAAAATCCTCCCATGACCAATTTGTGTTTGTCTCATTTTCCCCTCCCTCTTCATCTTCAATCCCTTTCTATCCTATTCCTCTCATTGGCCAATGATATCTCAATATCCCAAGGCTAATCGATTCATGAACCAATACAAGTATGAATGAGATTAGGTCCCCCTTTTTTTCATCTTCTTTTTGTCTGTGGTATGATTTAGGAGTATGGTTCATTCTCTAACATGCATTAACACCAAAATTTATTGTCTGACCTTAGATAGTTGGGACTTCAAGATAAGTCCAATTATGATTGTTTAACATAGCGCTAAATTTTGACACAAAAGGCATAATATTCTAGTAAGTGAGATTGTAAGTCTCCCCCATTTCATGGTATTGTGTGGAAACAGGGCCTTTTTTCCTTCCTTTGGAAGATGTATTGGTTCAAGGATCTATGCTTGTGAATATAGGGTTGAGTGTTCTCCAAAGAATGACTTAAACGATTGAAAAGTAAAACTCCACTAACTTCTAATAAACTAACATTTGACTAACTTTTTTAATTTCAAGTCATTTACTTTATGCATTTTAAATTCAAGTCATTTATCATTTATCATTATACATCTCATTTAACTTGTTTATGTTTATGTCATTTTCACTTTGATCGTTTGAGCCATATATTGCGATTGTATATACTTGTTTGTGTATCTTGTTTGTGTTTGTGGTATTAGGACCTTAAAATACTTAATAAACAACAAAAAACCTCTAAAAAATGTTTGTGTGGACTGTTGGATTTGATCTGAGCTTTGGACTTATATTTAGGCAACATTCGTTATGCAAAAGGACTTGGCCAATACCAACATTTCTGAAACCAAGTCATTGTGATGTGAGCTTTCATCTGATGCAAGTATTGGGATCCACTTGAGTTCATCTACAACATGGTCTTGATACAAATGTTACTTTGAACCTGTGTCTAATGCCTTATGCTAAGCCATTTAAGGAGTATGTCATCTGATACACGAGGAAGATTTTGAATAAGACTATGAAGTTTCTAGCTTGGATGTGGCTATCTTTATTTGATGCCTTGCTCTTCATCTTGCTTGCTTATTGATATTGCTTGATTTTAAAGTCCAAAGGAAAAGTGGGTTTCTATATGACATTCTTGTCTATTGGATTGCATCCCATTTGTCAGATCTTTTCAACTCTTAACTTTTAAATTTTTGCTTAGGATTAGTCTCTTCATCTCCTCCCACTTCTTAAAATTAAAATCTCTCCCCCTTTTCAAAACCTTCTATGCTTGTGATTTCAAACTTAGACCTTATTGAAAATTAGAAACTTTTGCCTTATGCCATTGCATTTTTCAAACTCTATTTCTTAATCAAACTTGTAAATGAATCTAACCATATTAGACTTAAAATTTCAAAAGACAAAAAGAACTAACACTCATTCAAATTCTTTTGGGCCCTTTGTGCCTCTTTTAAATTTATTTTTTTTTTAAAAGCAATCCACTCATTTTGAAATTGTTACCACGAACTCCGAGGTTTTGATCACTCCTTCTATGTTGGTACGTAGGCACAAGTCCAAAGGTCTTGTCAAACACAAAAATATAATTAATGAATTCTTTTCTCATCCCCACACTCTATTTTTTCTCAAACATCATTTTATACAAAAAACACATACACACATAAGAAAGGGCTCCCTAGGAGTACCTAGGACACTTTGGGTGCTAACACCTTCCCTCTGTGTAACCAACCACTTTACTTCTAATCTCTGGCATTTTATTGGTTTTCATTTGAAAACTTCTTAACTTTGGGTTTTGTTCGTACTTTTCCCTTTTTCCTTTGGAAACAATAAAAGCGCGATGGCAGCTATGATTTTATTAACGTTAAGTTTATCCATAGCTTAATGGTCATGAATTTATCACTACATCATCTGAGGCAAGTGCAAAATAAACCACTTGTACATAAGAGGAACACAACACACAATAGTCCCACCACCTTTAGAATTCCTCAAGTGCAATGAGAAGTACACATCACCCAACAGAGTAGGCACAGGATTCCCAATCAAGAAGATTCTAATGGCGTTAACATCAACAAAACCGTCAATGTTAGGGAACAAAGCCAAACCATAGATGAGCAACACAAAGATGGCTTCAAAAGTGTCCGCACTACCAGCTTGAGCAAAGACAGTAGCTTTCCCAATGAGGAACTCAAAAGTCATCCCAAACATTCCTCCTTTCATAACCCAATGAGCCTTAATCTTAGACTTCTTCAGATGAAGAGCTTCAGCTATAAGATGGGATATAGGAATCTCCTCAAATCCGCTAAAAGGCACCTTTTCAGAAACAGGTATTCCCCAGAGATGGGCATACTCCTCTTACGTAGGTATAAGCTGATAATCGAGAAAAGTGAAGCAACGGTATAGAGGGTCATAAAACTGAACCAACACACTCAAAAGTCCTTCAACCACATCATTATGTAACATAGACAAGAGCTTCCCATGACGTTTCTTGAAGTCCAAGGAATCTAATACAAAGGATGACAACTTCCTTAGCTCTTTCAAATCAGGACATCTGAAACTGTACTTCTTAGTGTTCCTTTGTCCACAATCCATAGTCTGAAAATATTTGCAAATAAAACCTTAGTTCCTTGAAGTTATTTTTCGTGTGATGAATGTTATGATGCGCATGAATGCATGATTGAAACAATCACAAATAAGGGATCACACTCAAGGCAATCAAAGGTCAAGGGATGAATCAGGTCATTGTCAAGATCAATCATCCATTTTGGTGGATTATGGTTTTCACCTTATCAACACCCAAGTTCCATTGATATTGACAAGACTTGAATGGATCAACCAAGAATCAAAGGGTTTGTTGTGAGTCACGAGCATGGAGTTTGGTTAAGAACCATCCCAAATGAGTGTACTAAGGATAGAAACCTGTAGATCATGTTCGAAAAAGTTCCCAGAGTCTTAATTTCATCTATCGGATATTATAGGTTAGGATGACTGACTCATCAACCCATAATATTCTCAAGAGAAACTCGTCTGAGTGTAGTATCGCGTAACAACTGTTATCAAGTCTACACCTAGACAATCTCCACACTACGTCCTAAATAGGCCAAGTTGGGTTAAATGTTCTACAGTCCTCAGCTTCTCGGACCCCAAATCAGAGAAAGTAATGCCTAACCACAAATAACTTGTATCACATCAATAACTCCAAAAGGGTCTCCACTGAGTAGATGGGTCTCAAGCCAACTTGTTAAGGACTACTCCACACAAGTCTAACATGACTATACCGTCTTCCTATCTTAATTTCACTCAAGTTTGGGTTAGAACATATGTCACCACTCAGAGATCACCAAGTACAACAAGCAGATTATATCATACAAACAAGTATACAAACATCAAATATACAATTATATACACATAAAAAAGTAGGCTAGACCCACTGAGGACTACTCCCCAGCAGAGTCGCCACTTAATTTTTGTAGCGGTAAATTCATGATCATTAAGATATGGATAAACTTATCGTCAATAAAACTAGAGTCGCCACCGCGCTTTTATCGTTTCCAAAGGAAAAAGGAAAAGTATGAACTAAACCCAAAGATAAGAAATTTTCAAATCAAAACTAATAAAATTCCATAGATTACAGGTAAGGGGTTTGGTTACATAGAGGGAAGGTGTTAGCACCCAAAGTGTCCTAGGTACTCCAAGGAAGCCCTTTTTATGTGTGTATGTGTTTTTGGTATAAAAGATATTTGCAATAAATAGAGTGTGGAGATGAGAAAAGAATTCATTAATTATATTTTTGTGTTTGACAAGACCTTCGGACTTGTGGCTACGTACCAACATAAAAATGAGGGATCAAAACCTCGTAGTTCGTGGTATCAATTTCAAAATGAGTGGATTGCTTTTAATCAAAATTTAAATTTAAAATAGGCACAAAGGCCCAAAAGAGTTTGAATGAATGTTAGTTCTTTTGTCTTTTGAAATTTTTAGGTCAAATATGGTTAAGTTCATTTACAAGTTTGACTTAAGAAAAGAGTTTGAAAATTCAATGGCGTAAGGCCAAAGTTTCTAATTTGTAGAAGAGTCTAAGTTTAAAATCACAAGCAAAGAAAGTTTTTGAAAAGGGGAAGATATTTTGAAATTTAAGAAGTAGGAGGAGGTGAAGAGACTAATCCTAAGCATAAAATTAATAGTTAAGAGTTGAAAAGATCTGACCAATGGGATGCAATCCAACAGACAAGAATATCATATAGAAAACCCCCTTTCCCTTTGGAATTTGATTCAAGCAATATCAACAAGAAAATATCAATCTGAAGAGCAAGGCATCAAATAAAGATAGCCACATCCAAGCAAGCAACTTCACAGCTAACAATCTTCTTTGTCTTCTCATGTAATAGATGACATACTCCTTGATTAGCTCAAAATAAGGCATTAGGCACAGGTTCAAAGAAACAGTTACATCAAGACCATGTAGCAGATGAATTTATGAAGATCCCAATACTTATATCAGATGAAAGTTCAAATATCAATAACTTGGTCTCAGAAAAATTGGCATTGACCAAGTCCTTTTCCATAGGGAATGTTGCCTAATTCTAAGACCATAAGCTCATATCAAATCCCACAGTCCACAAAAACATTTTTTAGGGTTTTTGTTGTTTATTAAGTATTTTAAGGTCCTAAGACCACAAACACAAACCAAAATACAAAAACATATATATACAATCACAATATATGGCTCAAATGAGTAAAGTGAAAATGACATAAACATAAACAAGTTAAATGATATGTAAATGACAAATGAAATGGTAAATGACTTGAGGTTAAATTGCATAAAGTAAATGAATTAGAAATAAAAGCAAGATTAATAAAGGTTAGTCAAATGTTAGTTGATTAGATGTTAGTGGTGTTTTGCTTTTCAATTGATTAAGTCATTCTTTGGAGAACACTCAACCCTCTATTCACAAGCATGGATCCTAAACCAAGACATCTTCCAAAGGAAGGAGAAAAGGCCAAGTTTCCACAAAATACCATGAAAGGAGGGATACTTACAATCTTACTTACTAGAATGATATGCCTTTAGGTTCAAAATTTAGCGCTATGTTAAGCAATCGTAATTGGACTTATGTAGAAGTCACAACTATCTGAGGCCGGGCAATAGAAATTTTGGTGTTTATGCATGTTAGAGATATGGTATAATGAACCATACTCCTAAAACATACCACACACAAAAAGAAAAAGATTAAAGGATGAACCTATCTCATCCATACTTGTATTGGTTCATCTAACACAAAGTTATTGATGAACCAATTAGCCTTAGGATATTGAGACTTCATTGGTCAATGAAAAGGATGGGAGAGAATTGGATTGAAGATGAAGAAGGAGGGGGGATAAGAGAAACACAAATTGATCATGGGAGGAATTTTATCAAATGAAAATCATTCATTCATTTTGGAAGATGAAATGTACATTTCATCAATCCCCTAAACCCAATGATTTTAACTCAACAAAAATCAAATCAACCTTGACCAAGGCCCAAATACATAGTCAAACTTAACAAGTCAATAAAAATGGCTCAATATAATTTCTACACAATTAATCAATTAAAAATTAAATTAAAAATGCATTTAAATTAAATTTAGTTTGGTCAAAACCTAAAACCTCTTCAAAACACCAAATAAATGGCCAAGAGATTTATTCTAGGTCAAACAAAGTCAAAGGACCTTAGCCAAAAAATTTCATAATTTTTGAAAAGTCAGAAGTATTTCGAAACAATTAAAAATATGCACAAAAACAATTAATTCAAGAAAAATATTAAAATTAATCCAAAAATAATTTTAATTAAGAAAATGAAAGAGGAAAATATTTAAAGATTTTTGGTGAAAGTCTAATATTTTTTGGTGAAAGTCTCATATTTTGGGCATGAGGTCCTTAATTATGAGCAATGAGGGTCTTATTTATAGCCAAGGAGATTCATTTCCACACACTTCCAAATTTGGAAAAAAATGAGAATTTCCCTTTGCATGCTTGCATGGGCGTGTGATATGCCCATCAAGTGATGCAATCAGGTCCAAAAAAGAGTGAGGATCATGCTGAAATTATGTTACAAAGCCATGCAATCGTGTATGAAAAGTGGAAGTGGAAATCATCCAAATGGTTCTTCATATTGCACCCATACGCAAGTCCTTCATCCTTTCATGTTGAATATGTTTTTATTTAAAGCTTGGATCATGATGAATTTTGGGGTGGAATTTGGGGAAATCAAACATATTTGAAAATTTTCTAAGTCCCAAGTCAAATGTTCTCTTCTTCAACTTTAAATAACTTCTTCTATGAACTTCAAATGAGAAACCTTGCTTCATAAAAGTTGTATCTCTTTCAAACCTAATTAATTTGGTCATAAATTTGACCTCATTTGGATTTGGCATGAAGGAGTTATGCATTTTAGAAGTTGAGGAAAATCACTTATTCAATGGTATTGGCCTAAAATGACCTATAATGTTTCCTCTTGGCACATGCATTTTAAAGTTGAATTTGAACATACTCCAAACAT
Organism: Lathyrus oleraceus; assembly: GCF_024323335.1. Classification (NCBI taxonomy): domain Eukaryota; kingdom Viridiplantae; phylum Streptophyta; class Magnoliopsida; order Fabales; family Fabaceae; genus Lathyrus; species Lathyrus oleraceus. Next base: position 169,497,969 of record NC_066579.1, on the reverse strand, counting down.
AAAAGTTGAAGTAGACATGTTGAATTTTATCATGTTATTTTAATTTCTTTCGTAACATAAACATTGAGCAAGTTATGGTCTTGGGAAGTTGACCTCCAAATTAGGATTCAGACAAAATGACCTATAATCGTTCACCATAAAACAATCTCTTTCCAAGCAAAACTAGGTCTTGACCTCAACATGAAAGTTTTTTGGAATGTCATTTTGAGTAAATTTTCTCTTGGAATCATTTTCATATGACAAACTTTGTAGGAGACAGGGTCTAGGGAACCCCAGTTTTGACCAGTTGACTTTCTCTAGTCAACCACCATGAACAATCTTCCTAGCATTACATTCTCTTGAATTTTGGGATTCATGGAGGATCATATATGCATAATATGATATAATGTGAAGTATCCTTTGAAATATTTGATCAATTGTTGAAGAATTCACACAAGATACCCAGATGAATTAGGGTTTCCAAGGCAAACAAACTCCAAACTCTCGATGATTTCTTGATCAAAATAACATGGGAAGATCATGGGGATCCATATATGATGCTTAGAACCAAAGGAAACCAATTATTGATTGTGCTCCTTGCATTTAGGGTCTTAAACCCTATATATAAGCTTGATGGAGCATAGGTGAGCATGCACACTACCTACAAAAGCAATAAACTATACATTGACATATTTTTGGGATTTTTCTTAGTAAATAATGAAAAAAAAGTATGATACAATCAATATATGCTTAGTGATCTCTGCCAATGCAAACCCAATGAATGAGGAGTAAGGAGGATGCCAAGGTGTGATCCCAATGCTAATGCCTATCATGAGATAGCATGAGGGATCTTAGGATCAAAATTGGGGTCTTACTGAAGGAGAATTGCCATCTAAGGCGCAGTGGAATTTAAAAATTTCTCCATTTAGTGATCCTTACGAATGGGGATGATCAGTGATAGAATCATTACCTCTTGTGGCGATTCAAACTTTTGGTGCAGATCTCTGATAATGATCAAAACCTTTGATACAGATCCACGGGGTGATCACGAACGTTGAACGATGACAACGTCTCTACACAGTCCACACGAACGAATTCCTTCAATCGCAGTGCTAGCTGTTATGAATGAAGGCTTTGAGTGAGAGAGAGATACGAAATTCCAACTCTTCAGTTGTGTTGTGTGTCTCAGTGAGTGACAATGCTTCTGCCCAAGGGGTTCTATTTATAGAACCACTTGTGTGGGCTTCAAGCCAAAAAGCCCACTTAAGTGCATTTTGGCCCATATCTCATAAAATGCCAAAATCACTTAAGTATTTGGTACCTTACCATATTTCGTATTCTACTTAAGTACACCGTACCTTACAATGTTCCTTAATTATTCTATCTCTCATCAATCCGTCCTTTGTGTGTGACCCTATAGGTTTTCGCGGCGTTGGCAATTATATTAAATCACGCATTTAACATAATAAACAGTGAGCGGTATCTAGCAACACATCACTGCTATCCAAGTCACGAAAATGTCATGTGATCTGACAAAACCTCCTGTGATAATAATTATGTGTATAATTACCCCTTTGCCCTTATGTCTATATTGAACACAAGGTATAAACCGTGTCACCCTTGTCCAGTTCAATATTGGGCCCATAGACATTTATCCTGTTACGCAGGATTGGAAAATTCCATCTAGGACACTCATGTCCCTCAGCATGCTTCGTGGAGTACCCATCAACTGTCTTTATGGTTATCCAGTTACGGACAACGTTGGATCAACAACAAAGCACTCGACTCTACATCTAGGATCCATAGTGGTTTTAGGTCGAAGAGTGGTATACACTATAATCACCATGAGAATAACTTATGACACTTTGCATAACTTTCTATATAGTATTCTCATAGCGGGTCAATCCGGTATAAATATTACTCCTAATATTCATACCTATGTTTAAGACTTGATAACTCTTTATCCATGATCCATGAGATGTGATCATCAGTCTACAAATATAATAGTCATAATGCTTTAATGTTATCCCACTTCACATTAAAGCTTGACTACAGATACTTTAAGAACAATGCCCTTATGTTTAATGTGTTCTCATGATTAAGTCACACTTAATACATTAAACGGACTATCTATTCTAGGGACTTTATTAATCAACCATAATAAAGAAAATGCCTTTTATTATTAATAAATAACTCGATACAAGTACTAAAAGTATTGCCCTCTAGGGCTTACACCAACACTTACAGCTTCCCCTATTTAAGGACATTCTAGCTGAGGAGGAGAAGGTTAAAATCTTTGTGTCGACTCAGTAGAACGGGCTTAGATAACAACATATAAAAACAAATTTTTGTCCCTAAGAGACATCATGATGCATATGATATGAATGTTAAAAATAATCTCTGTGGGGAAAATATTGCCACAAAAAAAAACAAATTGGAGAAACTGAAAGTCCGCAGGAGCATAATGCCTTCCGTAAGGAAAACTCACTAGGGAAACAGAGACTCTAGGGGTAAAAAAGAAATTGAGCGTAGGCCAGGCTACAACATAAAACTGCTGCAGACACAAGAGGATTCCATGTAAATAAATCAATGGAAGGACTCAGTCGGGGACGAATGGAAAATCCGCAAGAGAAGCGGGTAACTCAGAATAAATTTGAAATACTCGAACCAAACAGGAAAATGGCAATTTCACTGAGGAAATACACACTCAAGATCAACTAGGGAAGAATGAACTTCAACACAGGAGTACTAGAAGTACATTATCTATTACCGGTTACTGGGTAAGAAGATAATCTAATCTGTCAGAGAGGATATTTGTTACCGATAAAGGTAAACATATCAAGGATGACTCGTTGAGGAACACATGAGGTACATTCATTCACAATTATTGAGTAAGAATAACCTGCTGGGGAAAAACCAAATAGTATTTATAACTACCGATTACTACGCAAAAGACCAAAGAGAGAGAATATTTTTCACTAGTTAAAGTGAACATATCAATGATAGACTCAAAGGAAGGATATCCGTCATCGGCCACGATGAACATATCAAGGATATACTACCGGGGAAAAGTAGGAATTATATCTATCAGTTACTGGATAGAATACCGAAAAGAGAATATTCGTCACCGGTTAGGATGAACATATGAAGGATAGACTCAGCAGGGGAAAGCAGGATTTACAACTACCGGTTATTGGGTAGTAGACCGCAAAGAGAAGAAAATATGTCATCGGTTAGGATGAACATATCGAGGATTAACTCTCTGGGGAATGAAATAGGTATTATGACTACCTTTTCCCTAGGTAGAAAACCAAAAGAGGAGAATATCTGCCATCGGTCAAGATGAACATATTGAGGATAAACTACCTGGGGAAACATAAAACGAACCCACTGGGAAAAAGGGAAAGTAGATTACTTTTACCGGGTATTGGGTAAGAGTAAGGTAATCTCAAATTCAGAAGAGTATTACCAGTTACTGGGTAATAGACTCTCAGGGGACCCAAGCATCTATCTAGGTAAGAGCTAGAAAGAAACAGTCAAACAAAGACTCGACCCGGTGAGGATATAACTCAAGGGGAGTGGTTCCATCCAGATAATCAACTGGGGAGGAAGGTGAAATAATAATCGTCCACGAGGAAATAACTCAGCATGGAATGAGAAAGGTTAAATTTTTTCTGCTTAAGGGGCTGACACACTATAATTGAGGGAGGACATACACACCAAATCTACGTGGGGAAAAGATATCACCATAGCAGAAAGTGCAACAATAATGCATAATGAAATATCTGATGTATGGATATATATGTATATGTATATGTATATATGATAATTATGCTGACAAAACAATCACAAAGGATACAAGTGTCACAGGTCTAAATCATCGCTACAACACTTGGCTGATCTCGACAACATGGAGGCATCAAATGGAGAAAAAGCTAGGAATGATCATAAACTATCCATCTCAAAATAGATCGACCTTGAATGAGGAAGGAGAAACAATATGTTAAGGATCTGCATTATCAACTCTGCGGGGGATTTTAAGTCAACACCATACCAAAATGGGAGACAACCTTGCAGAGGAACGAAAATATTGCTCAAGAAACAATGGGTGAGGTTCAGGAGTGAACTTTGCTGGAAACTTAAGGGGAATAAAACAGTTTATGCTGAATCTATGCAAAATATTGAGCACATGGGCCTACAACTCGGCCGTGGAGGCGATCACAAAACTCGGTTGGAGAAACTGAATTGTTGAAAAAATTGACTCAACCCACTTCTTACACTTTGAATAACTTTTTCTAGGGAGTTCAAATGAGAAACATTCCTTCATAAAAGTTGTATCTATTTCAAACCTATTCAATTTAGTCACAAATTTGACCTCATTTGGATTTGTCATGAAGAAGTTATGCATTTTAGAAATTGAGGAAAATCACTTGTTCAATGGTATTTGCCTAAAATGACATATAAAGTTTCCTCTTGGCACATGCATTTTTAAGTTGAATTTTAACTTACTCCAAACATAAAAGTTAAAGTAGACATGCTGAATTTGATCATGTAATTTTATTTCTTTCATAACATAAACTTTGAGCAAGTTGTGGTCTTGGGAAGTTAACATCAAAACTAGGGTTCAGACAAAAAAACCTATAATCATTCACCATAAAACAGTGTCTTTCCAAGCAAATCTAGGTCTTGACCTCAGCATGAAAGTTGTTTGGAATGTCATTTTGAGTCAACTTTCTCTTGGAATCATTTTCATATGACAAACGTTATAGGAGATAGGGTCTAGGGAACCCCAGTTTTGACCAGTTGACTTTCTCTAGTCACCCACCTTGAACCATCTTGCTAGCTTGACATTCTCTTGACGTTTGGGACTCATGGAGGATCATATATGCATAATATGATGTAATGTGAAGTATCCCTTGAAATATTTGATCAATTGTTGAAGAAACATGTTGAAGAAGTCACACAAGATACCCAGATGAATTAGGGTTTCCAAGGCAAACAAACTCCAAACTCTTGATGATTTCTTGATCAAAATAACATTAGAAGATCATGGGGATCCATATATGATGCTTAGAACCAATGTAAACCAATTATTGATTGTGCTTCTAGCATTGAGGGTCTTAAACCCTATAGATGAGCTTGATGGAGCATAGGGGAGCATGCACACTACCTACCAAAGCAACAAACTATACATTGACATATTTTTGGGATTTTGGTTAGTAAATAATGAAAAAAAAGTATGATACAATCAATATATGCTTGGTGATCTCTCCCAATCCAAACCCAATGAATGAGGAGTAAGGAGGATGCCAAGGTGTGATCCCAATGCTAATGCCTATAATGAGATAGCATGAGGGATCTTAGGGTCAAAATTGGGGTCTTATAGCTTCCCCTATTTAAGGACATTCTAGCTGAGGAGGCGAAGGTTAAAATCTTCGTGTCGACTCAGTAGAACGGGCTTAGATAATAAGATATAGAAAGAAATTTTGGTCCCTAAGAGACCTCATGATGCATATGATGTGAATGTTAAAAATAATCTCGGTCGGGAAAATATTTCCACAAAGAAAAACAAATCGGAGAGAGTGAAAGTCCGCAAGGGCATAATGCCTTCCATAAGGAAAAGTCACTGGGGAGACAGAGACTCTGGAGGTAAAAAAGGGATTGTGCATAGGCCAGGCTACGACATAAAACAGCTGGAGACACAAGAGGATTCCATGTAAATAAATCAATGGAAGGACTCAGTCGGGGACAAAGGGAAAATCCGCAGGAGAAGCGGGTAAATCAGAATAAATTTGAAATACTCGACCCAAACAGGAAAATGGCAATTTCACTAAGGAAATACACACTCAAGCTCGACTTGGGAAGAATGAAGTTCAACATAGGAGTACTAGAAGTACATTATCTATTACCGGTTATAGGTAGGAAGATAATCTAATCTGTCAGAGAGGATATTTGTTACCGATTAAGGTAAACATATCAAGGATGACTCGTTGAGGAACACAGGAGGTACATTAATTCATAATTACTGAGTAAGAATAACCTGTTGGGGAAAAACCAAATAGTATTTATAACTACCAGTTACGAGGCAGAAGACCCAAGAGAGAGAATATTTGTCACTGGTTAAAGTGAACATATCAATGATAAATTCAAAGGAAGGATAGTCGTCATCGGCTACGATGAACATATCAAGGATATACTACCGGGGAAAACTAGGAATTATATCTATTAGTTATAGGATAGAATACCGAAAAGAAAATATCCGTCACTGGTTAGGATGAACATATCAAAGATAGACTCAGCAGGGGAAATCAGGATTTACAACTATCGGTTATTGGGTAGTGGACCGCAAAGAGAAGAAAATATGTCATCGGTTAGGATGAACATATCAAGGATTAACTCTCTGGGGAATGAAATAGGTATTATGACTACCTTTTTTCTGGGTAGAAAACCAAAAGAGGAGAATATCTGTCATCGATCAAGATGAGCATATCGAGGATAAACTACCTGGGGAAATATAAAATGAATCCGCTGGGAAAAAGGGAAAGTAGATTACTTCTACCGGGTAATGGGTAAGAGTAACGTACACGCAAATCGAGAAGAATATTACCAGTTACTCGGTAATAGACTCTCAGGGGACCAAACCATCTATCTTGGTAAGAGCTAGAAAGAAACAGTCAAACAAAGACTCGCCTCGTGGAGGATATAACTCAAGGGGAGTGGTTCCATACAGATAATCAACTAGGGAGGAAGCAGAAATAATAATCGTCCACGAGGAAATAACTCAGCCTGGAATGAGAAAGGTTAAATTCTTTTTGCTTAGGGGCTGACACTCTATTATTGAGGGAGGACATACACACCAAATCTGCATGGGGAAAATATATCGCCATAGCAGAAACTGCAATAATAATGCATAATGAAATATCTGGTGTATGAATGTATATGTATATATCATGATTATGCGGACAAAACAATCACAAAGGATACAAATGTCACTGGTCTGAATCATCACTACAACACTCGGCTGATATCGACAGGATGGAGGCATCAACTGGAGAAAAAGCTAGGAATGATCATAAACCATCCATCTCAAAATAGATCGACCCTGAATGGGGAAGTAGAAACGATTTGCTGAGGATCTGCATTATCAACTCTGCAGGGGATTTTTTAGGCCAACACCATACCAAAATGGGAGACAACCTTGCAGAGGATTAAATATATTGCTCAAGAAACAGTGGGTGAGGTTCAGGAGTGAACTTTGCTGGAAACTTAAGGGGAATAAAACAATTTGTGCCGAATCTATGCAAACTATTGAGCATATGGCCCGACAACTCGGCCGTCGAGGCAGTCACAAAACTTGGTTGGAGAAACTGAATTGCTGAAAAAAATGACTCAACCAACTGCTTCCACTTTGAATAACTTTTTCTATGGACTTCAAATGAGAAACGTTCCTTCATAAAAGTTGTATCTATTTCAAACCTATTCAATTTGGTCACAAATTTGACCTCATTTGGATTTGGCATGAAGGATTTATGCATTTTAGAAGTTGAGGAAAAATCACTTGTTCAATGGTATTGGCCTAAAATGACCTATAATGTTTCCTCTTGGCACATGCATTTTCAAGTTGAATTTGAATTTACTCCAAACATAAAAGTCGAAGAAGACATGTTGAATTTGATCATGTAATTTTATTTTATTCCATAACATAAAAATTGGGAAAGTTATGGTCTTGGGAAGTTGACCTCCTAACTAGGGTTCATGCAAAATGAGCTATAAGCATTCACCATAAAACAATATCATTCCAAGCAAAACTAGAACTTTACCTCAACATGAAAGGTGTTGGAATGTTATTTTTAGTAAATTTTCTCTTGGAATCATTTTCATATGACAAGCGTTGTAGGAGATAGGGTCTAGGGAACCCCAGGTTTGACTAGTTGACTTTCTCTAGTCAACCACCAAGAACCATCTTGCTAGCTTGACATTCTCTTGACTTTTGGGACTTATGGAGGATCAAGTATGCATAATATGATGTAATGTGAAGTATCCCTTGAAATATTTAATCAATTGTTGAGGAAGTCACACAAGATACCCAGATGAACTAGGGTTTCCAAGGCAAACAAACTCCAAACTCTTGATGATTTCTTGATCAAAATAACATGTGAAGATCATGGGGATCCATATATGATTCTTAGAACCAATGTAAACCAATTATTGATTGTTCTCCTTGCATAGAGGGTCTTAAACCCTATATATGAGCTTGATGGAGCATAGGTGAGCATGCACACTACCTACAAAAGCAACAAACTATACATTGACATATTTTTGGGATTTTGGTTAGTAAATGATGAAAAAAAGTATGATACAATCAATATATGGTTAGTGATATCTCCCAATGCAAACCCAATGAATGAGGGGTAAGGAGGATGACAAGGGGTGATCCCAATGCTAATGCCTATAATGAGAAAGCATGAGGGATCTTAGGGTCAAAATTGGGGTCTTACAGCTTCCCCTATTTAAGGATATTCTAGCTGAGGAGGCGAAGGTTAAAATCTTTGTGTCGACTCAGTAGAACGAGCTTAAATAACAACATATAGAAATAAAATTTTAGTCCCTAAGAGACCTCATGATACATATGATATGAGTGTTAAAAATAATCTCTGTCGGGAAAATATTGCCACAAAGAAAACCAAATCGGAGAGGACTGGAAGTCCGCAGGAGCATAATGCCTTCCGTAAGTAAAACTCACTAGGGAGACAGAGACTCTGGGGGTAAAAAAGAAATTGTGCGTAGGCCAGGCTATGACATAAAACTGCTGGAGACACAAGAGGATTTCATGTAAATAAATCAATGGAAGGACTCAACCGGGAACAAAGGGAAAATCCGCAGGAGAAGCAGATAAATCAGAATAAAGTTGAAATACTCGAACCAAACAGGAAAATGGTGATTTCACTAAGGAAATACACACTCAAGCTCAACCGGGGAAGAATGAACTTCAACACACATGTACTAGAAGTACATTATCTATTACCGGTTACTGGGTAAGACGATAATTTAATCTGTCAGAGAGGATATTTGTTACCGATTAAGGTAAACATATCAAGGATGACTCGTTGAGGAAAACAGGAGGTACATTCGTTCACAATTACTGAGTAAGAATAACTTGCTGGGGAAAAACCAAATAGTATTTACAACTACCGGTTACTAGGAAGAAGACCAAAGAGAGAGAATATTTGTCACTTGTTAATGTGAACATATCAAGGATAGACTCAAAGGAAGGATATCCATCATCGGCTACGATGAACATATCAAGGATATACTACTGGGGAAAAGTAGGAATTATATCTATCAGTTACTAGATAGAATACCGAAAAGAGAATATCCGTCACCGGTTAGGATGAACATATCAAGGATAGACTCAGCAGGGGAAAACAGGATTTACAACTACCGGTTATTGGGTAGTAGACTGCAAAGAGAAGAAATTATGTCATCGGTTAGGATGAACATATCAAGGATTAAATCTATGGGGAATGAAATAGGTATTATGACTACCTTTTTCCTGGGTAGAAAACCAAAAGAGGAGAATATTTGCATTCGGTCAAGATGAACATATCGAGGATAAACTACCTGGGGAAACATAAAACGAATCCGCTGGGAAAAAGGGAAAGTAGATTACTTTTACCGGATAGTGTGTAAGAGTAAGGTACTCACAAATCGAGAAGAATATTACCAGTTACTTGGTAATAGGCTCTCAGGGGACCAAAGCATCTAACAAAGGTAAGAGCTAGAAAGTAACGGTCAAACAAAGACTCGACCCGGTGAGGATATAACTCAAGGGGAGTGGTTCCATCCAGATAATCAACTAGGGAGGAAGCTGAAATAATAATCGTCCACGAGGAAATAAGTTAGCATGGAATGAGAAAGACTAAATTCTTTCTGCTTAAGGGGCTGACACTCTATAATTGAGGGAGGACACACACACCAAATCTACGTGGGGAAAAGATATCACCATAGTAGAAAGTGCAATAATAATGCACAATGAAATATCTGATGTATGAATGTATATGCATATGTATATGTATATATGATGATTATGCGGACAAAACAATCACAAAGGATACAAATGTCACTGGTCTGAATCATCATTACAACACTCGGCTGATATCGACAGGATGGAGGCATCAACTGGAGAAAAATCTAGGAATGATCATAAACCAACCATCTCAAAATAGATCGACCCTGAATGGCGAAGGAAAAATGATCTGCTGAGGATCTGCATTATCAACTCTGAGGGGATTTTAGGTCAACACCATACCAAAATGGGAGACAACCTTGCAGAGGAGCAAATATATTGCTCAAGAAACAGTGGGTGAGGTTCAGGAGTGAACTTTTCTAGAAACTTAAGGGGAATAAAACAATTTGTGCCGAATCTATGCAAACTATTAAGCATATGGGCCTACAACTCGGCCGTCGAGGCAGTCACAAAACTTGGTTGGAGAAACTGAATTGCTGAAAAAAATGACTCAACCAGCTGCTTCCACTTTGAATAACTTTTTCTATGGACTTCAAATGAGAAACATTCCTTCATAAAAGTTGTATCTCTTTCAAACCTATTCAATTTGGTCACAAATTTGACCTCATTTGGATTCGGCATGAAGGAGTTAGGCATTTTAGAAGTTGAGGAAAATCACTTGTTCAATGGTATTGGCCTAAAATGACCTATAATGTTTCCTCTTGGCACATGCATTTTCAAGTTGAATTTGAACTTACTCTAAACATAAAAGTCGAAGAAGACATGTTGAATTTGATCATGTAATTTTAATTGCTTTCATAACATAAAAATTGGGCATGTTATGGTCTTGGGAAGTTGACCTCCAAACTAGGGTTTAGGCAAAATGACCTATAATCATTCACCATAAAATAATGTCATTCCAAGCAAAACTAGAACTTTACCTCAACATGAAAGGTGTTTGGAATGTTATTTTTAGTAAATTTTCTCTTGGAATCATTTTCATATGACAAGCATTGTAGGAGATAGGGTCTAGGGAACCCCAGTTTTGACTAGTTGACTTTCTCTAGTCAACCACCAAGAACCACCTTGCTAGCTTGACTTTTGGGACTCATGGAGGATCATGTATGCATAATATGATATAATGTGAAGTATCCCTTTAAATATTTAATCAATTGTTGAAGAAACATGTTGAAGAAGTCACACAAGATACGTAGATGAATTAGGGTTTCCAAGGCAAACAAACTCCAAACTCTTGATGATTTCTTGATCAAAATAACATGTGAAGATCATGGGGATCCATATATGATTATTAGAACCAATGTAAACCAATTATTGATTGTGCTCCTTGCATTGAGGGTCTTAAACCCTATATATGAGCTTGATGGAGCATAGGTGAGCATGCACACTACCTACAAAAGCAACAAACTATACATTGACATATTTTTGGGATTTTTGTTAGTAAATGATGAAAAAAAGTATGATACAATTCATATATGGTTGGTGATCTCTCCCAATGCAAACCCAATTAATGAGGGGTAAGGAGGATGACAAGGGATGATCCCAATGCTAATGCCTATGATGAGATAGCATGAGGGATCTTAGGGTCAAAATTGGGGTCTTACAGCTTCCCCTATTTAAGGATATTCTTGCTGAGGAGGCGAAGGTTAAAATCTTTGTGTCGACTCAGTAGAACGAGCTTAAATAACAACATATAGAAACAAATTTTAGTCCCTAAGAGACCTCATGATGCATATGATATGAGTGTTAAAAATAATGTCTGTGGGGAAAATATTGCCATATTGGAAAACAAATCGGAGAGGACTGGAAGTCCGCAGGAGCATAATGCCTTCCGTAAGGAAAACTCACTAGGGAGACAGAGACACTGGGGGTAAAAAAGAAATTGTGCGTAGGCCAGGCTACGACATAAAACAGTTGGAGACACAAGAGGATTCCATGTAAATAAATCAATGGAAGGACTCAACCGGGAACAAAGGGAAAATCCGCAGGAGAAGCAGATAAATCAGAATAAAGTTGAAATACTCGAACCAAACAGGAAAATTGTGATTTCACTAAGGAAATACACACTCAAGCTCAACCGGGGAAGAATGAACTTCAACACAGATGTACTAGAAGTACATTATCTATTACCGGTTACTGGGTAAGAAGATAATTTAATATGTCAGAGAGGTTATTTGTTACCGATTAAGGTAAACATATCAAGGATGACTCATTGAGAAAAACAGGAGGTACATTCGTTCACAATTACTGAGTAAGAATAACTTGCTGGGGAAAACCCAAATAGTATTTCTAACTACCGGTTACTAGGAAGAAGACCAAAGAGAGAGAATATTTGTCACTAGTTAATGTGACCATATCAAGGATAGACTCAAAGGAAGGATATCCATCATCGGCTACGATGAACATATCAAGGATATACTACTGGGGAAAAGTAGGAATTATATCTATCAGTTACTAGATAGAATACCGAAAAGAGAATATCCGTCACCGGTTAGGATGAACATATCAAGGATAGACTCAGCAGGGGAAAATAGGATTTACAACTAACGGTTATTGGGTAGTAGACTGCAAAGAGAAGAAATTATGTCATCGGTTAGGATAAACATATCAAGGATTAAATCTATGGGGAATGAAATAGGTATTATGACTACCTTTTTCCTAGGTAGAAAACCAAAAGAGGAGAATATTTGCATTCGGTCAAGATGAACATATCGAGGATAAACTACCTGGGGAAACATAAAACGAATCCGCTGGGAAAAAGGGAAAGTAGATTACTTTTACCGGGTAGTGGGTAAGAGTAAGGTACTCACAAATCGAGAAGAATATTACCAGTTACTTGGTAATGGACTCTCAGGGGACCAAAGCATCTATCAAGGTAAGAGCTAGAAAGTAACGGTCAAACAAAGACTCGACCCGGTGAGGATATAACTCAAGGGGAGTGGTTCCATCCAGATAATCAACTAGGGAGGAAGCTGAAATAATAATCGTCCACGAGGAAATAAGTTAGCATGGAATGAGAAAGACTAAATTCTTTCTGCTTAAGGGGCTGACACTCTATAATTGAGGGAGGACACACACACCAAATCTACGTGGGGAAAAGATATCACCATAGTAGAAAGTGAAATAATAATGCACAATGAAATATCTGATGTATGAATGTATATGCATATGTATATGTATATATGATGATTATGCGGACAAAACAATCACAAAGGATACAAATGTCACTGGTCTGACTCATCATTATAACACTCGGCTGATATCGACAGGATGGAGGCATCAACTGGAGAAAAAGCTAGGAATGATCATAAACCATCCATCTCAAAATAGATCGACCCTGAATGGCGAAGGAAAAATGATCTGCTGAGGATATGCATTATCAACTATGAGGGGATTTTAGGTCAACACCATACCAAAATGGGAGACAACCTTGCAGAGGAGCAAATATATTGCTCAAGAAACAGTGGGTGAGGTTCAGGAGTGAACTTTGCTGGAAACTTAAGGGGAATAAAACAATTTGTGCCGAATCTATGCAAACTATTAAGCATATGGGCCTAAAACTCGGCCGTCGAGGCAGTCACAAAACTTGGTTGGAGAAACTGAATTGCTGAAAAAAATGACACCACCAACTGCTTCCACTCTGAATAACTTTTTCTATGGGCTTGAAATGAGAAACATTCCTTCATAAAAGTTGTATCTCTTTCAAACCTATTCAATTTGGTCACAAATTTGACCTCATTTGGATTCGGCATGACGGAGTTAGGCATTTTAGAAGTTGAGGAAAATCACTTGTTCAATGGTATTGGCCTAAAATGACCTATAATGTTTCCTCTTGGCACATGCATTTTCAAGTTGAATTTGAACTTACTCTAAACATAAAAGTCGAAGAAGACCTGTTGAATTTGATCATGTAATTTTAATTTCTTTCATAACATAAAAATTGGGCATGTTATGGTCTTGGGAAGTTGACCTCCAAACTAGGGTTCAGGCAAAATGACCTATAATCATTCACCATAAAATAATGTCATTCCAAGCAAAACTAGAACTTTACCTCAACATGAAAGGTGTTTGGAATGTTATTTTTAGTAAATTTTCTCTTGGAATCATTTTCATATGACAAGCATTGTAGGAGATAGGGTCTAGGGAACCCCAGTTTTGACTAGTTGACTTTCTCTAGTCAACCACCAAGAACCATCTTGCTAGCTTGACTTTTGGGACTCATGGAGGATCATGTATGCATAATATGATATAATGTGAAGTATCCCTTTAAATATTTAATCAATTGTTGAAGAAACATGTTGAAGAAGTCACACAAGATACCCAGATGAATTAGGGTTTCCAAGGCAAACAAACTCCAAACTCTTGATGATTTCTTGATCAAAATAACATGTGAAGATCATGGGGATCCATATATGATTCTTAGAACCAATGTAAACCAATTATTGATTGTGCTCCTTGCATTGAGGGTCTTAAACCCTATATATGAGCTTGATGGAGCATAGGTGAGCATGCACACTACCTACAAAACCAACAAACTATACAGTGACATATTTTTGGGATTTTTGTTAGTAAATGATGAAAAAAAGTATGATACAATCCATATATGGTTGGTGATCTCTCCCAATGCAAACCCAATTAATGAGGGGTAAGGAGGATGACAAGGGGTGATCCCAATGCTAATGCCTATGATGAGATAGCATGAGGGATCTTAGGGTCAAAATTGGGGTCTTACAGCTTCCTCTATTTAAGGATATTCTAGCTGAGGAGGCGAAGGTTAAAATCTTTGTGTCGACTCAGTAGAACGAGCTTAAATAACAACATATAGAAACAAATTTTCGTCCCTAAGAGACCTCATGATGCATATGATATGAGTGTTAAAAATAATCTCTGTGGGGAAAATATTGCCATAAAGGAAAACAAATCGGAGAGGACTGGAAGTCCGCAGGAGCATAATGCCTTCCATAAGGAAAACTCACTAGGGAGACAGAGACTCTGGGGGTAAAAAAGAAATTGTGCTTAGGCCAGGCTACGACATAAAACAGCTGGAGACACAAGAGGATTCCATGTAAATAAATCAATGGAAGGACTCAACCGGGAACAAAGGGAAAATCCGCAAGAGAAGCAGATAAATCAGAATAAAGTTGAAATACTCGAACCAAACAGGAAAATGGTGATTTCACTAAGGAAATACACACTCAAGCTCAACCGGGGAAGAATTAACTTCAACACAGATGTACTAGAAGTACATTATCTATTACCGGTTACTAGGTAAGAAGATAATTTAATCTGTCAGAGAGGATATTTGTTACCGATTAAGGTAAACATATCTAGGATGACTCATTGAAAAAAACAGGAGGTACATTCGTTCACAATTACTGAGTAAGAATAACTTGTTGGGTAAAACCCAAATAGTATTTACAACTACCGGTTACTAGGAAGAAGACCAAAGAGAGAGAATATTTGTCACTGGTTAATGTGAACATATCAAGGATAGACTCAAAGGAAGGATATCCATCATCGGCTACGATGAACATATCAAGGATATACTACTGGGGAAAAGTAGGAATTATATCTATCAGTTACTAGATAGAATACCGAAAAGAGAATATCCGTCACCGGTTAGGATGAACATATCAAGGATAGACTCAGCAGGGGAAAACAGGATTTACAACTACCGGTTATTGGGTAGTAGACTGCAAAGAGAAGAAATTATGTCATCGGTTAGGATGAACATATCAAGGATTAAATCTATGGGGAATGAAATAGGTATTATGACTACCTTTTTCCTGGGTAGAAAACCAAAAGAGGAGAATATTTGCATTCGGTCAAGATGAACATATCGAGGATAAACTACCTGGGGAAACATAAAACGAATCCGCTGGGAAAAAGGGAAAGTAGATTACTTTTACCGGGTAGTGGGTAAGAGTAAGGTACTCACAAATCGAGAAGAATATTACCAGTTACTTGGTAATAGACTCTCAGGGGACCAAAGCATCTATCAAGGTAAGAGCTAGAAAGTAACGGTCAAACAAAGACTCGACCCGGTGAGGATATAACTCAAGGGGAGTGGTTCCATCCAGTTAATCAACTAGGGAGGAAGCTAAAATAATAATCGTCCACGAGGAAATAAGTTAGCATGGAATGAGAAAGACTAAATTCTTTCTGCTTAAGGGGATGACACTCTATAATTGAGGGAGGACAGACATACCAAATCTACGTGGGGAAAAGATATCACCATATTAGAACATGCAATAATAATGCATAATGAAATATCTGATGTATGAATGTATATGTATATGTATATGGATATATGATGATTATGCGGACAAAACAATCACAAAGGATACAAATGTCACTGGTCTGAATCATCACTACAACACTCGGCTGATATCGACAGGATGGAGGCATCAACTAGAGAAAAAGCTAGGAATGATCATAAACCATCCATCTCAAAATAGATCGACCCTGAATGGCGAAGGAAAAATGATCTGCTGAGGATCTGCATTATCAACTCTGAGGGGATTTTAGGTCAACACCATACCAAAATGGGAGACAACCTTGCAGAGGAGCAAATATATTGCTCAAGAAACAGTGGGTGAGGTTCAGGAGTTAACTTTGCTGGAAACTTAAGGGGAATAAAACAATTTGTGCCGAATCTATGCAAACTATTAAGCATATGGGCCTAAAACTCGGCCGTCGAGGCAGTCACAAAACTTGGTTGGAGAAACTGAATTGCTGAAAAAAATGACTCAACCAACTGCTTCCACTTTGAATAAATTTTTCTATGGACTTCAAATGAGAAATATTCCTTCATAAAAGTTGTATCTCTTTCAAACCTATTCAATTTGGTCACAAATTTGACCTCATTTGGATTCGGCATGAAAGAGTTAGGCATTTTAGAAGTTGAGGAAAATCACTTGTTCAATGGTATTGGCCTAAAATGACCTATAATGTTTCCTCTTGGCACATGCATTTTCAAGTTGAATTTGAACTTACTCCAAACATAAAAGTCGAAGAAGACATGTTGAATTTGATCATGTAATTTTAATGTCTTTCATAACATAAAAATTGGGCAAGTTATGGTCTTGGGAAGTTGACCTCCAAACTAGGGTTCAGGCAAAATGACCTATAATCATTCACCAAAAAACAATGTCATTCCAATCAAAACTAGAACTTTACCTCAACATGAAAGGTGTTTGGAATGTTATTTTTAGTAAATTTTCTCTTGGAATCATTTCTTGACTTTTGGGAATCATGGAGGATCATGTATGCATAATATGATATAATGTGAAGTATCCCTTGAAATATTTAATCAATTGTTGAAGAAACTTGTTGAAGAAGTCACACAAGACACCCAGATGAATTAGGGTTTCCAAGGCAAACAAACTCAAAACTCTTGATGATTTCTTGATCAAAATAACATGTGAAGATCATGGGGATCCATATATGATTCTTAGAACCAATGTAAACCAATTATTGATTGTGCTCCTTGCTTTGAGGGTCTTAAACCCTATATATGAGCTTGATGGAGCATAGGTGAGCATGCACAGTACCTACAAAAGCAACAAACTATACATTGACATATTTTTGGGATTTTGGTTAGTAAATGATGAAAAAAAGTATGATACAATCAATATATGGTTGGTGATCTCTCCCAATGCAAACCCAATGAATGAGGGGTAAGGAGGATGACAAGGGGTGATCCCAATGCTAATGTGTATGATGAGATAGCATGAGGGATCTTAGGGTCAAAATTGGGGTCTTACAGCTTCCCCTATTTAAGGACATTCTAGCTGAGAAGGCGAAGGTTAAAATCTTGGTGTCGACTCAGTAGAACGAGCTTAAATAACAACATATAGAAACAAATTTTAGTCCCTAAGAGACCTCATGATGCATATGATATGAGTGTTAAAATATTTTCTGTGGGGAAAATATTGCCACAAAGAAAAACAAATCGGAGAGGACTGGAAGTCCGCAGGAGCATAATGCCTTCTGTAAGGAAAACTCACTAGGGAGACAGAGACTCTGGGGGTAAAAAAGAAATTGTGCGTAGGCAAGGCTACGACATAAAACTGCTGGAGACACAAGAGGATTCCATGTAAATAAATCAATGGAAGGACTCAACCAGGAACAAAGGGAAAATCCGCAGGAGAAGCAGGTAAATCATAATAAAGTTGAAATACTCGAACCAAACAGGAAAATGGTGATTTCACTAAGGAAATACACACTCAAGCTCAACCGGGGAAGAATGAATTTCAACACCGATGTACTAGAAGTACATTATCTATTACCGGTTACTAGGTAAAAAGATAATTTAATCTGTCAGAGAGGATATTTGTTACCGATTAAGGTAAACATATCAAGGATGACTCATTGAGAAAAACAGGAGGTACATTCGTTCACAATTTGAAGTTCTAGTTAACAGACTTCCGATGTCACAGGGGTTGTTATGACATCCAATTCTGCGCAGACAAGAATTATGCAGAACTTAAAATGTAAGTGCAGTAAATAACACAAGTAATTGTTTACCCAGTTCGGTCCAACATGACCTACGTCTGGGGGCTTCCAAGCCAGGGAGGAAATCCACTATTAGTAGTATTAATTCAGACCTTAAACCAACTGTTTAACCCTATCACTTAATACCTACCCAATGCAATTTCAATCTTACACTAAGATCAGAGTTCCTACTCACTCCCCCTCAATCACCTCAGTGCTTACTACCTTTAATCAATATTAAAGACAATTATGAAGTCACACTTCAAACAACTCTTGATTGTGCTTAACAGATTTAATCAAGATACACAGCACTCACGCTTAAAAGCTTAGAGTGACACAACACTTACAACTCAGTGAACACCCTATCCCAATGCAATCATCTCAGTGATAATAGCTTGGCTTATAAGTTACGTCTAATACAAGACACAAAAATACAGCAGTGAAGTATATTGGACAAATAAAATCTTCACGCCAAAAAACCCAGTTCTGAATGAAGGATTGTCATCCTTTTATATTGCAGCACTTGGGCCTTGTACTTGTATTCTCCTGAATTTAAGGTCACGCGAGTTCCCCTAAATTCCACATCTAGGTTACTAACAAATAGGCTATTTGTTAGGTTCATTAATTGTAGCTTGGTTGTTGGTTTCCTGGATTTTCTCTCAGCTGTTGAATCCCTGAAGAATAGCCTGAGAAAAATGCTGAAACAGAAAAACTAAACAACCTACAATATAGCATACGCTGTCAGGAATGAATGTCACAACATTCAGTTTGACATCCAAATCACTAACCATATGCTAAGTCTGTTTTTCCTAAAAACAGACTGTACAATTTGCTATACTGTACAGAATCAATTTGTCCATGTTTCAGTAACAGCGTACATTAATAAATGTCAAAACATCCAATTTGACATTCACACATAGAGACTTACATCAGGTTTGTTATCCTCTTGATACGCAGACTGATAATGAATACTGAGTTATAGTAGAACACCACCTGTTCTATTCCTCAGTATCTGCTGACAGGGATGAATGTCATAACATCCAGTTTGACATTCAATAAATCCTATATTAGCTAATCCTGCAGTACACTACTCAGAATGTCATGACATCAGCCAAGACATCAGAGTACAGCTAGATATTCTAACATACAATGCAGTCAAACAAACATCTCCACAGCATATCATGACATCAGTCAAGACATTAGAATCCAGCTAGTGTTTTACCATACAATGCAGCCAATTAAACATCTACACAATTACTGAGTAAGAATAACTTGCTGGGGAAAAACCAAATAGTATTTACAACTACCGGTTACTAGGAAGAAGACCAAAGAGAGAGAATATTTGTCACTAGTTAATGTGAACATATCAAGGATATACTCAAAGGAAGGATATCCATCATCGGCTACGATGAACATATCAAGGATATACTACTGGGGAAAAGTAGGAATTATATCTATCAGTTACTAGATAGAATACCGAAAAGAGAATATCCGCCACTGTTTAGGATGAACATATCAAGGATAGACTCGGCAGGGGAAAACAGGATTTACAACTACCGGTTATTAGTTAGTAGACCGCAAAGAGAAGACATTATGTCATCGGTTAGGATAAACATATCAAGGATACCCGGAGAAGATATAACTCAAGGGGAGTGGTTCCATCCAGATAGTCAACTAGGGAGGAAGCTAAAATAATAATCGTCCACGAGGAAATAAGTTAGCATGGATTGAGAAAGACTAAATTCTTTCTACTTAAGGGGCTGACACTCTATAATTGAGGGAGGACAGACACACCAAATCTACGTGGGGAAAAGATATCACCATAGTAGAAAATGCAATAATAATGCATAATGAAGTATCTGATGTATGAATGTATATGTATATGTATATATATATATATGATGACTATGCGGACAAAACAATCACAAAGGATACAAATGTCACTGGTCTGAATCATCACTACAACACTCGGCTGATATCGACAGGATGGAGGCATCAACTGGAGAAAAAGCTAGGAATGATCATAAACCATCCATCTCAAAATAGATCGACCCTGAATGGCGAAGGAGAAATGATCTGCTGAGGATCTGCATTATCAACTCTGAGGGGATTTTAGGTCAACACCATACCAAAATGGGAGACAACCTTGCAGAGGAGTAAATATATTGCTCAAGAAACAGTGGGTGAGGTTCAGGAGTGAACTTTGCTGGAACCTTAAGGGGAATAAATCAATTTGTGCCGAATCTATGCAAAATATTAAGCATATGGGCCTACAACTCGGTCGTCGAGGCAGTCACAAAACTTGGTTGGAGAAACTGAATTGCTGAAAAAAATGACTCAACCAACTGCTTCCACTTTGAATAACTTTTTCTATGGAATTCAAATGAGAAACGTTCCTTCATAAAAGTTGTATCTCTTTCAAACCTATTCAATTTGGTCACAAATTTGACCTCATTTGGATTTGGCATGAATGAGTTATGCATTTTAGAAGTTGAGGAAAATCACTTGTTCAATGGTATTGGCCTAAAATGACCTATAATGTTTCCTATTGGCACATGCATTTTCAAGTTGAATTTGAACTTACTCTAAACATAAAAGTCGAAGAAGACATGTTGAATTTGATCATGTAATTTTAATTGCTTTCATAACATAAAAATTGGGCAAGTTATGGTCTTGGGAGGTTGACCTCCAAACTAGGGTTCAGGAAAAATGACCTATAATCATTCACCATAAAACAATGTCATTCCAAGCAAAACTAGTACTTTACCTCAACATGAAAGGTGTTTGGGATGTTATTTTTAGAAAATTTTCTCTTGGAATCATTTTCATATGACAAGCGTTGTAGGAGATAGGGTCTAGGGAACCCCAGTTTTGACCAGTTGACTTTCTCTAGTCAACCACCAAGAACCATCTTGCAAGCTTGACATTCTCTTGACTTTTGGGACTCATGGAGGATCATGTATGCATAATATGATATAATGTGAAGTATTGCTTGAAATATTTAATCAATTGTTGAAGAAACTTGTTGAAGAAGTCACACAAGATACCCAGATGAATTAGGGTTTCCAAGGCAAACAAACTACAAACTCTTGATGATTTCTTGATCAAAATAACATGTGAAGATCATGGGGATCCATATATGATTCTTAGAACCACTGTAAACCAATTATTGATTGTGCTCCTTGCATTGAGGGTCTTAAACCCTATATATGAGCTTGATGGAGCATAAGTGAGCATGCATACTACCTACAAAAGCAACAAACTATACATTGACATATTTTTAGGATTTTGGTTAGTAAATAATGAAAAAAAGTATGATACAATCAATATATGGTTGGTGATCTCTCCCAATGCAAACCCAATGAATGAGGGGTAAGGAGGATGACAAGGGGTGATCCCAATGCTAATGCGTATGATGAGATAGCATGAGGGATCTTAGGGTCAAAATTGGGGTCTTACAGCTTCCCCTATTTAAGGACATTCTAGTTGAGGAGGCGAAGGTTAAAATCTTTGTGTCGACTCAGTAGAACGAGCTTAAATCACAACATATAGAAACAAATTTTAGTCCCTAAGAGACCTCATGATGCATATGATATGAATGTTAAATAGAATCTCTGTGGGGAAAATATTGCCACAAAGAAAAACAAATCGGAGAGGACTGGAAGTCCGCAGGAGCATAATGCCTTCCGTATGGAAAACTCACTAGGGAGACAGAGACTCTGGGGGTAAAAAAGAAATTGTGGTAAAAAAGAAATAGTGCGTAGGCCAGGCTACGACATAAAACTGCTGGAGACACAAGAGGGGTCCATGTAAATAAATCAATGGAAGGACTCAACCGGGAACAAAGGGAAAACCCGCAGGAGAAGCAGTTAAATCAGAATAAAGTTGAAATACTCGAACGAAACAGGAAAATGGTGATTTCACTAAGGAAATGCACACTCAAGCTCAACCGGGGAAGAATGAACTTCAACTCATATGTACTAGTAGTAAATTATCTATTACCGGTTACTGGGTAAGAAGATAATTTAATCTGTCAGAGAGGATATTTGTTACCGATTAAGGTAAACATATCAAGGATGACACGTTGAGGAAATAGGAGGTACATTCGTTCACAATTACTGAGTTAGAATAACATGCTGGGGAAAAACCAAATTGTATTTAAAACTACCGGTTACTAGGCAGAAGACCAAAGAGAGAGAATATTTGTCACTGGTTAATGTGAACATATCAAGGATAGACTCAAAGGAAGGATATCCATCATCGGCTATGATGAACATATCAAGGATATACTACTGGGGAAAAGTAGGAATTATATCTTTCAGTTACTAGATAGAATACCGAAACAAGAATATCCGTCACCGGTTAGGATGAACATATCAAGGATAGACTCAGCAGGGGAAAGCAGGATTTACAACTACCGATTATTGGGTAGTAGACCGCAAAGAGAAGAAATTATGTCATCTGTTAGGATGAACATATCAAAGATTAAATCTCTGGGGAATGAAATAGGTATTATAACTAACTTTTTCCTAGGTAGAAAACCAAAAGAGGAGTAAATTTAAATTCGGTCAAGATGAACATATCGAGGATAAACTACCTGGGGAAACATAAAACGAATCCTCTGGGAAAAAGGGAAAGTAGATTACTTTTACCGGGTAGTGGGTAAGAGTAAGGTACTCACAAACCGAGAAGAATACTACCAGTTACTGGGTAATAGACTCTCAGGGGACCAAAGCATCTATCAAGGTAAGAGCTAAAAAGAAACGATCAAATAAAGACTCGACCAGGTGAGGATATAACTCAAGGGGAGTGGTTCCATCCAAATAATCAACTAGGGAGGAAGCTAAAATAATAATCGTCCACGAGGAAATAAATTAGCATGGAATGAGAAAGACTAAATTCTTTCTGCTTAAGGGGCTGACACTCTATAATTGAGGGAGGATAGACACACCAAATCTACGTGGGGAAAAGATATCACCATAGTAGAAAGTGAAATAATAATGCATAATGAAGTATCTGATGTATGAGTGTATATGTATATGTATATGTATATATGATGATTATGCGGACAAAACAATCACAAAGGATACAAATGTCACTGGTCTGAATCATCACTACAACACTCGGCTGATATCGATAGGATAAAGGCATCAACTGGAGAAAAGGCTAGGAATGATCAAAAACCATCCATCTCAAAATAGATCGACCCTGAATGGGGAAGGAGAAACTATCTGCTTAGGATCTGCATTATCAACTCTGCAGGGGATTTTAGGTCAACACCATACCAAAATGGGAGACAACCTTGCAGAGGAGCATATATATTGCTCAAGAAACAGTGGGTGAGGTTCAGAAGTGAACATTGCTGGAAACTTAAGGGGAATCAAACAATTTGTGCCGAATCTATGCAAACTATTGAGCATATGGGCCTACAACTCGGCCGTCGAGGCAGTCACAAAACTTGGTTGGAGAAACTGAATTGCTGAAAAAATGACTCAACCAACTGCTTCCACTTTGAATAACTTTTTCTATGGAATTCAAATGAGAAACGTTCCTTCATAAAAGTTGTATCTCTTTCAAACCTATTCAATTTGGTCACAAATTTGACCTCATTTGGATTTGGTATGACGGAGTTATGCATTTTAGAAGTTGAGGAAAATCACCTGTTCAAGGGTATTGGCCTAAAATGACCTATAATGTTTCCTCTTGGCACATGCATTTTCAAGTTGAATTTGAACTTACTCCAAACATAAAAGTTGAAGTAGACAGGTTGAATTTGATCATGTCATTTTAATTTCTTTCATAACATAAACATTGAGCAAGTTATGGTTTGGGGAAGTTGACCTCCAAACTAGAGTTCAGACAAAATGACCTATAATTGTTCACTATAAAACAATGTCTTTCCAAGCAAAACTAGCTCTTGACCTCAACATGAAACTCGGTTGGAATGTCATTTTGAGTAAATTTTCTCATGGAATCATTTTCATATGACAAACGTTGTAGGAGATAGGGTGTAGGGAACCCTAGTGTTGACTAGTTGACTTTTTCTAGTCAACCACCATGAACCATCTTGCTAGCTTGACATTATCTTGACTTTTGGGACTCATGGAGGATCATATATGAATAATATGATGTAATATGAAGTATCCCTTTAAATATTTGATCAATTATTGAAGAAGTCACACAAGATACCCAGATGAATTAGGGTTTCCAAGGCAAACAAACTCCAAACTCTTGATGATTTCTTGATCAAAATAACATGTGAAGATCATGGGGATCCATATATGATGCTTAGAACCAATATAAACCAATTATTGATTGTGCCCCTTGCATTGAGGGTCTTAAACCCTATATATGAGCTTGATGGTGCATAGCTGAGCATGCACACTACATACAAAAGCAACAAACTATACATAGACATATTTTTGGGTTTTTGGTTAGTAAATAATGAAAAAAAAGGTATGATACAATCAATATATGCTTTGTGATCTCTCCCAATGCGAACCCAATGAATGAGGGGTAAGGAGGACGCCAAGGTGTGATCCCAATGCTAATGCCTATGTTGAGATAGCATGAGGGATCTTAGGGTCAAAATTGGGGTCTTACATCTTCCCATATTTAAGGACATTCTAGCTTGGGAGGCGGACGTTAAAATCTTCGTGTCGACTCAGGAGGACGGGTTTAAGTAACAACATATAAAAACAAATTTTGGTCCCTAAGAGACCTCATGATGCATATGATATGAATGTTAAAAATAATCTCTGTGGGGAAAATATTGCCACAAAGAAAAACAAATTGGAGATACTGAAAGTCCACAGGAGCATAATGCCTTCCATAAGGAAAACTCACTATGGAGACAAAGAATCTTGAGGTAAAAAAGAAATTGTGCGTAGGCCAGGCTACGACATAAAACTGCTGGAGACACAAGAGGATTCCATGTAAATAAATCAATGGAAGGACTCTGCGGGGGACAAAGGGAAAATCCGCAGGACAAGCGGCTAAATCAGAATAAAGCCGAAATACTCAAACCATAAAGGAAAATGGCGATTTCATTGAGGAAATACACACTCAAGCTCAACTGGGGAAGAATGAACTTCAACACAGGAGTACCAGAAGTACATTATCTACTAACGGTTACTGGGTAGGAAGATAATCTAATCTGTCATAGAGGATATCCGTTACCGATTAAGGTAAACATATCAAGGATGAATCGTTGAGGAACACAGGAGGTACATTCATTAACAATTACTGAGTAAGAAAAACCTGATGGGGAAAAACCAAATAGGATTTACAACTACCTGTAAGACCCCAATTTTGGCCCTAAGATCCCTCATGGCCCATATCATATCATGTCATGGCCTCAAGGATCATTGCATGCCCTAGTTTCCCTCCTAGTGGGTGGATTGCCTTGTGAGTTTAGTTCTTGATCACCAAGCATGTCTTGCTTTTGTATATCTTTGCCTTTCATATGTTTATCATTCCGAAGTACAAAAATACTGTCAGTTTAACCTTGTTGCTTGCAGTTGAAGCAATCATCAGCAATTAGGTCAAAGACAGTCAACAGTTAGTCAAAGCAATGGATGGTGGCCATTCTTGTAGAATTTGGGCACCATGATCAATAATCAAGAGTTCATATAACTTGGGACATCATATGAAGTCAAGGTCTCAAGGAATTAGGGTTTGGAATTCATCAGAAGTGGTTCAATCGTTGCAAAACCCTAGAAAGTCAACAGAAAGTCAAAAATTGGTCAACTGTGGATTTAATCAGTGATTTGATGGATGGATTTGATTTGAAGGAGCTCATTCATGTTCATATAAGCCTCATATATCATGCCAAACCTGATCATGGAAGAATTTGAAGCAAAATCAGAAATTTCCCAAAATAGAAAGTGGACCTGTAATTTCAACTGCCAAAAATAATAACTTCTTGATCTTAATCTTGCATCATGATACAAGCTTCAAATGAATTTTTGCCCAACATGAAAGTTGAATATCTTGTTCTCCCATTTTCAAAAAGTCCAAGAACTCTCAAATCCCATGAATGGTTGGCAAGATATGATCAATTCATTTTCACAAAATCTTGAACTTCAAATGGCCATATCTCATGAACCATTTGGCCAATTTTGGTGGGGTTTTTTCCTACAAACCACATTTCATCTCCTCTTTCCAAAAATATAAATTTCATACACCAAAACCTTGCCAATCAAAATGGCATTTTTGGACTTGTTTCATTTAAATTCAAGTTTGACCAAAAGTTGACTTTTTGAATTAAGGGTTTTCACTCACTTTGGCCAATTGGAAATGTTCAGAAACATCATTTGTGACTTGCCCAAAGGCCCAATTCGTGCAGACCTCTACACCCTCCATGTGCATTGGTTCAAATTAGCAAATTATGCATTTCACTTCATTTAAGCGAATCCTTGTTAGCACATCATTAGCCAAGCTTAAACAGCAAATATAAGTTGCATTTTCTGGCCATTGTAACCCTAGCAGCAGCCTGAAAACGCACAGAAACTCTCACTCTCTCTTTTTTCCATTTTTCACACTTTTACATTTTTCTGCAAAAACTCTCAAAACCCTCGAGTTCTCTTCATTGTTCCATCTTCTGGACAATATTTGGAAGCTTTTTCGAGCAACAAACACCAGCTGGAAGTCAATTTTCGGGTTCTGTTTCTTCAAGGCATTTCCATGGCAAGTGTAGATTCAAGGTGGAATCGAGTTGTTCGAGCTGATTTTCTTCAAGCAGTCATCATCATCAACCATTAACTTCATCTGTTTCGAGCTACATCACCCAAATAACCACTGCATCTCAAGTTTCTTCAAAATCAAGTAAAGTTTCGACCACCTTATTTCTCTAATCCATGCCATGCTCATGATAGTTCACTCTTTGTTGATTCTAATGAACTATAGATTGCTTGAAATGGTTAACTATGCTGTGATAAATCTGGATTTCAAATTTTGTGACCAAACATACCTTTGCTCGATTTGTTTTGTTTACAATGATTTAGTGAAAATGAATGTTACTTTCTTGTTCTATGTTGCTTGCTGACCATGAATGTATGTCCCATTTGTGTTTTCTGGAAAAATCTGGAATCGAGCTTGCTGTTGATGATGAGGATTACTGCTGTTTTAAAACCCTAGTTTCTTTCCCAGATTTCATGTTTTTAAATGTGTGTTGGCTGCTGTTGTTGCTTGTGATTGCATGAACTGATTAATTGCCATGCTGCTTGTGAAACTCTGTTGGATTTTCGTTCATGATGATTGAATAAGATGTTGCACTGTATTTCCAAAACCCTAAAATGTTAAAACCCAGAATTTCTGAACCCTGAAGCATGATTGGTCCGAGTTACTGTTCTATTGGTGAGGGCCAATCAGAACATTTCATTTCCCTCCCTCAAACGCAGCGTTTTGTTTAATGATGCATATAATCACAAAAATGCCACTCGGTCAACCACCTTTGACCATTGAATCATGTTCTTTTGCTCATTTCATTTCAAATTGTTACTCAACTTCTAAAAATCATTTCTCACTCATTTCAACTCCAAAAATCATGGAATTTTTTGCATCATGTTCATGAGAATGTCCACTATTTTATCATGATTTTTAATTATTTTTTGTGTGGCTGGATTTTTGATGGTTTTAGGTTTCTTGTCATGTGACCAAAAATTGTACCCTTTGCCATTTCTTTTGTGAAATGATCATGTTGCATCCATTTGACCTGAAATTTTTTGTGGTTAATCTACACTCATTCATGGTGATTTTGATTTAGAGTTTGTGCATTTATCATATGTGGTTGTTGACTTATGAATTTTGGAACTAGGGTGTGACAATTTGTGTCACACCAATGATATGCAAGTTCATGATTTTTGTTGACATGCTTCCTGGCTTCTAATTGATGTGAAATTTTGCATGAACCCTCTCTTATATGTCTAGTTTGTGTGTGAATTTTCTTGGAATTAATTATGCCATTTCCAAATTGTTTGAGATTTTATCCCCTGTTTGACCAAAATGTTGACTTGTGTGATACATCTTGCCATTTCCTTTGTGAAATTCTCATATCTTATTGGATGATCATGAAATTTTACATGTGCATACTAGACATCTTGAGCTTTGCATTGGTGTTGATCCCATTCATTTCTCATCTGTTTTCATTTAGTTATTATTTTTTGAAGTTGACCCATGAATGTTTGACTTCATTGTGCATACTTGAAATTGTTTTGGCTTCTTAATTTTAATTGACCATCTTCCCATGATCCAATTGAGCTGAAATTTCATATGAATGTCATGTTATGGATTGTGATTGACCATGAATTATTTGGTAATTTTTGGAATTGATTATGTTTGGTTTTGAGCTAAGTTTTTCTGTTGACTTCTTTGAGCATATTCAAATTTGCTTTGACTTCATGATTTTCATTGACTGCCTTCCACTTGTCCAATTGTGATGAAATCTTACATGCTTACCATGCTAGGTGTTAGGATTGATCATGAATTATTTGGTGATTTTTGAAAATGTTTGAGTTGACTTTTGATGCAAGTCTTTCTGTTGACTTTTATGTGCTCTCCTTTGCCATGCTTTGCCTTCTTTTGTTTGTGAAATCATGATGATGAATGATATGCATGTGGGACCAATTGAGTTCGCTTCTTGATTGTTTAAACTTGATTTTGGTTGACTTCCATTTGCTGTTTTGACTTTCTCATTTATTTTTGACCCTAGGCTTGTCCTAGTGGTCTTTTGGACTTATGATTGAGTTCATGTTTCAGGTTAAGCAACAATGCCTCAAAGATCATACAAATTTGATTGAGCTTGATTATATATCATGTGCTAACCTTTGTTTTGTAGGTGGTATGATTCATATTATTTGAGTCTTGTGCTTTGCACATTTGTCTATCTGTTTGACTGTTGACTTCTGTTTCCTTCTGATTTAAACTGTTGAACTGTGTACTGATTTGTTTGACTATTTCAGGTACCATTAGTTGCTTAAGTTCTTTGAACTTGCTTTGCTTTGCTATTTAGCAATTTGCTTTGAGGTATAATCCCTTGTTCTTCATGTAGTCTGGAGACCCGGCCTGTTATTTGGCCGGGCAAACTGTCTGAAGTCCTCCTTAAGAGGCAATGCTTGTGTGTGTTTATATTCGTCCCAAGCAGGAAAAGTCCTTCAAATAAGGCAATTGGTAGATCAAAGGGATAAGCAACCTATCCCCTACTATTCTGTGAGTCTTCTCCTTGCT
Organism: Lathyrus oleraceus; assembly: GCF_024323335.1. Classification (NCBI taxonomy): domain Eukaryota; kingdom Viridiplantae; phylum Streptophyta; class Magnoliopsida; order Fabales; family Fabaceae; genus Lathyrus; species Lathyrus oleraceus. Next base: position 169,468,244 of record NC_066579.1, on the reverse strand, counting down.
CCCATTACATGGTTGTAGCATTTAGATCAAAACCCAAGATCTATAGAGTCTAATGTGGAAAGAGCTCCATCTTTCTGAGCTCCCACACTTTCTTATATTTGATGCTCTCCCTGATTAGGGATAAGAGCAATGAGGCACACCCCTCATATCCTTTCATCTGCTTCACCTTAGCCTCTCAATGGCAAGGTTAAGAGCAAATCTTTGACCCTATTCCAGTTGGCCTCAGTGCCTAACCCTCTTGTATGAGCCTCCTTGTTTGGTTATAGAGTGTGTTGTTTGATTCTCATTGATTGATTGATTGCTTCATATGCACATGATTGCTTGTATGCTTTATGCATTTATCATCATCCATTGCCATTGGTGCATGATCATCTCATTTGTATTGGTGATGCTATTATTGTTGCTTACCCATTGAGGACAATTGTAAGTCCATTCCTTTGGCATTTGTTCCTGTGATGTGGAAGGATAGAGTGTAAGACCTCATTGGTCACTCATATCTTCTGTTGTTTGGTTTGATTGTATGTGAGGTTGCAGTTATAAGTCCCTGTAAGCTGGCATCTGCTTTCCTGTGATCATAATTTGATCTGTTTGATTTGTATGTGAGGATGCAGTTATAAGTCCCTGTAAGTGGGCATCTGCTTTCCTATGATCATATTGTTGCTTTTGTTCTTGTATGTGAGGATCCATTGTAAGTCCCTGTAATGTGGCATTGGTATTCCTATGAGCATATGTGCAGTTGACCTAAGTCCAGATAGATTGGCAGTTGACTTCCATATTTCATCTTTGTTTTCTTCTGAGGAGATTAGTGTAAGACCATTGAGTGGCTTCTGATATCCCATTCTGTTTTAGGAGATTGGTATAAGACCAGTGTTTGGCATCCGGTATCCGCTTTGTTTGAATTTCATCCTTGTTTGTTTGTTAGTATCCATTGTTCATTCCAAAGGACACACTTGGATCATCCCCTATATGATCTCAAGAGGTGAACCTTCTAAGAAGTTTTACAATCCATATCCATCCATTCATTCTCATTATGTCCTAAACCTTTTCACACTTGGATTTCAAACTTGACATAGATATCGTGCAAACATCTTCATGTTTTCAAATTAAAAACCTGGACTCAAGTCCTTGACTTTTTTTTCAAACTTCATTTCATAATACTTCTTTGAATCAATCTTAATCATACTTTGACTCCATTTTCATAATCACAATCAATTAACTTCACTCATTCACTTGTTTTGGCTCTGTCCATTGTTAATCTTTTCATGCATTAGCCATAGGTTTCAATTATCATTGTGGTTGATGTAAATCTTGCCTATCCTTAGTGAGTCGACAGTAAGACTTCCGTACTGAAAACAGGGCTAACCCCTCTAGTACGTCGAAGCTATCCTCGCATGGTGGATGTTGTTCTTGGTCGAGTTTTCTCCCATTGATAATGAAAAGCCTCAGTGCTATTGTTTAAAATTGAATCCACCAACTTTTGGAAATCTTTTAGCCGAACTACGGCGTTTTGATCCTTACCTTTGATGGAAGGTACGTAGGCAACGGGTTCATCCGTTCGAACACAAAAATAACTAACTTGTATATTCTTTTCTCATCATCCCAATCATGTTTGCACAACCTTTATGTCATAACAAATAACAATCTTTTACAACAAGTGTGAAAAGGGCTCCCTAGGAGTACCTAGGACGTAGTGGGTGCCTAACACCTTCCCATTGCGTAATTTACCCCTTACCCAGACTCTCTGATCTTTTTATTAGTTTTCTACGTGTAAAACTTCTTAGGCTTTTGTTCGCTTTTTAGCCAATCCTTTGGATAAATAAAAGTGCGGTGGCGACTCGAAATTTTCATTGTATGCTTTGCTTATGGTTTAATCGATAAATCATATAGCGACGAATACACCGCTACAGAAAAGTGGCGACGCTGCTGGGGACGCAAACCTTGGTGGTATTGCCTACTTTTCACCCTTGTTGTGCTATATTATTATTTGTTATATGACATATTTTTGTACAATTTGGGATCACTGTATTGATTGTAATGTGTGAATTGCTTGATATACAATTGTTGTTTGCTTTGGTGATCTGTGAGATGAGTTCTATACCCGAACTCGAGTGCACTCTAGGATAGGAGAATGGCATAGTCTTGTTGACTGGTGTGGAGTATTCCTTAGCCAGTTGACTTGCGAGTCCATTCACTTGGTGGAGGTCATGTTGGATTAATAATGTCACACAAGTTATTTGTGGTTAGGCATTATTCTTTCAATCATGTGCCGTAGAAGCCAAGGACCTTAGTTTACCAAACCCATCTTGGCCTATTTTTAGGACCGTGGTGCGGAGGTCGTTCAGATGTAAGTTCTGATGCGATTGTTACGCGATACTACACTCATAAGAGTTTCTCTTGAGAATATTCTTGGAATACGAGTATTCGTTCCTCCGATAATATTCGAAAGATGGAACGATGATTATGGGAACCTCTGATAGAACATGTCTGGCAGGTTTAAACCCTAGTACACTCCCTTTGGGTGGTTTTTAACCGAGACTCCATGCTCGTGACTCTCAACAAACCCGTGATTCGTGGTTGAGTCGTTCAAACATTGTTAATATCAATGGATCCCGGATCAGGTGTAAAACCTAAAATCCACCAAAGCGGCTGGTTGATATTAAGAATGTTAGAACCGGTTCATGTACCGTTAATATCAATGGAACTTGGGTGTCGATAAGGTGAAAACCTAAATCCACCAAAATGGATGATTGATATTAGGGATACATAGAGCTTTCCCACGACCTTTGTTTGGTGTGCTTTGTTTGATCCTTGAGTGTGTTTGTTGCATTCATGCATCCACGCATTCATCCGCATTCATGTCATCAGAAAAAGAAAATTTTCAAGGAACTTAAAGGGTTTATTTGCAAAATTTTCAAACATGGAAAGACCGAAAAGGCATACAAAGAAGTACAGTTTTAAGCAGCCCGATGTAAAAGAATTAAGGAATCTGACATCATATGTATTAGATCCCTTGGGTTTCAAAGCTCGCTATGGGAAGCTTCTGCCTCTGCTCACCACTCAGGTTGACGAAGGGTTGATGAGTACTCTGGCTCAGTTCTACGATTCGTTGCATCATTGCTTCTTATTTCCAGATTTCCAGTTATTGCCGACTTTGGAAGAATACTCTCACCTTATTGGGATTCCAATTCTGGATCAAGTGCCGTTCAGTGGCCTAGAGAGTATTCCATCTGCTCGAGAGATTTCCAGCCTGTTGCACATAGATGAAGATCTGATTAGAGCTAATCTGACTACCAAAGGCGGAATTCAGGGTTTTCCTTCCGAATTCCTCATTGCCCAAGCTACCTTTTATGGGAAGGCCATGAGTGAGGATGCCTTTGAGGCTCTATTCGTGTTGCTCATCTATGGATTGGTGCTGTTTCCCAACTTCGACAAGTTCGTAGACATGAACGCCATTAGGATCTTTTCAGTCCTTAATCCAGTTCCGACTTTGTTGGGCGATGCATATGTCTCCTTGCATCTGAGGAATATGAAGAATGGAGGAGTTATTGTCTGCTGTTTACCCCTGCTGTACAAGTGGTTTATTTCGCACTTGCCGCAGACAGTTGCTTTCAAGGAGAACAAGGGATGTCTACGGTGGTCTCAGAGACTCATGTCTCTCACCAATGATGATATCACCTGGTATGATCGCGTGTATGATACCGTTCAGATCATCGATTATTGTGGGGAATTCCTGAATGTGCCTCTTCTTGGTACATGTGGTGGGATTACCTACAATCCTATTCTTGCACGTCGTCAGCTTGGGTTCCCCCTAAAGGATAAACCTAATAACATTCTGTTAGAAGGTGTGTTCTTTCAGGAGGGTAAAGATCCCCAAGGCCTGAAAGCCAGATTTGTCCGTGCATGGCGCAGTATTCACAAGAAGAGTAGGAATGAATTGGGTCCGAAGAACTGCATTGCTTTGGAGCCATACACCTCTTGGGTCAGACAGAGAGCTGCCACCTACCTGATGCCGTACGATCATCCGAGACCTACAGTGTTGGATGTGGCTGGACCTTCAACCCTCCCTACCCAACGTGTAGAGGAGTTGAGAGAAGAAGACCTTTCGCGTGCTTGGATCCGTGAAAGGGAGGAATTGCTGCAGCAACTCAAGGAGAAGGATGCTATGATTGAATTTCTCGAGCACCGAGTGATCGACGATCCGAACGACACTTGGACTTCTCTGCTTCCTCAGTCATCCAAATTCTGGAAAAGGAAGTATGATCGACTTGCAAAAGAGAAAGCTGATATGGAGGTTGCCTATGAGAGAGAGATCAAGAAGTTGTGCACTTCTCGTCTTCCAGCATCCCGAGCTAATAGGGATCCATAGGATGTCATTTACCTTTTCTCTTTGTAATGAATCAAAAACGCTGTACTCCTTTGTCTTAATATATTGAATGAAATATTTTCCATGAGCAATCAAAATGTTTAAATATTCAAAATATTGCAAACAATACCCTAAGGGTTCCTTGAAAACAAAGCATTTGCACAAGCATTCCATGCATCATTCTCGCATAAACAGGTACCCTTTGTTTCTGGTCTTCTGGTTCTAACCTTTGCTCTTCATTTATTTTGAAGACAAGCTGACTCACCGGTATTATACAAGGGTCAACTCTGCCAGAATCATGGAACAGTTGGAGCAAGAGAACCGAGATCTAAGAGAAGAGGTCGCCAGACTTGGCGCTTTGATGGAGCAACTCCTTGCTGCTCAGAACCAGCCTGCTCAACAGCCAGCAACTCCTGTTCAGAGGACGGTTATATCTGAAGTAGCTACTTCAACGGTGCCAGTCAGTGCCCATCAGCCCAATGCCATGCCTCCCGGTTTTCCTTGGGGGATGCCTCCAGGCTTCATGCCTGATCTGCCAGCTCCTACATTTGTTCAAATGCCGGCATCTAGCCCGGTCCCTGTTCCCGCTCCTCCTGTCGTGCATACCATGCCTAGGGTAGACGACACCATCTATCACTCTGAGGCTTCTGAGGGCTCAGATGTTCATGAAAAAATGGATGCTATGAACGATCAATTCCTTGAGCTGAGAAAGGAATTGAGGACTCTCCGTGGCAAAGATCTCTTCGGCAAGTCTGCAGCCGAATTGTGCCTAGTTCCCGGTGTCAAGATACCGATCAAGTTCAAGGTCCCAGACTTTGAAAAATATAAGGGGAACACCTGTCCACTCGCTCACCTGGTCATGTACGCCAGGAAAATGTCAACGCAAACTGATAATGATCAACTCTTGATCCATTATTTTCAAGACAGTTTGTCTGGTGCTGCGCTCAGATTGTACATGAGCCTGGACAGTGCTAACATCCGGTCTTTCAATGACCTTGGCGAAGCTTTCGTCAAGCAATACAAGTACAATGTTGATATGGCGCCTGACCGAGATCAACTCAGGTCCATGTCCCAGAAAGACAAGGAATCGTTCAAGGAGTACGCCCAGAGATGGCGTGAGCTGGCAGCTCAAATCACCCCACCGTTGGAAGAGAAGGAGATGACCAAGATTTTTCTGAAAACTCTTGGTTCATTTTACTATGAACGAATGGTGGCTAGCGCTCCCTCTGACTTCACCGAGATGGTGAACATGGGGATGCGTCTTGAAGAAGGGGTCCGTGAAGGACGATTAGCTAAAGATGATGGTTCTTCCTCTAAACGATATGGAGCGTTTAAGAGGAAAGAAGGCGAAGCACATGCCGTGCAATCTCAGCCGAAGCATAGAAGACCCTCTGTTCAGAGGAAGCCTGCACGTCGTGCCGGACATCAGCTTCAGGTGGCTCATATAGCACCTGTTTTCAAAGATAATGCTCAGCAGTATCAGCCTCAGCAATATCAACAGCAGCAATATCAGCAACCGCAGTACCAACAACAACAACAGCGTCCACAGCAACAGGCTTACCAGCCTCGTGGAAGTACAACCAACCAAGCCAACATGAACTATGACAGGAAGAAGGTCAGCTTCGACCCAATTCCTATGACATATGCCGAGCTTTATCCTTCCCTGTTGGAAAGGAAATTGGTTTCTCCTAAGGATCCTCCTGCCATTCCTGCAAATCCACAATGGTGGTACAGACCAGACCAGCATTGTGTCTACCATTCCGGTGCTCCGGGCCACAATGTAGAGAACTGTTTCCCGCTGAAGAATAAGGTGCAAGACCTTATGAGAAGTGGAATCCTGAGTTTCGAGGACTCAAGCCCGAACGTCACCAAGAACCCATTGCCTGCGCATGGGAAGTCTGTGAACATGATTCAGGAATGCCTTGGGAAGTACAAGGTTAGATATGTGAGCCATATCAGGCAGTCGTTGGTTGATTTACATAAGATGCTGTGTCAGTGCAGTTACTTGGAGCATAACCACGATAAGTGCCGCGTCTGCTCGGTTAACCGCTTGGGTTGCGACCAGGTCCGCCGTGAGCTTCAGAAGATGTTGGATGAGGGTACCATTGAGATTCTGCAGAATCGCAATGTTGATACAGTTGAACCCGAGGTGAATGTCATATCTCCAGTGTTCAAGCTGCCCGAACCCGTTGTTATTCGTTACAATAGCAACAAGTCGAAGGCTTCACCTTCTTTGATCATCAAACCAGCTGGCCCCGTGCCCTATTCGTCTGACAAAGCTGTGCCATTCCGGTACAATCCTGTTGCCGTCCAAGATGGGGTCGAGGTGCCTTTGCCTTCAACTTCCGTAACCACTGTTGCTGATGTCAGTGGGTTGACCCGAAGCGGTCGTGTATTTTCTGCGCCTCCAAAGGCTGCTGCTTCTGACACTGTTGAGCGCCCGGTTGGGACCGCTGTGAATGTTCAGAATCCGGCACTTGATGTTGCCAAACCCTCCTCATCCGTACAAAAGACTCCTGTTTCTTCAGTTGGCCCGAGTGGCATCGTTGATGAAGAATCTGATGAGATGCTGAGGCTCATCAGAAAGAGTGAGTACAACATTGTAGACCAGCTTCTACACACGCCCTCCAAGATCTCTATCCTTTCTTTGCTGCTGAATTCAGAACCCCATAGGGAGTCTCTGCAGAAAGTTTTGGACTTGGCGTACGTTGATCACGACGTCACCCTGGAACAATTTGATAGTATTGTTGCAAACATTACCGCTTACAACACTCTGAGCTTTTGTGACGCTGATCTCCCTGAGGAGGGAAGAGACCACAACATGGCTTTACACATCTCAATGAATTGCAAATCTGATGCAATGTCCAATGTGCTGGTGGACACTGGATCATCTCTTAATGTATTGCCAAAATCCACACTCTCCAGATTGTCCTATCAAGGTCCTCCTATGAGGCAGAGTGGGGTCGTTGTGAAGGCTTTTGATGGGTCACGCAAGACTGTGATTGGGGAAGTTGATCTCCCAATCAAGATAGGACCAAGTGATTTCCAGGTTACTTTCCAAGTAATGGATATCCACCCATCTTATAGCTGTCTCTTAGGCAGACCATGGATTCCCGAGGCTGGCGCCGTGACATCCACCCTACACCAGAAGTTGAAGTTTGTCAAGAACAAGAAACTAGTTGTAGTAGGGGGAGAAAAGGCTCTCCTGGTTAGCCATCTGTCTTCTTTCTCGTACATTGACGCAGAGGATGAAGTTGGAACCCAGTTTCAAGCTTTATCTATTGATAAACCAATCGAGAAGAAGTCTCCTTCATTCACTTCCTACCGAGATGCGAAGCTGGCCATTGAATGTGGTGCAGTTGCTGGATTAGGGAAAGTGCTTGAACTTGAAGATAACCGATCCCGGGCTGGCATTGGCTATGGTTCTGGGGCATGCAATGAGCAAGGTCTGTTCACAAGTGGAGGATTCATCCATGCTGATCAACCTGCAGAAGAGGAAGCTGCTGCTATCATTGAAGAAGAAGATGCAGAAGACTTGAACAATTTTGTTATTCCTGGTGGTGTCTGCCACAATTGGGTCGCTGTAGATGTTCCTACAGTCATCCATAGATCAGAGTAAATTGTTCACTTTGTTTAAAACCCTTCTCCCATGCCAAAAGGAGAAGTGATGACATTGTTGGAAAAGCATATATACAATGATGTTTTCATTCAATTTTCGCATTGTCAAACATTTGTTTTTCCTTTGTTTTCACTTTTTGCTTTTCGCATGAAATCAGTGATCACAAAAAACCACAAAAACAAGAAATAAAAGCAAACATTTTCATCTGCATGATGATTTGCTTGTTTAAATTCTGAAGTTTTTCTTTAACCAAAATCATTATGCAGGTTGATCCTAAAACCCATTGAACATAATGATCCAACGCCATCTCCCAATTTTGAATTCCCTGTATTTGAGGCAGAGGAAGATGACATTGAAGAGATTCCTGATGAGATCACCCGTCTCCTTGAGCACGAAGAGAAGATCATTCAGCCGCATCTCGAAGACTTGGAAACAGTCAACTTGGGGTCTGAGGATTGTGTTCGTCTGGTGAAGATTGGGGCACTTCTTGAAGAGTTTGTCAAGGAAGATTTGATCAGCTTGCTACGAGAATATTCAGATATCTTTGCTTGGTCCTATGAAGACATGCCAGGTTTAGATACAGATATTGTGCAACATTTCCTGCCTTTGAAGCCTGAGTGCGTGCCTGTGAAGCAGAAGCTCAGAAGAACTCATCCAGACATGGCAGTGAAGATCAAAGAGGAAGTTCAGAAGCAAATTGATGCGGGGTTTCTGGTGACTTCTACATATCCTCAATGGGTGGCCAATATTGTGCCTGTTCCTAAGAAGGATGGAAAAGTCCGTATGTGCATTGACTACAGAGATTTGAACAAAGCTAGTCCAAAAGATGATTTTCCTCTACCACACATTGACATGTTGGTAGACAATACAGCTAAATTCAAAGTCTTTTCCTTTATGGACGCATTTTCCGGATATAATCAAATCAAGATGGCACCAGAGGATATGGAGAAGACAACATTCATCACACCTTGGGGAACATTCTGTTATCGAGTGATGCCCTTCGGTTTGAAGAACGCCGGAGCCACGTATCAACGAGCTATGACTACCTTGTTTCATGACATGATGCACAAGGAGATAGAAGTCTATGTTGATGATATGATTGCTAAGTCCCGAACGGAAGTTGAACATGTTGAGCATTTGTTGAAGCTTTTTCAGCGTTTGAGGAAGTTCAAACTTCGCCTGAATCCGAACAAATGTACTTTTGGAGTCCGTTCCGGCAAGTTGTTGGGTTTTGTGGTAAGTGAAAGAGGTATTGAGGTTGATCCTGCAAAGGTCAAAGCAATACAAGAGATGCCCGCACCCAAAACTGAGAAGCAAGTCCGAGGTTTTCTTGGCCGCTTGAATTATATTTCCAGATTTATATCCCACATGACTGCCACATGTGCGCCGATATTCAAGCTCCTGCGGAAAGATCAGTCTCATGATTGGACCGAGGATTGCCAGAAAGCTTTCGACAGTATCAAAGATTATCTGTCTGAACCTCCGATCCTGTCTCCGCCTGTGGAAGGAAGACCTCTGATTATGTACTTGACAGTTCTTGAAGACTCGATGGGTTGTGTACTCGGTCAACAAGATGAATCAGGGAAGAAGGAGTTTGCTATATACTACCTCAGTAAGAAGTTTACCGATTGCGAGTCTCGGTACTCTATGCTTGAGAAGACGTGCTGTGCTTTGGCTTGGGCTGCTAAGCGTTTGCGCCAGTACATGATAAATCATACAACTTGGTTGATATCCAGAATGGATCCAATTAAGTATATCTTCGAGAAGCCTGCTTTAACTGGGAGGATTGCCCGTTGGCAGATGTTGTTGTCTGAGTATGATATTGAGTATCGAGCTCAGAAAGCTATCAAAGGTAGTATCTTGGCTGACCATCTTGCGCACCAGCCGATTGAAGATCATCAGTCTGTTCAGTATGACTTCCCAGACGAGGAGATTCTGTATTTGAAGATGAAAGATTGCGATGAGCCTACACTTGATGAAGGTCCAGAACCTGGTTCCAGATGGACGATGGTGTTTGATGGCGCTGTTAATCAATATGGAAATGGAATTGGGGCAGTGATCATTACTCCTCAAGGTTCACACATTCCGTTTACAGCAAGGCTAACTTTCAAATGCACGAATAACATGGCGGAGTACGAAGCCTGTATTATGGGACTTGAAGAATGCATTGATTTGAGAATCAAATATCTTGATGTATATGGTGATTCAGCTTTGGTTGTCAATCAGATCAAAGGCGAATGGGAGACGAATCAGCCAGGTCTCATTCCGTACAGAGATTATGCAAGGAGGATTTCAACGTTCTTTACAGAAGTTGAATTTTATCATATTCCTCGAGAGGATAATCGAATGGCAGATGCCCTTGCTACGCTTGCTTCTATGATAGTTGTCAGATGGTGGAATGATGTTCCCAATATTACTGTGATGCGCTTGGACAGACCCGCTCACATATTTGCAATTGAAGAAGTGAAAGATGACAAGCCTTGGTATTTTGATATCAAGAATTTCCTCCAGAACCAGGTCTACCCGCCTGGGGCATCTGTGAGAGATAGGAAAACATTGAGAAGGTTGTCAGGTAGTTTCTACCTCAGTGGTGAAGTGCTGTATAAGAGAAATTTTGATATGGTTTTGCTCAGATGCGTGGATAGACACGAAGCAAACCTATTGATGACTGAGGTCCATGAGGGTTCATTTGGTACTCATTCCAATGGACATGCCATGGCTAAGAAGATGTTGAGAGCAGGCTACTATTGGCTGACAATGGAGTCTGACTGTTGCAAGTATGTGAAGAAATGTCATAAGTGTCAAATTTATGCGGACAAGATTCATATTCCTCCGACACTCCTGAATGTGATTTCGTCACCATGGCCTTTCTCTATGTGGGGAATTGACATGATCGGTATGATTGAGCCGAAAGCGTCCAATGGACATCGATTTATTCTCGTAGCAATTGATTACTTCACCAAATGGGTTGAAGCCGCTTCGTACGCGAATGTAACCAGGCAGGTGGTTGTGAAGTTTATCAAGAACCAGCTGATTTGCCGTTATGGTGTGCCAGAGAGGATCATTACTGATAATGGATCTAATCTGAATAACAAGATGATGGATGAGTTGTGCGCTGAATTCAAGATTGCACACCATAATTCCTCTCCCTACAGACCTAAGATGAATGGGGCTGTTGAAGCTGCTAACAAAAATATCAAGAGAATTATCCAGAAGATGACTGTCACTTACAAAGATTGGCATGAGATGCTGCCATTTGCTTTACATGGATATCGTACGTCTGTACGCACTTCAACAGGGGCAACCCCTTTCTCTCTTGTTTATGGCATGGAAGCCGTTCTCCCAGTAGAGGTGGAGATCCCATCAATGCGAGTCTTGATGGAAGCCAAGTTGACTGATGCTGAATGGATTCAGAGTCGTTATGACCAACTGAATTTGATTGAAGAGAAGCGTTTAACTGCCATGTGCCATGGTCAGTTATATCAACAGAGAATGAAGAAAGCATTCGATAAGAAGGTCAAGCCTCGTGTGTTCCGAGAAGGTGACCTTGTGCTCAAGAAAGTTTTGTCTTTCGCGCCCGATTCCAGGGGCAAGTGGGCTCCAAACTACGAGGGTCCATATGTTGTTAAGAGAGCCTTTTCAGGCAGAGCTTTGATGCTTACAACAATGGATGGGGAGGACTTCACTCGTCCTGTGAATTCAGATGCAGTTAAGAGATACTTTGCCTAAAAAAAAAAGTATATGCAAATGGAAAAAAAAAACAAATGAAAAAACAGAATAGCTCGCTAAGTTGAAAACCCGAAAGGGCGGCTTAGGCAAAAATGAGCGTCTCGGTGGAGAACCCGCAAGGGTAATCCAGGCAAAAATTAGAGACTTGAAAAAAGAATATATTTGCATCCCGCTAGATTGAGTACCCCACCCTGGGGCAATCTAGGCAAAAATTAGGGATTTGGCAAGTAACTGCATCCTGATAAGACTTTTTGGTTTATCAGTTGTCATTTCGTCAGAAGATTCTTGATTCGTCGTCAACCGAAGCTTCGGATACATCGAGATTCAAATTGGTAGAGAAAGGATCATTATGTTCAATGTAGCCCTCTTCCAATATATATCACTGATTTCAAATTTGTACAGATCTATGGAGTCTTGCCATTTGCAGGCTACCATTCTATCAATTCAATTTGAGCTTTTTATCCAATTATTTGCACTCTTATTTGTTTCAATTCAACAAATGTTTTGCATGTTTTAAATTGATAAAATATCATTGTTTTAAACAAATCAAATTTTTCAAAATATATTGTTTAAACAAAGTGAACATTCACAATGATGAAAGGATACTCAAGAATATCTCAGTGCTCTCCCGAGGGTGGCATGATTTCCAACAGGTAAGACATTCGTTCATATTCCTGATTTGGTTGTATCTTCTTTCTTCAGATCCTTGTTGAGGCTGTTCCTCAGGCAGATTTGTTGTTGGGGTTGTTCCCCAGTATAGTCGCAAGCAGAGTGTTGTTGAAGACTTCGTTTTCTCCAGCAGCAGTTTTCCCCAGCATGGGTGATTTTCTTGTAGAAGATTCGGCGGTTGATGGTTCGTCATCTTGGTGCCCCGTCGCTTTCTCCAGTGGGTCGCCTGCCCCAGACTTTATTTGTCTCCTCAGCACAGTCATGAGTAGAGCTGTTATTAATATCCCCACCAGGGTCGCAAGCAGAGTTGTTATCACTCTTCCCAGTGCATTTGCCAGCGGAGCTGTCTGTTTCCTCAACACAGTTGCTTTCTTTTGAAGATTTGATAAGTCAGTGGTGATACCCGGTACTTTACCTTTTCCCCGACGAAGTCGTCCGCGGATTTGTTGCTATCTTTCCATCAGAGTGCTTATTTTCTCCTCAGCAGAGCAGGATTTATTTTCCTACTCATTGATTGATTTGGGTTGATATCCCAGTGTTTTCAACCATCTTTTCCTCAGGTTAGTCTGTAGAGTGTTTGTTGTGGCAGTTTTTGCCTGCTGAATACTCCTTCAATCCCCAGTACGGTCGGATGATGGCTCTAGCATCCCGAGAACGGATTGATTTCCTGACTGTTTGTGATCCCCAGTAGAGTGGCTTGTATTGCAGAATCTACTTGTTGTGATCAATTTGCTGTGTGTATTCCCCAAGAAGAGTGGTTTGTCGCAGAATCTACTTGTTCGATTTGTCCTCCCTCAGTGGGTTTATTCCCCAAGAGTGTAGCCGACGGTTTTCCCCAATAGAGTTGCTTATGCAGTTAGATTCTATTTGGATGATATCTTTCTCCCTCAGTGGGTTATTCCCCAGTGGAATTATGTGGAGTTGCTTCTACAGCAGTTTGTGCTTGTGCAATGCACCTTTTGTTTCTCAATTGACACTGAGATCCCCTGCAGATATCTTGGGTTTTCTCTTGTTCTCCAACAGATTCGTCTTTGTGGCTACCTTTTGCCTGTTGTGACTTTCTGTGCCCTGATTGGGTTATCTACTGATCCATCACTCGGAGATTTGGTTTCCCGATATCTTTGACCCTCTGCTTCTTCAGCAGTGCCTGCAGATCTTGGCTTTTCAGCATGTAGATCTCCGCAGATTGGCTCTCCAGCTGGTTTTTCCCCTGGAAGTATAATACCGGGTGTTTGATTCCTGAACCTGTTTGTGTCAGAACTGTCTGTTTTGTCAGCATTCATCAAACATAAATCACGCATATTCATAAACATTCAGATATTCATGTCGCATTTCTTGCCATATATCTTTTGTTTGTCGTATCTCCTGCTATGGTGATATAGATCTCTTTACAGATCTCCCCAAGCAGATGTCGGGTGTTTAAAATCTCTCCACGTAGAGTCAGCCCGTAAGCAGAAAATGTTTGTCTTTCTTTCTACAGTTCCCCACTGAGATATATCCTCGTGGATGACGGTTTCTTCCGTTTCCTCCCAACACATATATTGGGATGGATGCTCCTATTTGAGTTATATCCTCATTAGGACGTGTATTGATTCAGTCTGCCTTTTCGGATTATTCCCGAATTGGCTATTTGTCAAATGTCTTGTGCTTCCCAGTGGGTTGTTCCCCAGTGGAGTAGTTTTGGGCCTCTACCCTCATACCGGTAGTTGTAAGTCCTACTTTTCCTGGCTTTCTTGACAGAATTTGTGGTTATACACCTTTTATTCTCCAGCCAGAGTTTTGGTTTTCTACCCTCATACTGGTAGTCGTAAATCCTATTTTCCTGCTCTCCAGCAGTTTGTGGTTTGTTATAAACCCTATTTTGGTTTCCCGTGCGGATTTGTGACTTGTTCTATCCCCACGTGGAGTTTTTGGTCTTCTACCCCGTATTCGGTAGATGTAAACCCTAATTTTGTGGTTATCTTCATCTAGTCTTTGATGTTGATTTTCCTTTGCTTGGATAAGTTGCTCAGATAAGCACTTATATCCCTAGCAAGTCTTTTGTGGATAATTGCCGTATGCTAGCAATTTTATCCCCAGCGGGTCCTTTCACCTTTTGTCAGTGATTGTGTTCCCCGGATCATTGATTTCCATCAATGCATCCTCAGCAGATCTCCTTTCATTTACCCTCTTGTTGGTAATGTCTGTTGCTCCCTTTGAATGGTCATCATTATATACCTAGTTTGGTATCCCGATGCCTTTCTTTTCGGTTGATTTATCCTTTATTAACCCAGTAACCGGTTGTGGATAATCTTCCATGCGAGTATATTATTCACGGTCTGCCGGTAATGAATAATATGTCTCATGCGCTCTTTAGTTGGAATCCTTTGTTGATTTTCCCCAGCTGAGCAAGATTCGTATTCTTTGTAGAATCGAATATCCATCCTTTAACCAGTTTGTGTTTTGGATGATGAGTGTTTTGGAAGTGAAATCCAATTCACGTTTCGGTAGATCACCTATTATATACCCAGTAACCGGTATCTCTGGTGTTTCTTACCATGCGAGTTTATTATCTACGTTCTGACGGTAATAGATAATACATCTCATGCGAGTTTCTTATCCACGGTCTGCCGGTAATGGATATTGTATCTCATGCACTCTTTGGGTTTGTGTCCCCAGTTGAGTAAGATTCGTTTTCCCGTTGTGGATTCGAATGCCCATCCTGTAAGTCGATTTGCTTTTTCAAGCCCTCCTTTCGGATGATGAGTGTTTTGGAAGTGAAATCCAATTCACGTTTTCGGTAGATCACCTATTATATACCCAGTAACCGGTATCCCTGGTGTTTCTTACCGTGCGAGTGTATTATTCACGGTCTGCCGGTAATGAATAATATGTCTCATGCGCTCTTTGGTCGGAATCCTTTGTTGATCTTCCCCAGTCGAGTAAGGTTTGTATTCCTTATGGAATCGAACATCCATCCTATAAACAAGTCTGCTGTTCTAGCTCTCTTCAGGATGATGAGTGTTTTGGAAGTGAAAACCAATTCACGTTTCGGTCGGTCACCTATTATATACCCAGTAACCGGTATCCCTGGTGTTCCTTCCTTTCTGCTCCCTATTATGACTTTGGTCCCCTGTGGAGTCAGATTTTTCCTGAGTTATGTACCTTTTCCAGGTCTTTCTCAGATGTTTGGTTGATTGATATCTCTCACCCTTATACCGGTCTTAGATATTCATTCTTCCTGAGTTTGTTACCCTTATGCCGGTAACACCTCATTTTCTTGTGCTTCCCTAGTGGAACTTCTTTTTGCTGCTCCCCAGGAGTCAGCTTGTGTCTCTCCAATGGATTTATTTTCCTTTGGAATTCTTTTCCCCAGTGTGAGTCCTTCACTCCCCAGTGAGGTTTCCAGTCTGTTTTCTGTTTTTTCTAATCAGAGTCGTGTCTTGTTCACGTTGTGTCAATTATGTCTATCCCCAACTAGAGTCTTGTTAGAGTCTCTGTTCCTGGTGAGTGTACTACTCCGATGGATCGTCTTTTCTTCTGTGTGAATCATATTCCCCACAGATTTGTGTCTTTTGCATGCATACATTTGCATCATGAGGTCTCTTAGGGACCAAAATTTGTCTCATTACTGTTATTTAAGCCCATTCTACCGCGTCGAGATGAAGATTTCTAAACTTCACTTCTCCGGCTAGAATGACCTTAAATAGGGGCATCTGTAAGACCCCAATTTTGGCCCTAAGATCCCTCATGGCCCATATCATATCATGTCATGGCCTCAAGGATCATTGCATGCCCTAGTTTCCCTCCTAGTGGGTGGATTGCCTTGTGAGTTTAGTTCTTGATCACCAAGCATGTCTTGCTTTTGTATATCTTTGCCTTTCATATGTTTATCATTCCGAAGTACAAAAATACTGTCAGTTTAACCTTGTTGCTTGCAGTTGAAGCAATCATCAGCAATTAGGTCAAAGACAGTCAACAATCAGTCAAAGCAATGGATGGTGGCCATTCTTGTAGAATTTGGGCACCATGATCAATAATCAAGAGTTCATATAACTTGGGACATCATATGAAGTCAAGGTCTCAAGGAATTAGGGTTTGGAATTCATCAGAAGTGGTTCAATCATTGCAAAACCCTAGAAAGTCAACAGAAAGTCAAAAATTGGTCAACTGTGATTTGAAGGATGGATTTGATTTGAAGGAGCTCATTCATGTTCATATAAGCCTCATATATCATGCCAAACCTCATCATGGAAGAATTTGAAGCAAAATCAGAAATTTCCCAAAATAGAAAGTGGACCTGTAATTTCAACTGCCAAAAATAGTAACTTCTGGATCTTAATCTGGCATCATGATACAAGCTTCAAATGAATTTTTGCCCAACCTGAAAGTTGAAGATCTTGTTCTCCCATTTTCAAAAAGTCCAAGAACTCTCAAATCCCATGAATGGTTGGCAAGATATGATCAATTCATTTTCACAAAATCTTGAACTTCAAAGGGCCATATCTCATGAACCATTTGGCCAATTTTGGTGGGGTTTTTTCCTACAAACCACATTTCATCTCCTATTTCCAAAAATATAAATTTCATACACCAAAACCTTGCCAATCAAAATGGCATTTTTGGACTTGTTTCATTTAAATTCAAGTTTGACCAAAAGTTGACTTTTTGAATTAAGGGTTTTCACTCACTTTGGCCAATTGGAAATGTTCAGAAACATCATTTGTGACTTGCCCAAAGGCCCAATTCGTGCAGACCTCTACACCCTCCATGTGCATTGGTTCAAATTAGCAAATTATGCATTTCACTTCATTTAAGCGAATCCTTGTTAGCACATCATTAGCCAAGCTTAAACAGCAAATATAAGTTGCATTTTCTGGCCATTGTAACCCTAGCAGCAGCCTGAAAACGCACAGAAACTCTCACTCTCTCTTTTTTCCATTTTTCACACTTTTACATTTTTCTGCAAAAACTCTCAAAACCCTCGAGTTCTCTTCATTGTTCCATCATCTGGACAATATTTGGAAGCTTTTTCGAGCAACAAACACCAGCTGGAAGTCAATTTTCGGGTTCTGTTTCTTCAAGGCATTTCCATGGCAAGTGTAGATTCAAGGTGGAATCGAGTTGTTCGAGCTGATTTTCTTCAAGCAGTCATCATCATCAACCATTAACTTCATCTGTTTCGAGCTACATCACCCAAATAACCACTGCATCTCAAGTTTCTTCAAAATCAAGTAAAGTTTCGACCACCTTATTTCTCTAATCCATGCCATGCTCATGATAGTTCACTCTTTGTTGATTCTAATGAACTATAGATTGCTTGAAATGGTTAACTATGCTGTGATAAATCTGGATTTCAAATTTTGTGACCAAACATACCTTTGCTCGATTTGTTTTGTTTACAATGATTTAGTGAAAATGAATGTTACTTTCTTGTTCTATGTTGCTTGCTGACCATGAATGTATGTCCCATTTGTGTTTTCTGGAAAAATCTGGAATCGAGCTTGCTGTTGATGATGAGGATTACTGCTGTTTTAAAACCCTAGTTTCTTTCCCAGATTTCATGTTTTTAAATGTGTGTTGGCTGCTGTTGTTGCTTGTGATTGCATGAACTGATTAATTGCCATGCTGCTTGTGAAACTCTGTTGGATTTTCGTTCATGATGATTGAATAAGATGTTGCACTGTATTTCCAAAACCCTAAAATGTTAAAACCCAGAATTTCTGAACCCTGAAGCATGATTGGTCCGAGTTACTGTTCTATTGGTGAGGGCCAATCAGAACATTTCATTTCCCTCCCTCAAACGCAGCGTTTTGTTTAATGATGCAGATAATCACAAAAATGCCACTCGGTCAACCACCTTTGACCATTGAATCATGTTCTTTTGCTCATTTCATTTCAAATTGTTACTCAACTTCTAAAAATCATTTCTCACTCATTTCAACTCCAAAAATCATGGAATTTTTTGCATCATGTTCATGAGAATGTCCACTATTTTATCATGATTTTTAATTATTTTTTGTGTGGCTGGATTTTTGATGGTTTTAGGTTTCTTGTCATGTGACCAAAAATTGTACCCTTTGCCATTTCTTTTGTGAAATGATCATGTTGCATCCATTTGACCTGAAATTTTTTGTGGTTAATCTACACTCATTCATGGTGATTTTGATGTAGAGTTTGTGCATTTATCATATGTGGTTGTTGACTTATGAATTTTGGAACTAGGGTGTGACAATTTGTGTCACACCAATGATATGCAAGTTCATGATTTTTGTTGACATGCTTCCTGGCTTCTAATTGATGTGAAATTTTGCATGAACCCTCTCTTATATGTCTAGTTTGTGTGTGAATTTTCTTGGAATTAATTATGCCATTTCCAAATTGTTTGAGATTTTATCCCCTGTTTGACCAAAATGTTGACTTGTGTGATACATCTTGCCATTTCCTTTGTGAAATTCTCATATCTTATTGGATGATCATGAAATTTTACATGTGCATACTAGACATCTTGAGCTTTGCATTGGTGTTGATCCCATTCATTTCTCATCTGTTTTCATTTAGTTATTATTTTTTGAAGTTGACCCATGAATGTTTGACTTCATTGTGCATACTTGAAATTGTTTTGGCTTCTTAATTTTAATTGACCATCTTCCCATGATCCAATTGAGCTGAAATTTCATATGAATGTCATGTTATGGATTGTGATTGACCATGAATTATTTGGTAATTTTTGGAATTGATTATGTTTGGTTTTGAGCTAAGTTTTTCTGTTGACTTCTTTGAGCATATTCAAATTTGCTTTGACTTCATGATTTTCATTGACTGCCTTCCACTTGTCCAATTGTGATGAAATCTTACATGCTTACCATGCTAGGTGTTAGGATTGATCATGAATTATTTGGTGATTTTTGAAAATGTTTGAGTTGACTTTTGATGCAAGTCTTTCTGTTGACTTTTATGTGCTCTCCTTTGCCATGCTTTGCCTTCTTTTGTTTGTGAAATCATGATGATGAATGATATGCATGTGGGACCAATTGAGTTCGCTTCTTGATTGTTTAAACTTGATTTTGGTTGACTTCCATTTGCTGTTTTGACTTTCTCATTTATTTTTGACCCTAGGCTTGTCCTAGTGGTCTTTTGGACTTATGATTGAGTTCATGTTTCAGGTTAAGCAACAATGCCTCAAAGATCATACAAATTTGATTGAGCTTGATTATATATCATGTGCTAACCTTTGTTTTGTAGGTGGTATGATTCATATTATTTGAGTCTTGTGCTTTGCACATTTGTCTATCTGTTTGACTGTTGACTTCTGTTTCCTTCTGATTTAAACTGTTGAACTGTGTACTGATTTGTTTGACTATTTCAGGTACCATTAGTTGCTTAAGTTCTTTGAACTTGCTTTGCTTTGCTATTTAGCAATTTGCTTTGAGGTATAATCCCTTGTTCTTCATGTAGTCTGGAGACCCGGCCTGTTATTTGGCCGGGCAAACTGTCTGAAGTCCTCCTTAAGAGGCAATGCTTGTGTGTGTTTATATTCGTCCCAAGCAGGAAAAGTCCTTCAAATAAGGCAATTGGTAGATCAAAGGGATAAGCAACCTATCCCCTACTATTCTGTGAGTCTTCTCCTTGCTCCCATTACATGGTTGTAGCATTTAGATCAAAACCCAAGATCTATAGAGTCTAATGTGGAAAGAGCTCCATCTTTCTGAGCTCCCACACTTTCTTATATTTGATGCTCTCCCTGATTAGGGATAAGAGCAATGAGGCACACCCCTCATATCCTTTCATCTGCTTCACCTTAGCCTCTCAATGGCAAGGTTAAGAGCAAATCTTTGACCCTATTCCAGTTGGCCTCAGTGCCTAACCCTCTTGTATGAGCCTCCTTGTTTGGTTATAGAGTGTGTTGTTTGATTCTCATTGATTGATTGATTGCTTCATATGCACATGATTGCTTGTATGCTTTATGCATTTATCATCATCCATTGCCATTGGTGCATGATCATCTCATTTGTATTGGTGATGCTATTATTGTTGCTTACCCATTGAGGACAATTGTAAGTCCATTCCTTTGGCATTTGTTCCTGTGATGTGGAAGGATAGAGTGTAAGACCTCATTGGTCACTCATATCTTCTGTTGTTTGGTTTGATTGTATGTGAGGTTGCAGTTATAAGTCCCTGTAAGCTGGCATCTGCTTTCCTGTGATCATAATTTGATCTGTTTGATTTGTATGTGAGGATGCAGTTATAAGTCCCTGTAAGTGGGCATCTGCTTTCCTATGATCATATTGTTGCTTTTGTTCTTGTATGTGAGGATCCATTGTAAGTCCCTGTAATGTGGCATTGGTATTCCTATGAGCATATGTGCAGTTGACCTAAGTCCAGATAGATTGGCAGTTGACTTCCATATTTCATCTTTGTTTTCTTCTGAGGAGATTAGTGTAAGACCATTGAGTGGCTTCTGATATCCCATTCTGTTTTAGGAGATTGGTATAAGACCAGTGTTTGGCATCCGGTATCCGCTTTGTTTGAATTTCATCCTTGTTTGTTTGTTAGTATCCATTGTTCATTCCAAAGGACACACTTGGATCATCCCCTATATGATCTCAAGAGGTGAACCTTCTAAGAAGTTTTACAATCCATATCCATCCATTCATTCTCATTATGTCCTAAACCTTTTCACACTTGGATTTCAAACTTGACATAGATATCGTGCAAACATCTTCATGTTTTCAAATTAAAAACCTGGACTCAAGTCCTTGACTTTTTTTTCAAACTTCATTTCATAATACTTCTTTGAATCAATCTTAACCATACTTTGACTCCATTTTCATAATCACAATCAATTAACTTCACTCATTCACTTGTTTTGGCTCTGTCCATTGTTAATCTTTTCATGCATTAGCCATAGGTTTCAATTATCATTGTGGTTGATGTAAATCTTGCCTATCCTTAGTGAGTCGACAGTAAGACTTCCGTACTGAAAACAGGGCTAACCCCTCTAGTACGTCGAAGCTATCCTCGCATGGTGGATGTTGTTCTTGGTCGAGTTTTCTCCCATTGATAATGAAAAGCCTCAGTGCTATTGTTTAAAATTGAATCCACCAACTTTTGGAAATCTTTTAGCCGAACTACGGCGTTTTGATCCTTACCTTTGATGGAAGGTACGTAGGCAACGGGTTCATCCGTTCGAACACAAAAATAACTAACTTGTATATTCTTTTCTCATCATCCCAATCATGTTTGCACAACCTTTATGTCATAACAAATAACAATCTTTTACAACAAGTGTGAAAAGGGCTCCCTAGGAGTACCTAGGACGTAGTGGGTGCCTAACACCTTCCCATTGCGTAATTTACCCCTTACCCAGACTCTCTGATCTTTTTTTATTAGTTTTCTACGTGTAAAACTTCTTAGGCTTTTGTTCGCTTTTTAGCCAATCCTTTGGATAAATAAAAGTGCGGTGGCGACTCGAAATTTTCATTGTATGCTTTGCTTATGGTTTAATCGATAAATCATATAGCGACGAATACACCGCTACACTACCGTTTACTAGACAGAAGACCAAAGAGAGAGAAAATTTGTCACTTGTCAAAGTGAATATATCAAGGATAGACTCAAAGGAAAGGTATTCGTCATTGGCTACGACGAACATATCAAGGATATACTACCGAGGAAAATTAGGAATTATATCTATCAATTACTGGATAGAATACCAAAAAGAGAATATCCGTCACCGGTTAGGATGAACATATCAAGGATAGACTTAGCAGGGGAAAGCAAGATTTACAACAACCGGTTATTGGGTAGTAGACCGCAAAGAGAAGAAAATATGTCATCGGTTAGGATGAACATATCAAGGATTAACTCTCTAGGGATCGAAATAGGTATAATGACTACCTTTTTAATGGGTAGAAAACCAAAAGAGGAGAATATCTGTCATCGGTCAAGATGAACATATCGAGGATAAACTACTTAGGGAAACATAAAACGAATCCGTTGGGAAAAAGGGAAAGTAGATTACTTTTATCGGGTAGTGGGTAAGAGTAAGGTACTCGTAAATCTAGTAGAACATTACCAGTTACTGGGTAATAGACTCTCTGGGGACCAAAGCATCTATCTAGGTAAGAGCTAGAAAGAAACGGTCAAACAAAGACTTTACCCGGTGAGGATATAACTCAAGGGGAGTGATTCCATCTAGATAATCAACTGGGGAGGAAGCTGAAATAATAATCGTCCACGAGGAAATAACTCAGCATGGAATGAGAAAGGTTAAATTCTTTCTGCTTAAGGGGATGACACTTTATAATTGAGGGAGGACAAACACACCCAATCTGCATGGGGAAAAGATATCACCATAGCAAAAAGTGAAATAATAATGCATAATGAAATATCTGATGTATGAATGTATATGAATATGTATATGTATATATGATGATTATGCTAACAAAACAATCACAAAGGATATAAATGTCACTCGTCTGAATCATCGCTACAACACTCGGCTGATCTCGACAGGATGGAGGCATCAATTGGAGAAAAAGCTAGGAATAATCATAAACCATCCATCTCAAAATAAATCGACCCTGAATGGGGAAGGAGACACGATATGCTGGGGATCTGCATTATCAACTCTGCGGGGGATTTTAGGTCTACACCATACCAAAATGGGAGACAACCTTGCAGAGGAACAATAATATTGCTCAAGAAATTGTGGGTGAGGTTCAGGAGTGAAATTTGCTGGAAACTTAAGGGGAATAAAAAAATTTATGCAGAATCCATTTAAACTATTGAGCACATGGGCCTACAACTCGGCCATGGAGGCGATCACAAAACTCGGTTGGAGAAACTGAATTGCTGAAAAAAATGACTCAACCAACTGCTTCCACTTTGAATAACTTTTTCTATGGAGTTCAAATGAGAAACTTTCTTTCATAAAAGTCGTGTCTCTTTCAAACCTTTCAATTTGGTCACAAATTTGACCTCATTTGGATTTGGCATGAAGGAGTTATGCATTTTAGAAGTTGAGGAAAATCAGTTGTTCAATGGTATTGACCCAAAATGACCTATAATGTTTCCTCTTGGCACATGCATTTTCAAGTTGAATTTGAACTTAGTCCAAACATCAACGTTGAAGTAGACATGTTGAATTGGATTATGGAATTCGAATGGATTTCATCTCATAAAAATTGAGCAAGTTATGGTCTTGGGAAGTTGGCCTCCAAACTAGGGTTTAGCCAAAATGACATATAATCTTTCATCAAACATCGTGACTTTACAAGCAAAACTAGCTCTTGAACTCAACACGAAAGTTGTTTGGAATGTCATTTTGAGTTAATTTTCTCTTGGAATAATTTTCATATGATAAAAATTGTAGGAGATAGGGTCTATGGAACCCCAGTTTTGACCAGTTGGCTTTCTCTTGTCAACCAACATGAACCATCATGCTAGCATGACATTCTCTTGACTTTTGGGACTCATGGAGGATGATATATGCATAAGATGATGTAAGGTGAAGTATCCCTTGAAATATTTGATCAATTGTTGAAGAAGTCACACACGATACCCAGATGAATTAGAGTTTCCAAGGCAAACAAACACCAAACTCTTGATGATTTCTTGATCAAAATAACATGTGAAGATCATAGGGATCCATATATGATGCTTAGAACCAATGTAAACAAATTCTTGATTGTGCTCCTTGCGTTGAGGGTCTTAAACCATATATATGAGCTTGATGGAGCATAGGTGAGCATGCACACTACCTACAAAAGCAACAAACTATACATTGACATATTTTTGGGATTTTGGTTAGTAAATAATGAAAAACAAAGTATGATACAATCAAGATGTGCTTGGTGATCTCTCCCAATACAAAACCAATGAATGAGGGGTAAGGAGGATGCCAAGGTGTGATCCCAATGCTAATGCCTATGATGAGATAGCATGAGGGATCTTAGGGTTAAAATTGGGGTCTTACACCGTACATCCATCCATACTTCGACAAGGGTGTCGCATCGCGCGAAAAACCGGCGGGAAAAGAAAGAAACAACAGAGCCGCCACCGTGCGTTATTTATCCCAAAAGAGGGAAAGGAAACGCTCGAAGTAAACCTAGGAGAGAACATGGTCTCGCGACCAAAGAGAATGGGTTCGGGAGTCGGTTATGCGAAGGGAAGGTGTTAGGCACCCTACGCATCCGTAGTACTCTACGGGATCCACGCACAAAAGGAAGGAAAAATGGTTGCTAAAACACTGCTCAAAACACACACACACTGGCTGAAAGAGACAAAAGAGACTGACTGAAACTGACTCGGCAGGACATCGTATCCTGGGCTTACTTAGTCTATCAGACATAGACACCAGAGTCGAAGTAGTTCGGACTGGGGAAACGACACATGCTCGCTAGGATGTCGCATCCTATGCATACGTATCTTCTCGGACGAGAGAAGAATCAGAGCATTCGTAGCTCGGCTGACACGCACACAAACAAACAAAACACACAGGCAAACGTGGAGCCCGAATGCCAATCACTGGACTTACATCAGCATCCGAACCTAAACAAACACACTGGAACCCGAATGCCACTCGATGGTCTTACATCAGCTTCCAAGCACACAACAACACAACAGGTTGATAGGGAGTCGGGGACTCAGCCTATAACTGTCAAGCAACACACACAAAAAGAAAAAAAGGCGCCCGGAGAGATCAGCTCAATCTCCTGCCTACATACTTCATCTGGTGTGAAGATCAGGGCGATGTAGTTCCCCTACGCAGGGACAAGGATCTAGCCTAACCAGATAACAAAGGGAGACACAACTCTAGGGAGACTACGACTCGAGCCTAGATGTTGTCATGCAAAGTCAACCCTAAGTTAAGGTTTCTAGCTAAATGGCACACGGGCCAACCTATCCTAGACACGGCTTGCACAGGAAGCAAGGGTCTCGATTGCAACTAGGGCAAGAGAAAGGAAAAGGCTCGATCGCAACGAGGGCGAGAGAAAGGATCGCAACGAGGGCGAAAGCAAACAAGGATTAGCTGTTAGTTATTAGTCAAACTCGGCAAGACATCGCGTCTCGTGCCTACGTATCTCATCTGAACATGAGAATCAGAGTTGCCGTAGTTCGGCCGGCAGGGAAAAAGGACCTCGATTGCAACTAGGGCAAGAGAAAGGGAAAGTCTCGATCGCAACGAGGGCGAGAGAAAGGAAAAGGCTCGATCGCAACGAGGGCGAGAGAAAGGAAAAGTCTCGATCGCAACGAGGGCGAGAGAAAGGATCGCAACGAGGGCGAAAGCAAGCAAGGATTAGCTGTTAGTCGTTAGTCAAACTCGACAAGACATCGCATCTCGTGCCTACGTATCTCATCTGAACGTGAGAATCAGAGTTGCCGTAGTTCGGCCTAACAACTCTAAACGTGGCTCACACAAGGGTTAAGCCACACAGACTTGACTTGCACAGGAAGCAAGTCAAGCACAACCTACCTTGCACAAGGGCAAGTCTAAGCTAAACCTAAAGAGGCAAAGCAAACAGGCAATCACAAAAACACACTCTATATGCATACAAGAGGCTCACACAAGGGTTAGGCACTAGGGCCAACTGGAATAGGGTAAGTGTGCTCTTAACCTTGCCATTGAGAGGCATAAGGTGAAGCAGATGAAAGGATGAAGTGAGGATGAGACCTCACAGCTCTTATCCCTGGCCAGGGAGAGCTAATAGACAAATGAGCATGGGTCCAAAAAGTGGGAACCCTTCTATACTCGAAGACTCTGACACTGTACACTTTGTACAAGATCTTGGGTTTGTATCCCAATGCATCAACACACAGCAGTGTGAGCAGAGGGATGACACAACAAGAGTAGTGGGGGATAGATTGCATATCCCTAACTTCCACCAATTGCCTTACTTGAAGGACTTTTCCTGCTTGGGACAATTTTAAACATACACAAACATTGCCTCTTAAGGAGGACTTCAGACAGTTTGCCCGGCCAAATAACGGGCCGGGTCTCCAGACTACATGAAGAAGAAGTAATTATACCTCAAGCAAGTTGCTAAAAAGCAAAGCAAAGCAAATAAAGCAACTAAGAGTACCTGAAAAAGTCAAACTAATCAGTAAACATTTCACAAGTCAAAGCAAAAGGAAATGAATCCACAGACAAAAACAGATGATCAATTGTGCAAAGCACAAGACTCAAACACATGAGTCAAACCTACAAAACAAAGGTTAGCATATGATATGTAATCAAGCTCAAGCAAATTTGTATGATCTTTGAAGCATTGATGCTTAACCTGAAACAATGAGCTCAAACATAAGCCAGGAGACCACTAGGACAAGCCTAGGGTCAAAAACAAATGAAAAAGTCAAAACAGCAAAGAAAAGTCAACCAAAGTCAAGGTCAAACATTCAAGAAGCTACCACAATTGGGTTCATACTCATATCATGCATCATCATTAATTCACAAGCAAAGGAAGGCAAGGCATGGCAAATGAAAGCACAAAGAAGTCAATAGAATGACTTGCATCAAAAATCAACCCAAACAATCTCAAAAATCATAAAATAAATCACATTCAATCTTAACATCTAGCATGGTGAGCATGTCAAATTTCATGGCATTTGGATGAGAGGAAGGCAGTCAATGAAAATCAAGAAGTCAAACCAAATTCAAGTAAGCATAATGAAAGTCAACAAGCATGGATCAACTTCAAAAAATCACATCAATTTGAAAACAGAAGAGAAATGAATGAAATTAACACCAATGCAAAGCTCAAGATGTCTAGTTATCACATATGAAATTTCATGATCATACAATATGGTATGAGAATTTCACAAAGGATTTGGCAATGTGTAGCACAAAAAGTCAACAAATGACAAAGCATGGAAGAAAATTCTCAAATAAATTGGAAACAGAACAATTAATTCCAGGAAAATTCATACACAAACTAGACATGTGATAGATGATTCATGCAAAATTTGGGGTCATTTGGAGGTAAGGAAGCATGTGAACAAAAATTGGGAAAATGCATATCATTCATGTAGCACCAAATGCAACACATAACTTCAAAAATTTGTAACTCACAAACCACAAATGGGAAATGCATAAACTCTATATGGAAACAAAGGTCAATGTGTCTAGTTTCACCACAAAAAATTTCAAGCTCATTGGATACAACATGAGAATTTCACAATTGAAATGGCACAAGGTACCAATTATGCATACATGTTAGGAAACCAATTATCATTTAAAATCCAGCCAATGAAAAATTAATTAAAAAATCACAATTAAATACTAGACTCAATCATGAACATCATAGAAAAAATTTCATGATTTTTAGATGAAAATTGAAAGAGAAATGAATTGTGGAAGTTGGATGAATAATTGGAGCAAGCA
Organism: Lathyrus oleraceus; assembly: GCF_024323335.1. Taxonomy (NCBI): domain Eukaryota; kingdom Viridiplantae; phylum Streptophyta; class Magnoliopsida; order Fabales; family Fabaceae; genus Lathyrus; species Lathyrus oleraceus. The sequence continues at coordinate 169,440,500 of NC_066579.1, read as the reverse complement.
TGAGCAAAATGACATGGGATAGAAAGTCAACAAGTCAGCGCATGGCAATTTTGTAATTAACCCCTCATTTAACAAAACTCTGCGTTTCATGCAGACCAAATGAAATGTTGTGATTGGTAGTTCCTCAATGGAACAGTACACGGCCAATCCAGCTTCACAATTCTGGGTTTCTAAAAACCCTAGGGTTTAACAACAGCAATGCATTTCATGGCAACTTCACTTCCTCATTCAAACAACATATTTCCAACAGCAGTTCAAATAACATGGCCATGATATTCGTGCAACCATCAAACATCAATAACTCAAACATGGTTCATGCAAATTTCTGGGTAGGCTTAGGGTTTAAGAAGCAGTAGCAGGGCATTCATCATCATCATGTAATCACCAAAAACAAACATTCAGCAAACTCAATCAAACAGCATGGCATTAGTGTTTCAACAACATCATTCAGCAACATACAACAAATTCAAACATCAAACACACAACAGCATAGCATTTGGCAAGGTTCACATAGCAAGCAGTCAACAGCATACAACACAGTCATATGGATTTCAGGACAATGTTCATGGAGTTTCAAACAGCAGGGCATATACATTTTCATCGAAACTCATCATTAATTGAAAAATAAACAACATGGCAAATAGCATAGCAAGTGGTAATGGCTCATGCAATCAAAAACAAACAACAGCAGCCAACAAGAATCTAGGAAAGAAACTAAGGTTTATGCGCTTGGCTGTAGCAGCAGCAGGTCAAACTTATGTTCCTCACCCAACAACAAAATTCCAACAGAAAGAAAAACACAATATGGCAATGGTACTTATGCAGCCTCAACACAAACAAGCAAAACATGAACTCATGCGAATTTCTGGAAAACTGGGTCTAGGGTTTTACTGCAGGGTACCATCATCTTCAATATTCAAGCATGAGCAAAAATTAAAATGACCAGAAATCCATGGTAAGCACATCAACAGCATCATCAGACCACATAAGATACAAATATAGTGTTCATTTTCACTAGTTCAACATGAATGATGCAAATCGAGCAAAAACTCATTTGAGCATAAACAATGAAATTCGATTTTCACACAGCATGGTTGATTATTTAACATGGTACAAGCTGCATTGGCTCCAGCATACAAAGAACTATAAAATACATGGCATGATTTGGAGAAAGAAGAGATTCGAATCTTTACTTGGTTTTGAAGAAAAGCTGGAAATAGTGATGGATTGATGGATATAGCTCGAAACAGATAGTCACACAGCTTCCAAAGGTTGAATGCTTGCAGAAATTTAGCTCAAGAATGCATAGCTTGGTCCAGCTCGAGATCTGCCATTAACGGTGCTCTTGAAGAAGCAGTCGTGGAATGGTGGTTACAGCTGGGGTTCGAAGCTTGAAAGGAACTCAAGATGATGTCCAGATGGTGGAGCTATGAAGAAAACTCGAGGTCCTTTGAAGTTTTTGTGCAGAAAATGCTCTGGTGCAAAAATGCAATTTGAGAGAAAAAGAGGATTTGGTCGTGTATGGCTGCTTGTCTAGGGTTTACAAATGTCAGAAAATGCCCTTATATTGTCTGTTTTACCTCTACTAATCAAATGCTAAACTGGTTTAGTCTTAGTGGAGTGATTTGTACTTTTGCTAAGTTGGAAATAAATGAATATGGAGGGTGTAATCTGCCACGATTTGGGCTTTGGCCAGGCTGTAAACAGACTAAAATTCTGCTGTTTTGCATCTGCTTGTGGTTTGCTAACAAAGATTGGTTCTTATGAGTCCATTTGCCAAATTTCCAATTATGAGCATTGCATATGGAGGGTGTAAGTTTGTGGTCGAATGGGCCTTAAACCAGCTGTACATGACCTTTACAATTGCTGTTTGTGGTCTGTACCAGAAATGCTAACTTTGCCTTGTATTAATGAAGTCAATTGTACAATTTGCCAACTTTGCATTTTGGTCCAAAATGGTGGTGTAATGGTGGTATGATGATGATTTAGGGCTTGGAGCAAATCACAAATGACATATGAAACAATTCCCAATTGGCAAAAATGAGAAAAAGTCAAAGAATCAAAAAGTCAACTATGAGTCAAACTTGATTTTAAATGAAATAGGTCCAAAAATGCCATTTTGATTGGTAGGGTTTTGATGAATGAAATTTATATTTTTGGAAAGAGGATGAAAAATGTGGTTTGTAGGAAAAAAACCCCACCAAATTTGGCATTGTGGTTTGAGAGATATGGCCCTTTGAAGTTCACAAATTTTTGAAATTGAATTGATCATATCTTGACAACCACACATGGGATTTGAGAGTTCTTGGACTTTTTGAAAATGGGAGAACAAGACCTTCAACTTTCATGTTGGGCAAAAATTCATTTGGAGCATGTATCATGATGCAAGTTGAGGATCAAGAAGTTTCTATTTTTGGCAGTTGAAATTACAGGTCCACTTTCTATTTTGGGAAATTTTCTGATTGGCTTCAAATTCTTCAATGAGGTTGATTGTCATGACACATGAGGTCTATTAGGACATGAATAAGCTCTCTCAAACCATTTCCATCCATCAAAACCATAGAATCAAACACAGTTGACCAACTTTGACTTTTCTAGGGTTTTAGACTGACTGTGCACTTCTGATGAATTCCAAACCCTAATTCCTTGAGACCTTGACTTCAAATGATGTCCCAAGTTGTATGGACTCTTGATTATTGATCATGGTGCCCAAATTCCACAAGAATGGCCACCATCCACTGCTTTGACTGATTGTTGACTTTCTAGGGTTTTTGCCTGGCTGTGCATTGACTGATGACCTCTGAGCCTTCAACCCTTGACTTGAACACTTCAAATGAACCCTCTAGTCATGTGAACTTGATGGGCAAACCCTAGGGCTTTGATTCCTTGAGAAACACCCTTGCTTGATTGGTTGACTGATCTCCTGATCAGTTTGACCTAATTTCTTGCTTGAATGCTCTTGAGGCAACTGGGGACAATGCAAATGCTATGCAATGTATCATGATATGTTATGACCTATTATGAGAATGTATGTACAATGATAGGTGCAAATTTGAGGTGCTACAGCTGCCCCTATTCAATAAGCTGGGAACCCGAACGGATGATAGCAACGGCTGTCAGACTTTCAGGGTAAACAGGGATTGAATACAAAAGAACCGTAGAAATTTGCACCGACAGGATATGATACAAAAACCACGTCATTTACCGATGACAAACTGCATGACAACTTCAGAAAAGCAAAAACCATATTACCGATGGTTGAAGGACTGGAACCTTGATATTTACCGATATCAACTTCAGCACGACCATTTACCGATGGCGGCTGGGGAAAACAAAAATTCTGAAAAACAAAACCATTTACCGATGGTTAAAACTGGGACCTTGATATTTACCGATATCAACTTCAGCACGACCATTTACCGATGGCTGCTGGGAAAACAACTTTCTTAAAACACAAAACCATTTACCGATGGTTAAAACTTGATATTTACCGATATCAACTTCAGCCAGACCATTTACCGATGGCTGCTGGGAAACAATTTGATGAAAAACAGAACCATTTACCGATGGTTAAAACTTGATATTTACCGATATCAACTTCAGCCAGACCATTTACCGATGGCTGCTGGGAAAACAAATTGATGAAAAACAAACCATTTACCGATGGTTAAAACTTGATATTTACCGATATCAACTTCAGCAAGACCATTTACCGATGACTGCTGGGAAACAAATTGATGTAGAAAGGAAGCAAGACCATTTACCGATGGTGGCTTCAAAGCAAACCTGATATTTACCGATATCAAGGCCATTTACCGATGGCTGCTGCAACTGGGAATTCGATATTTACCGATATCGAAGAAAACTGGGCCATTTACCGATGGCATCTCCGCTTGGGGAGGAACAAAATCTTTGTGGTGATACCAGACAAGACGTTTACCGACGACTTCTGGGGATTTCTGATTTTTATTAACGAGAGAACAAAGAATGACCAGACATTTACCGATGACTGGGATGAGACACGATGTTTACCGACATCGAAAGATGATGTTTACCGACATCAAAAAGAATGACCAGACATTTACCGATGACTGGGTGAGACTCGATGTTTACCGACACCGAAACAATGGTGTTTACCGACACCAAAAAAGATGACCAGACATTTACCGATGACTGGGGTGAGACTCGATGTTTACCGACATCGAAAGATGATGTTTACCGACATCAAAAAGAATGACCAGACATTTACCGATGACTGGGTGAGACTCGATGTTTACCGACACCGAAACAATGGTGTTTACCGACACCAAAAAAAGATGACCAGACATTTACCGATGACTGGGGTGAGACTCGATGTTTACCGACATCGAAAGATGATGTTTACCGACATCAAAAAGAATGACCAGACATTTACCGATGACTGGGGTGGGACTCGATGTTTACCGACATCGAAACAATGGCGTTTACCGACACCAAAAAATGACCAGACATTTACCGATGACTGGGTGGGACTCGATGTTTACCGACACCGAAGCAATGGCGTTTACCGACACCAAAAGAAACACACATGGGTGTTTGACATGACACTTACTGGTATCACAAGAACGACATCTGAGATATGTCAAAGCAAGACTGATCACTTGCTGGGAGGGTCTCACTGGGGGAGAAACAAACTTCTGTCACCATCGGGTGAGGAAATAAACCTCTGTGGGTATAATCAATTCTGAATGCTGTCGAAGCAACTGTAGCAGACTTGCTGTGCTGATGTTGAAGAAAATGATCCGCCTCTGCCGGGGGATACTGCCTGATGTGGTTTCGAACACATGAATGCATATGTTTGAATTTTTCTATGGCGTAATGCTCCATATGGAATGGAAATGCTACGCAGTTTTGAGGATGCAATGATTTACTATATGCAATGCAGTATGATGAGAACTCTGCGGGAGAGATACACAGGACGACTGTGCTGAGGAATCTTCAAGATAAATCCGCTGGGGGAAGCAATATAACTGCTGGGGAGCCAACAATACGAATCCACTAGGGGAAGGCAAGGCAACTCACTGGGGAGTAATAAAGCAACTCTGCTAGGAGACAACAACGGTAAACTGCTGGGGATAGCCCAATCAATCCGCAAAAAATTCCGCTTGGGGAAATAAATGCTCCGCTGGGGAAGATAATCCAGGTAACTCTTCTGGGGATAAGGCTCATACAAACCTCAGATAGAATAGGCTATGCTTTGGGGAATAACCGCTACTCTGCCGGGGACGACCCACACAGTTCACGAGTAGAATCAACTCAGCTGGGGATGCAGGTATCGACCTGCTACTGAAACCTGTCCAATCCACTGGTGGGATGAACTCTGCTGGAGAAATATTTCGTGAAACCCGCTCCACTCGGGGATCAAGGTCACGACAGCGAGCAAACAGGAAGGAACACCATGGATACCGGGTTGTAGGTATGAAACGGGTGACCGACCAAAGCGTGAATTGGTTTGTGTTCCAAAACACTCAGCATCCTGAAGAGGGCTAGAAAAGCAATCTTGTTAAAGGATGGACATTCGATTTCACAAGGAATACGAATCTTACTCTGCTGGAGATAACAATCAAAAGATTGACCAAAGAGTGCATGAGATATATTATCTATAGCCGTCAGAACGTAGATAATACACTCGCATGGAAGATTATCCATAACCGGGTTGTAGGTTGTTAGATGGATAAACGACCGAAAAGAAAAGCATCAGGGTACCAGGAATAGGTATGCAAAAGATGACCAATCAAAAGAGGACAAAGTTGCTAACTCGGAGCAAATATCCAAAAAGAAGGGGAAGACCCAATGGGGACAATACTGCTTGATCAAGGTAAGTATCCAAGGGGAAAGAATGTCAATATCACAAACCGGATACTGACAACTGCAAAGAGGGGGTTACATCTACCGGTTAGTAGGCAGAAAACCACGGAAAAGTAACCAGTCATCATCGGGATGAGCACAAAGGGTTAATTCCAACAAGGGGAGGAATGTGGGATTTTACAACTACCAGCTAGTGGGTAGAAAACCACAAAGATAGGACTTACAGCTACCGGTTTGTAGGTAGAAGCCAATGGAAAAGTAACCAGTCATCATCGGGATGAGCACAAAGGGTTAACTCCGCCAAGGGGATGAAAGTGGGATTTTACGACTACCAGCTAGTGGGTAGAAAACCACAAAGATAGGACTTACAACTACCGGTTCGTAGGTAGAAGCCACCAAACCATATCCGCCAGGGGATGAAAGTGGGATTTTACAACTACCGATTTGTAGGTAGAAAACCACGAAGATAGGACTTACAACTACCGGGTTGTAGGTAGAGGCCACCAAATTCCGCTGAGGATAAGATGAATGAGTGCCGGTTAGTGAGCGACTATTCATTTATGCCCCAGGGAAGCACGGGAGACAGCCAACAGGAAGCCAATTTAGGATCGATCCAAAAAGGCAGACTGAAACAAGACTCATCCTAATGAGGAAAGAACTCAATAAGGAAAAACCCATCCCGTGTAGGGAGGGAACGGAAGCAACCGTCATCCACGAGGATGTATCTCAGTGGGGAAATGGCAGGAAAGGATAGACACTTTCTGCTTAAGGGGTAGACTCTACATGGAGAGATCGGACACACCCGTATCTGCTAGGGGAAAATCTACTGGAGAGATCTGTATTACCAAATAGCAGAATGCAATCATCAACAGACACACGGCAACAGCTGCAACATGAGTACCTGAATGTTATGATTATGCATGTATGTATTATGCATGATGAACGTATGATGAATGCTGACAAACAGACATGTTCAACACGCGGGTCCAGGAATCAACCATCCGGCACCACTCTTCCGGAGGGAAAACCAACGTTACCGGAGAGCAAAGAAAATCCACTAGGGACTGAGATATCAGGGAACACTCATCCTGCAGGGGAGGAAGAGCCATACGAGGCTTCCGGAGGGATCGTCAGTCACAACCGGAGAAAAGAGTTCAACATACAGGCGGATGCGCCACAACAACTCGTGATGAAAATCTGAGATACCGAGAAGCAACCAGATCCCTGATGAGGATACATAGGCATTGATAAGGCTCATCATGCCAACAACTCCGCTGGGGGATCCATCTGAGGGCATGACATAGTACTGGGATGTTGATCTACCAAATACTGAATCTTCCAAGAAAGGCACCCATGCTGGGGGGGAAGATGAAGACTGCTCTGCCGGATAGGCGAAAGTTGAAGTCTTCAGTAAACACTCTGCTAGGGGAGCTGCCCCACAATAATGTCCGAAACAGCAAACTTGCTGGGAATGCCCCACGATAGGGCTCAAACAGCACTCTACTGGGGATGCCCCACAATAGAGCTAACAGGGATTTGGAGGAAGAATCTGTACTGCCGAGAACATGAAGATGAACAACTTCAAACAATACTGCATCGGGCAACTTCACTGAGGAGAGACCATACGAGGTTCTGCAGGACAAAGATACGGTCATGCTCGAGATACGAACAAATGTCTTACCTGTTGGTAATCATACCACCCCCGGGAGAGCACTGTGGGTCTCCTAAGTATTCTTCCATCATTGTGAATGTTCACTTTGTTTAAGAACAATTTTTTTTGAAAAATTTTGTTTATTTTGAAAACAATGATACTTTATCAATTAAAACATGCAAAACGTTTGTTGAGTTGAAACAAATAAGAGTGCAAATAATTGGATAAAAGTTCAAATCGATGTGATGGAATGGTAGTCTGCAAAGGGCGAGACTCCATGGATCTGTACAAGTTTGAAATTGATGATATATATTGGAGAGGGCTACATTGAACATAATGACCTTTCCTCTACCATTCTGAATTTTCGATGTATTCAAAGCTTCAGTCGACGACGGATCGAGAATCCCTGACGGATGACAGATGTACAGCACAGTCTTGTCAAGATGCAGTTACTTGCCAGATCCCTAATTTTTGCCTAGATTGCCCCAGTGTGAGGTGTTCAATCTAGCGGGATGCAAATTCTTTTTTTTTCAATGTCTCTAACTTTTGCCTGGATCGCCCTTTCGGGTTTTCAATCCACCGAGACGCTCTTTTTTGCCTAAGTCGCCCTTTGGGGTGTTCGACTTAGCGAGCTGTTTTGCTTTTTTTTTTTTTTTTTGTTTAGGCGAAGTATTTCTTGACTGCATCGGAATTCACAGGACGAGTGAACTTCTTCATCCATTGCTGTAAGTGTCAAAGCACTGCCTGAAGAGGCTCTTTTGAAAACATATGGACTTTCATAGCTTGGAGTTCACTTGCCCCTGGAATCGGGCACGAAAGACAAGACTTTCTTGAGCACAAGGTCCCTCGGAACACACGAGGCATGATCTTCTTGTCAAATGCTTTCTGACCATAAAACATGGCAGTTGATCTTTTGTTTTTGCTTGAATTCAGCATCAGTCAACTTGGGACTTTGAGGGTGCTATCTTTTTTTGTTTCTTTCTTTCTTTTTCTTTCTTTTGATTTGGATTTCTTTTGATTTGGATTTCTTTTGATTTTGCACCCTCTCTTTTTTTTTTTTTTTTTTTATAATGCCCCAGTTGGCTGTTCTGCTGATTCTCGAGATGCAGCTGAGTGATCTTCTTTTCTTGCTCAAGAAGTCGGGAAATCTCGTCAGGAATCCCTTCAACATCATCTTCTTCCGCTTTGAATACAGGGAATTCAAAATTGGGAGATGACGTCCGATCATTATGTTCAATGGGTTTGAGAAATAACCTGCATAATGATTTAGAGATGAAAAGCTTTTTGAAAAACAAACAAGACAATCGTTATGCAGATGAAAAGATTGCTTTTATTCTTGTTTTTAAGGTTTTTTGTGATCACCAATTTCATGCAAAAAGCGAAAAGGGAAAACAAATGGAAAAACAAATGTTTTAACATGAATTATTTGAATGAAAATATCATTGCACAAAATGTTGCCAACAATGTCATCACTTCTCCTTTTGGCATGGGAGAAGGGTTTTTAAACAAAGTGATTGTTACTCTGACTTATGAACAACTGTAGGAACGCCCACAGTGACCCAATTGTGATAGATCCCACCAGGGATAACAACTGTCAGTATTTCTTGCATTAGCAGCTTCTGCTTTCTGGATAACTCTTCTGAAGAAAAAGTCGGCGCCAGCCCGGGACTTGTTATCTTCAAGCTTGATTAGCATTGGGACCTAAGTCTTCCAAAATCAGAATACCTGACCTCACAAGGTCTTGAACCTTCACCTTTAGCTGAAAGCAGCTATCTACATCATGACCAGGAGCACCCGAGTGATACACACAATGCTGTTCAGGCCTATACCACCACCGAGGGTTGACGGGTATGGGCGGCGGGTCTCTGGGAGTGATCAAGTTCCGCTCTAACAGAGAGGGATACAGTTCGGCGTAGGACGTGGGGATTGGATCAAAAATGATCTTCTTCCTCTCATTACTTGTACCAGCTTGATTACCATCGTGAGGCTGGGAAGCCTGCTGCTGAGGACGATGTTGCTGACGCTGATGCTGCTGAGTTGGTCTTCTCTGTTGCTGTCGAGGGTTGAGTGGCTGGAATAGTCACAGCGGCGACCTGACGATATGGTCCCCTGTTTGCACTCCTTCGACGGTGCACAACATTTGTTTCATCCTCTCCCCTTCTGGGTGCCCCAGAGTATGTCTTCTTAGAACCGGAAGAACTTGAAGAGCCAGGATGGCGAACCGGAGCGCGGGTTGCTCTGACATTAACAGTCTCTGCAGCAAGAGGCTGTTCACTGATTTTGATCCCCCTCAATTCATCACCCACGGCACAATCATCAACGAGAATAGTGACCGCAACATTCTCATGAACGGGTACACCCACTGGTGGAGCACGGTGGACTGGTGGAATCATGGCTTCCAGTCTCTGGGCTAAGGCACGCAGCTCCTCTTGCCCCTGAACGACCCCTTGCATCATGGTCATGAACTGGGCCATGTTTGCCCTCATCTCAGCCAACTCTGTCTGAACCTGATCCATAATCCTCTGATGATTGAGTCTGGTTGAGTACCGATGCGGTCGGCGGTCAGCAATCCTGTCTCAGTCAAGAACTGAAGTGAGAAGTCTCTCCCAAGCATGTCTGTAATGCAAGGATGATATGTGCATGATATGCATGATATGGGTATTATTTTGTCATGAATGATCCTGATAAAGGATATGCGTATGCGAGTTAACTTTTTTTCTTTTTTCATGCATTATTATTTTTTTGAAAATAAACATGCTATGATGCAAATGATGTGAACATGACTGGTCAGGCTGTGCGTCTCAAGGCACAGGGTCGAAGCTTCGGCTTGAACTCTGATCACAATCATCTGAAACCCAAAGTCAATCTGATCAACTGGCATCTGAACCCAAATCTGGAGAACCGAGTCACCATAAATCCGACTTGTGGAGTTCCGAAATCAACGGAACTGGAGATTGCATTACTATCATCACAGGATCATCCACTGAACGGATGACAACCAGCTCCTCTGAACAGGTACTCTCAAATTCAACCCGGGGATCCGAAATAAACGGAACCCGCTGATAAATCACGGACAGAACTCCGGCGTCCCAGAAATAAATGTCCATAATTCACAGTCACCGTCAGTACCGAGAGTCACCAACTGTACCTGTTAAAATGATCAATCCCCCCCACTCACGGGTGTAGTCTAGGCCAGGGTAAAGGCTGAGAGAAACGCAGCATAAATAACCTTTCGCAGGATACCATCATATACACACCCGAAGTATGTAACGATGATACCCCACCAGGGTCTGAACTGCTCGTGATATCAATGTTCCGCTAAGTGGCGCCATACCACCCGCTTCCCATGAATCACTCTATTCCTAATCATCCTAGATTGCACTCATGGTCTGGGTATTGGACCTTTTACCTCAACTGACTCCCCCCCACACAGAGAAAACAGACAGCCAGCCAGTAATGAATAATGAATATGAATGCAAACATCAATGCACACAATCGATGCAAACAATAAATGTACATATATACAATGAATGCAATAAAATACAATAAGCAATAGCAACCAAAACCCTAATCCTAGAGAGCGCTAGGAGAGACTCGCTCAGGGAAGATGGACCAGCATAGGTCAACTTCTCTATGTTCCCCAGCAGAGTCGCCAGCTGTCGCATCGCGCGAAAAACCGGCGGGAAAAGAAAGAAACAACAGAGCCGCCACCGTGCGTTATTTATCCCAAAAGAGGGAAAGGAAACGCTCGAAGTAAACCTAGGAGAGAACATGGTCTCGCGACCAAAGAGAATGGGTTCGGGAGTCGGTTATGCGAAGGGAAGGTGTTAGGCACCCTACGCATCCGTAGTACTCTACGGGATCCACGCACAAAAGGAAGGAAAAATGGTTGCTAAAACACTGCTCAAAACACACACACACTGGCTGAAAGAGACAAAAGAGACTGACTGAAACTGACTCGGCAGGACATCGTATCCTGGGCTTACTTAGTCTATCAGACATAGACACCAGAGTCGAAGTAGTTCGGACTGGGGAAACGACACATGCTCGCTAGGATGTCGTATCCTATGCATACGTATCTTCTCGGACGAGAGAAGAATCAGAGCATTCGTAGCTCGGCTGACACGCACACAAACAAACAAAACACACAGGCAAACGTGGAGCCCGAATGCCAATCACTGGACTTACATCAGCATCCGAACCTAAACAAACACACTGGAACCCGAATGCCACTCGATGGTCTTACATCAGCTTCCAAGCACACAACAACACAACAGGTTGATAGGGAGTCGGGGACTCAGCCTATAACTGTCAAGCAACACACACAAAAAGAAAAAAAGGCGCCCGGAGAGATCAGCTCAATCTCCTGCCTACATACTTCATCTGGTGTGAAGATCAGGGCGATGTAGTTCCCCTACGCAGGGACAAGGATCTAGCCTAACCAGATAACAGAGGGAGACACAACTCTAGGGAGACTACGACTCGAGCCTAGATGTTGTCATGCAAAGTCAACCCTAAGTTAAGGTTTCTAGCTAAATGCCACACGGGCCAACCTATCCTAGACACGGCTTGCACAGGAAGCAAGGGTCTCGATTGCAACTAGGGCAAGAGAAAGGAAAAGGCTCGATCGCAACGAGGGCGAGAGAAAGGATCGCAACGAGGGCGAAAGCAAACAAGGATTAGCTGTTAGTTATTAGTCAAACTCGGCAAGACATCGCGTCTCGTGCCTACGTATCTCATCTGAACATGAGAATCAGAGTTGCCGTAGTTCGGCCGGCAGGGAAAAAGGACCTCGATTGCAACTAGGGCAAGAGAAAGGGAAAGTCTCGATCGCAACGAGGGCGAGAGAAAGGAAAAGGCTCGATCGCAACGAGGGCGAGAGAAAGGAAAAGTCTCGATCGCAACGAGGGCGAGAGAAAGGATCGCAACGAGGGCGAAAGCAAGCAAGGATTAGCTGTTAGTCGTTAGTCAAACTCGACAAGACATCGCATCTCGTGCCTACGTATCTCATCTGAACGTGAGAATCAGAGTTGCCGTAGTTCGGCCTAACAACTCTAAACGTGGCTCACACAAGGGTTAAGCCACACAGACTTGACTTGCACAGGAAGCAAGTCAAGCACAACCTACCTTGCACAAGGGCAAGTCTAAGCTAAACCTAAAGAGGCAAAGCAAACAGGCAATCACAAAAACACACTCTATATGCATACAAGAGGCTCACACAAGGGTTAGGCACTAGGGCCAACTGGAATAGGGTAAGTGTGCTCTTAACCTTGCCATTGAGAGGCATAAGATGAAGCAGATGAAAGGATGAAGTGAGGATGAGACCTCACAGCTCTTATCCCTGGCCAGGGAGAGCTAATAGACAAATGAGCATGGGTCCAGAAAGTGGGAACCCTTCTATACTCGAAGACTCTGACACTGTACACTTTGTACAAGATCTTGGGTTTGCATCCCAATGCATCAACACACAGCAGTGTGAGCAGAGGGATGACACAACAAGAGTAGTGGGGGATAGATTGCATATCCCTAACTTCCACCAATTGCCTTACTTGAAGGACTTTTCCTGCTTGGGACAATTTTAAACATACACAAACATTGCCTCTTAAGGAGGACTTCAGACAGTTTGCCCGGCCAAATAACGGGCCGGGTCTCCAGACTACATGAAGAAGAAGTAATTATACCTCAAGCAAGTTGCTAAAAAGCAAAGCAAAGCAAATAAAGCAACTAAGAGTACCTGAAAAAGTCAAACTAATCAGTAAACATTTCACAAGTCAAAGCAAAAGGAAATGAATCCACAGACAAAAACAGATGATCAATTGTGCAAAGCACAAGACTCAAACACATGAGTCAAACCAACAAAACAAAGGTTAGCATATGATATGTAATCAAGCTCAAGTAAATTTGTATGATCTTTGAAGCATTGATGCTTAACCTGAAACAATGAGCTCAAACATAAGCCAGGAGACCACTAGGACAAGCCTAGGGTCAAAAACAAATGAAAAAGTCAAAACAGCAAAGAAAAGTCAACCAAAGTCAAGGTTAAACATTCAAGAAGCTACCACAATTGGGTTCATACTCATATCATGCATCATCATTAATTCACAAGCAAAGGAAGGCAAGGCATGGCAAATGAAAGCACAAAGAAGTCAACAGAATGACTTGCATCAAAAATCAACCCAAACAATCTCAAAAATCATAAAATAAATCACATTCAATCTTAACATCTAGCATGGTGAGCATGTCAAATTTCATGGCATTTGGATGAGAGGAAGGCAGTCAATGAAAATCAAGAAGTCAAACCAAATTCAAGTAAGCATAATGAAAGTCAACAAGCATGGATCAACTTCAAAAAATCACATCAATTTGAAAACAGAAGAGAAATGAATGAAATTAACACCAATGCAAAGCTCAAGATGTCTAGTTATCACATATGAAATTTCATGATCATACAATATGGTATGAGAATTTCACAAAGGATTTGGCAATGTGTAGCACAAAAAGTCAACAAATGACAAAGCATGGAAGAAAATTCTCAAATAAATTGGAAACAGAACAATTATTTCCAGGAAAATTCATACACAAACTAGACATGTGATAGATGATTCATGCAAAATTTGGGGTCATTTGGAGGTAAGGAAGCATGTGAACAAAAATTGGGAATATGCATATCATTCATGTAGCACCAAATGCAACACATAACTTCAAAAATTTGTAACTCACAAACCACAAATGGGAAATGCATAAACTCTATATGGAAACAAAGGTCAATGTGTCTAGTTTCACCACAAAAAATTTCAATCTCATTGGATACAACATGAGAATTTCACAATTGAAATGGCACAAGGTACCAATTATGCATACATGTTAGGAAACCAATTATCATTTAAAATCCAGCCAATGAAAAATTAATTAAAAAATCACAATTAAATACTAGACTCAATCATGAACATCATAGAAAAAATTTCATGATTTTTAGATGAAAATTGAAAGAGAAATGAATTGTGGAAGTTGGATGAATAATTGGAGCAAGCATGAGCAAAATGACATGGGATAGAAAGTCAACAAGTCAGCGCATGGCAATTTTGTAATTAACCCCTCATTTAACAAAACTCTGCGTTTCATGCAGACCAAATGAAATGTTGTGATTGGTAGTTCCTCAATGGAACAGTACACGGCCAATCCAGCTTCACAATTCTGGGTTTCTAAAAACCCTAGGGTTTAACAACAGCAATGCATTTCATGGCAACTTCACTTCCTCATTCAAACAACATATTTCCAACAGCAGTTCAAATAACATGGCCATGATATTCGTGCAACCATCAAACATCAATAACTCAAACATGGTTCATGCAAATTTCTGGGTAGGCTTAGGGTTTAAGAAGCAGTAGCAGGGCATTCATCATCATCATGTAATCACCAAAAACAAACATTCAGCAAACTCAATCAAACAGCATGGCATTAGTGTTTCAACAACATCATTCAGCAACATACAACAAATTCAAACATCAAACACACAACAGCATAGCATTTGGCAAGGTTCACATAGCAAGCAGTCAACAGCATACAACACAGTCATATGGATTTCAGGACAATGTTCATGGAGTTTCAAACAGCAGGGCATATACATTTTCATCGAAACTCATCATTAATTGAAAAATAAACAGCATGGCAAATAGCATAGCAAGTGGTAATGGCTCATGCAATCAAAAACAAACAACAGCAGCCAACAAGAATCTAGGAAAGAAACTAAGGTTTATGCGCTTGGCTGTAGCAGCAGCAGGTCAAACTTATGTTCCTCACCCAACAACAAAATTCCAACAGAAAGAAAAACACAATATGGCAATGGTACTTATGCAGCCTCAACACAAACAAGCAAAACATGAACTCATGCGAATTTCTGGAAAACTGGGTCTAGGGTTTTACTGCAGGGTACCATCATCTTCAATATTCAAGCATGAGCAAAAATTAAAATGACCAGAAATCCATGGTAAGCACATCAACAGCATCATCAGACCACATAAGATACAAATATAGTGTTCATTTTCACTAGTTCAACATGAATGATGAAAATCGAGCAAAAACTCATTTGAGCATAAACAATGAAATTCGATTTTCACACAGCATGGTTGATTATTTAACATGGTACAAGCTGCATTGGCTCCAGCATACAAAGAACTATAAAATACATGGCATGATTTGGAGAAAGAAGAGATTCGAATCTTTACTTGGTTTTGAAGAAAAGCTGGAAATAGTGATGGATTGATGGATATAGCTCGAAACAGATAGTCACACAGCTTCCAAAGGTTGAATGCTTGCAGAAATTTAGCTCAAGAATGCATAGCTTGGTCCAGCTCGAGATCTGCCATTAACGGTGCTCTTGAAGAAGCAGTCGTGGAATGGTGGTTACAGCTGGGGTTCGAAGCTTGAAAGGAACTCAAGATGATGTCCAGATGGTGGAGCTATGAAGAAAACTTGAGGTCCTTTGAAGTTTTTGTGCAGAAAATGCTCTGGTGCAAAAATGCAATTTGAGAGAAAAAGAGGATTTGGTCGTGTATGGCTGCTTGTCTAGGGTTTACAAATGTCAGAAAATGCCCTTATATTGTCTGTTTTACCTCTACTAATCAAATGCTAAACTGGTTTAGTCTTAGTGGAGTGATTTGTACTTTTGCTAAGTTGGAAATAAATGAATATGGAGGGTGTAGTCTGCCACGATTTGGGCTTTGGCCAGGCTGTAAACAGACTAAAATTCTGTTGTTTTGCATCTGCTTGTGGTTTGCTAACAAAGATTGGTTCTTATGAGTCCATTTGCCAAATTTCCAATTATGAGCATTGCATATGGAGGGTGTAAGTTTGTGGTCGAATGGGCCTTAAACCAGCTGTACATGACCTTTACAATTGCTGTTTGTGGTCTGTACCAGAAATGCTAACTTTGCCTTGTATTAATGAAGTCAATTGTACAATTTGCCAACTTTGCATTTTGGTCCAAAATGGTGGTGTAATGGTGGTATGATGATGATTTAGGGCTTGGAGCAAATCACAAATGACATATGAAACAATTCCCAATTGGCAAAAATGAGAAAAAGTCAAAGAATCAAAAAGTCAACTATGAGTCAAACTTGATTTTAAATGAAATAGGTCCAAAAATGCCATTTTGATTGGTAGGGTTTTGATGAATGAAATTTATATTTTTGGAAAGAGGATGAAAAATGTGGTTTGTAGGAAAAAACCCCCACCAAATTTGGCCTTGTGGTTTGAGAGATATGGCCCTTTGAAGTTCACAAATTTTTGAAATTGAATTGATCATATCTTGACAACCACACATGGGATTTGAGAGTTCTTGGACTTTTTGAAAATGGGAGAACAAGACCTTCAACTTTCATGTTGGGCAAAAATTCATTTGGAGCATGTATCATGATGCAAGATTAAGATCCAGAAGTTTCTATTTTTGGCAGTTGAAATTACAGGTCCACTTTCTATTTTGGGAAATTTTCTGATTGGCTTCAAATTCTTCAATGAGGTTGATTGTCATGACACATTAGGTCTATTAGGACATGAATAAGCTCTCTCAAACCATTTCCATCCATCAAAACCATAGAATCAAACACAGTTGACCAACTTTGACTTTTCTAGGGTTTTAGACTGACTGTGCACTTCTGATGAATTCCAAACCCTAATTCCTTGAGACCTTGACTTCAAATGATGTCCCAAGTTGTATGGACTCTTGATTATTGATCATGGTGCCCAAATTCCACAAGAATGGCCACCATCCACTGCTTTGACTGATTGTTGACTTTCTAGGGTTTTTGCCTGGCTGTGCATTGACTGATGACCTCTGAGCCTTCAACCCTTGACTTGAACACTTCAAATGAACCCTCTAGTCATGTGAACTTGATGGGCAAACCCTAGGGCTTTGATTCCTTGAGAAACACCCTTGCTTGATTGGTTGACTGATCTCCTGATCAGTTTGACCTAATTTCTTGCTTGAATGCTCTTGAGGCAACTGGGGACAATGCAAATGCTATGCAATGTATCATGATATGTTATGACCTATTATGAGAATGTATGTACAATGATAGGTGCAAATTTGAGGTGCTACAAAGGGCATCCCCTTTCTCCCTTGCTTATGGCATGGAAGTTGTGATCCCCGTGGAGGTTGAGATCCCACCAATGCGTGTGGTGATGGAAGCCAAGTTAACCGAAGCTGAATGGTGTCAGACCAGGTTCGATCAACTCAATTTAATTGAAGTAAAGAGATTGAGTGCCATGTGTCATGGTCAGTTATATCAACAGAGAATGAAGAAAGCTTTTGATAAGAAGGTCAAACCTCGTGTGTTCCAAGGTGTAGCACCTCAAATTTGCACCTCCCATTTTGTACATTCATTTTCATGTTAGGTCATTAACATTACATTGTCCACTGTATAGCATTGCATTGTCCATTTGCCCAAGGGCAAGTCATCAGTCAAGACTGGTTAGGAGGATCAATCAAGCAAGCAAGCAAGTGCATTTCCTATTGAAGCAAAGCCCTATGGTTGGTTCAACAAGTTCATGTGACCTAGGGACCATTTTGAAATGGTTTGACCAAGGATTGGATGATCAAAGCTCAACAGTCAAGCTGAATTTCATCTGAAACCCTAGAAAGTCAACTATGGTCAACTGTGCATGAAATCATGGATTTGAAGGTGGGAGATGGTTTGAGAGGCCTCATTCATGTACATATAAGTCTCATTTGACATTTCAAAGGTCATCATTGAAGAATTTGAGGTCAGATGTAAAGTTTCCAAAAATAGTAAGTGACCTGTAATTTCAAATTGCCAAAAATGGAAAGGTCTTCTCCTCAAGTTTACATGTCCAAGCAAGCTTCAAATGAAATTTTGTACAACATGAAAGTTGAAGATCTTGCTCTCACCTTTCCAAAAAGTCCAAGAACATCCATCTCTCATTTGTGGTTGGCAAGTTATGATCAAATCATTGGCAAGAAAATTTGAAGTTCAAGAAGGCATAACTTTTGAACCAAATGGCCAAATCATGTGGTTCTTTTTTGGAACATTTCACTCTTGATCTCTTATATCCAATTCATGCATCACATTTCATTAAATGTCATCACAAAAATATTGCATTTTCCATGTGAATTGAATTTGAATTTGGAGGGAAAAAGTGCAATTTGAAAAGTAAGCATTTTCCACACTTCCAATCAATTGCATTTGGTCTTAAACATCATTTGGAGTGTATTTGGCTCAAATTTCGTGCACTGTAGCAAGGTTTCATGCATGAAGGTGAATTGACCAATTTGCACATACACTTGCATTTTCATTAATCATTCACATTTGGCTAATTGGGATTAAGGAAATGATTAGTGCATCATATATATAGACTAATCCTAACAGAAAACAGATTAACACTTCGTTTGGTTGAGATCTAGATCAAAATTGCAAAATCTCCAAAACTTTTTCTCTGAATTTTTCATCCAAATTCTGCACGATCCTTTGCTTATTCTTCATTGGTTCATCATTCACAAGTGTTATTGAATCGTCTGCAAGCAAGAGTTCATCATTTTTGACTAGAATTTGGAACTGTTGGAACAAGCTTCATCCATGGCAGCTGTTGATTTGAGCAAGATCAAGCAAGACTGAGCATTGGATCTTCATACATTCATCTACCTAAACATTGTAGAGCACCTGTTTCACCTTGCCAAGGCCTGAAAGTCACGAATTCACTTCTGCATTCCAATTCAGGTCAGGAATCGATCCTCATAATTCATGAAATTATGCTATGCTTTTTGTAGATCTTGCATCCATGAGTATTCTGAGCTTTGTGGCATTGATTTTCATCAAGAATTGAGTGAGATATTGTGAATCTAAGTTTGAGATGCAGAACTTCGTTTGATCAATTCGTCCATGTTAGTTAGAATTAGGCTTAATTAATGCTAGCATGTTGTTGTACGTTGAAGGACGAGTGCAATGATGTATCGTTTGTGCATTTTGGTGACATTTCTTCTTGAGCTGGAAAAATGTTGAAGAACACTATGAACACGCTAGGGTTTTGATTCCAGAAGCATGTTAGATCTTCATTTGCGCGCTCTGCATGTAGTTTTGTGTTTATGACCATGTACTGGTCCACTTGGCACCAGCGTGTCACTTTCATTGGCTACGCTTGCTTCCATTTGCCACGCCAACTTTAATGAAACACAACGTTCCATACAAAGCGCGCTCGATTCAAAAACCAACGCGGTTCGATCCTGGTCCATGGCATTTCCATTTTTGCTTTTGGCATTTTTAGCTCATTCATCCATCCATGTTCATGCCTTGTTCCATTGTTTTTTTATTTTTTCCTTACATTCAAAAATCCATATCTCCATGATTACTTGTCCAATTAACATGAGATTTTTTCCATTGTTTTCCTCAAGATATCTACTATTTTATGGTGATTTTTCCAGAAATTGTGCACGTGTGGTTTTTAATGTGGCCTAGGGTTTGTTCATATATGTGTTTTGTTGCACCTTGCTTGCCATTTTGAGTGTGAAATGATGATGCTTAATCCAATGGAGCTGAAAATGTGCATGCTTAATCTAGACACCTTTAGGGATTTTTTGGTATAGAGTTTGTAATTTTATCATTTGTGGTTGTGGAGATATGCTATGATGAATGTTGGTGTGACAATGTGTGTCACACCTTTTTTTGCTTGACTTGCTGATTTTATTTACCATGCCAAATAAATGTCAAATGATCTAAACTTTTGCATGTTGACTCTTCTGGCTGTTAAGTTTAAGGGTGAATTTTTTTAGAATTTTTGAGTGCATTTCCAATTTGTTTGAGAATTTCTCTTCTGTTTGACCATTTGTGGACTTTTTGAGAGTCATGATCTTAGATGATTTGTGAAATTCTTGATGTTTATTGGATGAGCTTGAAATTTTGCATGTGTGTTCTAGACACCTTGAAGTTTGCCATGGCTTTGGTTTGATGTCCATATCATGTTTGGATTCGGTTTTATGCTTGTGTGAAGCTGATGCATCTATTTGTGCTTCATTTGAGTTGCTTCGTGCATACCTTTCCTTATGGATTTTATTTGACATGCTTCCATTTATCCAAATGACCTGAATTTTGGTGTGATGATCCTATGATGAATGTTGTTTAGCCATGATTTTTCTTGGGATTTATTGAGATGTTTTTGAGTTAATGTGGATTGATTCATTCTGTTTGGTTCTATGAGCTTCAAATTGCATGCTTTGTACTAAATGCTTTATGAAATGAAATTGGTGCATGATATGAATGTGAGATCTTTTGGATTTTGTTCCTAACTGATAAATCTTGATTCTTGATGATTTTCATGTTCTGTTTTGGTTTATTGCTCCCATTTTGACCCTAGGCCTTGTCCTAGTGGTTAGTGCTTAATGTTTGAGCTTTGTTTCAGGTCAAAGAGCACAATTGCTTATACTTGATGATGTGCACTCAATTGGAGTTGGCCCATTGCTTGTTTATGACTAACCTTGAGTTTGTTTTGTAGGCTTTGAGACTTGTACTTAGGCCTTGTGGCTTGCACCTATGTGCATTGCTTTGCTTGATTGTTGTTTGACTGTGTACAGTTAACTGTTGACCATTGTCTGTTTGACTTTTGTTTGAGTTGTGTATTGATTATGTTGGATTGTTTTCAGGTACCTTAGTTGCTATAGTTCCTTTGTGAACTTGATTTTGCTTTGCTTGATAGCTTGAGCACTGAGGTATAACTTTCTAACTGCATGTAGTCTGGAAGACCTGGCCTGTTACTTGGCCAAGCACCTGTTTGAAGTCCTCCTTAAGAGGCAATGCTTGTGTTTGTTTATCTTTGTCCCCTGTACATATCAAAGACCTCCTAAGTGAAGAGGCATTGGCAGACACAAGAGATGTGTAGTCCATCTCCTGCTATTCAGTGCGTCATCCCTTGACTCACATCACATGTTGATGCCTTGTGGATCTTAACCCAAAATCTATGTTGAGTCAGTCATAAGTGTAGAAGGGTTCCAACTTTCTGAACCCACACTTTCATCTGTCTAAAAGCTCTCCCAGGCCAGGGATAAGAGCTGTGAGGCACACCCCTCACTTCCTATTTCATCTGCTTCACCCTAACTCTCAATGTTAGGGTTAAGAGCTAACTTCACCCTGATACAGTGGCTTGTTTGTCGAGGTTGACATGACCCCTTGACTAAAGCCTAACCCTTGTGTGAGCCCACTTTGTTTGTATACAGTGTGTGCTATTTGTGATTGTTTGCTTTGATTGCTTGTGCTGCTTAGTATAGCTTGCTCCCTGTGCAAGTTAGATAGCAACCTTAACTTAGGGATGATATGCATGATAACATCTAGGCTCGAGTCGTAGTCTCCCTAGTTGTGTCTCCCTTTGTTATCTGGTTAGGCTAGTCCTTTGTCCCTGCGTAGGGGAACTACGTCGCCCTGATCCTCATACCAGGAGATGAGTTGATCTCTCTGGGCGCCCTTTTTGTTTTGTCTTTGGGTGTGTTAGGAGATGGATGTAAGACCAGCGATTGGCATTCCGTATCCTATTGTTGTGTGCTTGGAGTCCAATGTAAGTCCAGCGATTGGCATTTGGTTTCCAGTGTGGGTGTGTTTGGTTCGGAGTCTGATGTAAGTCCAGCGATTGGCATTCAGTTTCCATGTTTGTCTGTTTTTTTGTGTAGGAGTTTGACGTAAGCCCAACGATTGGCAGTCGATTTCCTGTGTTGTTTTGTCTTGTGTGCGTTAGCCGAGCTACGAGTGCTCTGATTCTTCTTTAGTCCGAGAAGATACGTATGCATAGGATGCGACATCCTAGCGAGCATGTTTTCCCCTAGTCCGAACTACGTCGATTCTGATGTCTATGCCTGACAGACTACGTAGGCCCAGGATGCGATATCCTGCCGAGTCAGTTTCTTTTGTTTTCCTGTGTCTCTTTCAGCCAGTGTGTGTTTATTTGAGCAGCGTTTAGCAACCATATTCCTTCCTTTTGTGCGTGGATCCCGTTGAGTACGACGGATGCGTAGGGGTGCTAATACCTTCCCTTCGCATAACCGACCCCCGATCCCATTCTTTGGTCGCGAGACCATGTCTTTTCCAGGTTTACTTCGAGCGTTTCCTTTCCCTTCCTTGGGATAAATAACGCACGGTGGCGGCTCTGTTGTTTCGTTTTCCCGCCGGTTTTTCGCGTAATGCGACAGCTGGCGACTCAGCTGGGGAATAAAGAAGTTGACCTCTTGCTGGTCCATCTTCCCTAAGCGAGTCTCTCCTAGCGCTCTCTAGGGTAGGGTTTTGGTTGCTGTTTGCTGTTATTTATTGCATTCATTCATTTATTGTTTGCATTTATGTGTGCATTAATGTTTGCATTCATTTATATTCATCTGTGCTGGCTGTGCTGTGTTTCTTTGTTTAGGGGTGGGAGTTACTCGAGGTAAAAGGCCCAATACCCAGGCTATGAGTGAAATCTAGGAAACCTAGGAATAGGGTGATTCATGGGAAGCGGGTGGTATGCGCCACTTAGCGGAACATTGATATCACGAGCAGTTCAGACCCTGGTGGGATATTATCGTTACATACTTCGGGTGTGTATATGATGATATTCTGCGAAAGGTTATTTATGTTGCGTTTCTTTCGACCTTACCCTGGCCTAGATGACACCCGTGAGTGGGGAGGGATGATCATCATTACAGGTACTGTTGCTGACTTGCTGGTGACTTGTTGGTGACTCTGAGTACTGATGGTGACTTTGGTTCAGATGAACTTGTGGGTACTTACTTCTGTCACGCTGGAATTCTGTCTGTGATATCTATCAGCGGGTTCCGTTTATTTCGGATCCCCGGGTTGAATTTGAGAGTACTCGTTCAGAGGATCTGGCTGTCATCCGTTCAGTGGATGTTCCTGTGATGATAAGTGATGTGATCTCCGGTTCCGTTTATTTCGGAACTTCCCAAGTCGGATTTATGGTGACTTAGTCCCTCAGATGACTGTGACTGGTTCAGAGACTTGATGGGTCTTCAGTTGACTTGGTGGCACAGTGACCTGCATTCATGCATTTGCATCATTCCCATCCTGCATTCATCTGCATTCAACTCATGTCTATCCGTACTCAGGGTCCATTTTTGATTGAGATTCTGGTTGAGAGACATCCAGATGTCAGAATGTTATTGATGAAAAATTACTTGTCCCAGTGACGTTAGAATCAAAGGACAGAATACTCCTGGTACGGATAGACATTGCATGTGTGAGTCATACTAACCCATTTGCTGTTTTGTAGGTGTCAACCGGTGCGCATAGCTCGTCTGTTCAGACATCCTGCTAGGATCAACAAATCCGAACTGATGGATCCACCCAGCGCCGACATTCTTGAGATGAAAGAGATGATGAGGGAGTTGTTCAGTGTTGTGCAAAGGCTTGCCTTGGGACAGAAAGCAATGGCTGAGAGGTTGGAAAAGATTGAAGGCTGGATGATCAAAGAGAAAGTTCAGGGAAAGGCTCTGTCAGCCGAAGCAAACAACCCCTCTGGCACAGTAGCAAAGAAACCATCTGGCAGTGGTCCACTTAAAAAGGAGGAGGTTGGATCAGGAAGTGTGGAGACAAAGAAAGAACGCGGTAAGGATCGTTATCACCCTTATGTTGCCGCTGTAACCAATCCTGTTGGTAATCCACCTGTACCACAGCAACAACCACCACCTCAACAGAAAGTATTGAAATCTAAGAGCCAAGTCAAGAAGGGGAAGACGGATCGTCAGTTTGATGAGCCACCCGTGACTTATACTCTTCTGTTCAAAAGGTTGAGAGATCTGGGGTTAGTCTGGCCAAGGATATTGATTCCCATAGAACGGCAGCGGAGGCCTCCAAACTATAATGAGAGTGCTAAGTGTGATTTCCATTCCGGGGCACCCGGACACAGCATTGAGTGTTGTAGAGCTTTCAAACATGTCGTCCAGGACATGGTGGACTCTAAGGTTATCAGCTTGACACAGATAATGAAGGGCGAGGTCAACCCCGTACCCAGGAAGGGTCCTGTAAAAGTGAAGATGGTGAGAAAGGACAAGAAAGGAGCGACTGAGGAGGATCAGCTAAAGGTTCCAATGTCGGTGGTCCCAAAACCTCTAATGAAGGATGGAGCTTTCTCTAGTGTTGATACTTGTTGTGCAGCCGTCGTCACAGAGGGGTGTGTACTGATGGGGGGTACGACCCAGAAGATGAAGGAAGTGGAAATGGACAGTGGAAAATTTGAAACACTGAGTCTGGTCGTTGAAGCCGTCAAGGTGGAGAATGCCGTTGTTGTTGAAAAAGAGAAGAAACTGTCCATTTCTTCTTATAAACAAGCCCTAGAGGTGGTGAAGAACCAAGAGGCCCAAGGCTGGGGTAGGATCATTGACATAGTGGTAAAGGCAGACATGTTCGGGGTCGGTTATCAGCCCGATCAAGAGTCGTCTAGAGCAAACAGAGGACGTTGTCCACGGTATACATTTGTCAGTGCAGGAATGCTGGATCCTGGTCATGCTTGTTCAGTGAGTGAAGAGATCGACTGTGACCGCGAGCTCGATTTGTGGATAAAGTCGTGTGTACCAGGCGACTGGAAAGCCACCAAAAGCATCACTGTCACTCATCCTGAAGTATAGTATTTCTGTGTTTCAATTTTGTTTGCATGAAAGCCATACGTTTTGCCCGAAACATACTGGTCCATTGTAAGGGCCACCTCATGTGTTTCATTTTGCAACATTTTGCATCAGTAATAAATGGATGTTTTTGTGATTAAAAGCGGTGTTCCCTGTTTTTCACTTATTTTTGCAGTTTTAAAAATAAAAATGGCAATGTTTTTTTTTCGTTCTCTTTCCTTTTGATTCACTTGGTTCCGACCTCAAAAGTGATTATCCTCCTGATTTCATTGATAACAATTCGGTTACACCTCTGTATGACTTCGACAATCCGATCTATCATGCCGAAGAAGAAGGCGAAGAAGATTGTGATCTGCTGGGATTTGCCAGGTTGTTGAAACAAGAGGAGAAGATGATCCAACCGCACGAGGAGCGATTCAAGATTGTTGTTCCAGGTACCGCCGAGGTCAGAAGGAAAGTGGAAGTTAGGACCGTTTCTGAGGCGAGTCGAGAGCAGAATAGTAGCCCTGTTGGAGGAGTGTCGATATCTTCGCCTGGTTGTATCAAGATACACCAGGGGGAATACCAATGTTATGGGACACAAGCTACCATTAAGAGAGGACTGTCCTCCGGAGAAGCGGCTGGCGCCGAGAAAGGATGATAAAATGAGAATGTGTGTGGACTGCTGAGACGTGAATAGAGCTAGTTCGAAAGATGAATTCCCGGTACTTCACATTGATGTATTGGTTGATAATACTGCTCAGTTCTCGGTGTTTACCTTCATGGATGGCTTTTTTGGCCAAAATCAAATGGAGTTGTGCCAGATGATATGAAGTAAACAACGTCCGTCACACCAAGGAGCATCTTCTTGTTATAAGGTATTGCCATTCAGCCTCGAAAGGCCGGTGCCATGTATCAAAGGTCAAGGGTAACTTTGTTTCATGATATGATTCATCGTGAAAGCGAATGCCATGTTGAGGACATGATGACAAAGTCCCAAACGAGAGAGGGGCACCCGGTAGACCGGGGCAAGTTGTTTGACCGGTTGAGGCAACTCAGGCCGAGGTTGAGTCCGAATCAGTGCACTTATGGAATGCTGTCCGGCAAGCTGCCGAGGTATGTTGTGAATGAAAGAGGAATCGAGGTTGGTCCTGTAAAAAAAAAAAAAAGAAAGAGAAAAAAGAAAAGATATAAAGGAAAAACGATGCAAGAAATACCTGAACCGAAACAAAAAAAAGAGAGATCAAACGGTCAGGTAGGATAATGATTGCCAAGGGGCATTTGAAGAACAAAAAGAATAAGTTGCAGGAACCTCTGATTCTGATGCTTCCCATGGGGATGATTGTTAATCTGGTGCTTGACAGCCCTCAAGGGGTGTGTGAGGTGTGTATTGGGTCAGCATGACGAGTCTCGTCGAAAAGAGCATGCAGTTTACCCAAGCAAAAAGTTTATCGACTGTGAAACTATACACTCACTGCTCGAAAAAGCTTGATGTACTTTGGCATAGGCTGCTCGCCGACTGAGACAGTGTGCTGGTTCATACCACTTTGTGGATATCCAAGATGGATCTGATCGAGTACGTGTTTGAGAAGCTAGTATTGACCGGACGGGTTGCGAAAGGGCAAATGATGTCGGCTGAATACGATATTCAGTACACCTCCCAGAAAGCAATCAAGAGGAGTACTGTATGATTATCTCAGCAACCCATTGATGATTATCAACCCAGAAAGTTTGAGTTCCCTGATGAGGACATCTCGAGGTGCTCAAATCGAAAGATCGAGAGTGACCGATCCCGGAGGAGGGGCTTGACCCTAAATCCGAACGGATTCTGATGTCTGATGGGGAAGTTAAGGTGAATGAGTTAGTGTTGCTTTGGTTACGCCAAAGGGATCCCACGTTCCCTTCGTTGACGATGGTGGCTGAGTACAGAGTTGGTATCCTGGGTATCGTACTTCGGTGCGTGCATCTACTGGGGCAACGCTTTTCTCACTCAGGTATGAGATGAAAGTTGTACTACCATTTGAGACCCAGGTTTCGTCATGGAGAGTCCTGTTGGACGTAGAATTGAAAAAGGCTGAGTGAATAGGGACTCGGTATGATGCGCTGAGCCTGACTGCGGAAGAGAGGTTGGTTGTTACTTGTCATGGGGCATACCACTTTGTGGATATCCAAGATGGATCTGATCGAGTACGTGTTTGAGAAGCTAGTATTGACCGGACGGGTTGTGAAAGGGAAAATGATGTCGACTGAATACGATATTCAGTACACCTCCCAGAAAGCAATCAAGAGGAGTATTGTATGATTATCTCAGCAACCCATTGGTGATTATCAACCCAGAAAGTTTGAGTTCCCTGATGAGGACATCTCGAGGTGCTCAAATCGAAAGATCGAGAGTGACCGATCCCGGAGGAGGGGCTTGACCCTAAATCCGAACGGATTCTGATGTCTAATGGGGAAGTTAAGGTGAATGAGTTAGTGTTGCTTTGGTTACGCCAAAGGGATCCCACGTTCCCTTCGTTGACGATGGTGGCTGAGTACAGAGTTAGTATCCTGGGTATCGTACTTCGGTGCGTGCATCTACTGGGGCAACGCTTTTCTCACTCAGGTATGAGATGAAAGTTGTACTACCATTTGAGACCCAGGTTTCGTCATGGAGAGTCCTGTTGGACGTAGAATTGAAAAAGGCTGAGTGAATAGGGACACGGTATGATGCGCTGAGCCTGACTGCGGAAGAGAGGTTGGTTGTTACTTGTCATGGGGCAGTTGTACCCAGTGAATGAAGCGTGTTGTTGACCGAAAAGTGCGACCTCGGGCGTACCACGTGGGAGAGTTGGTATTGAAAAGGATCCTTCCTCCTCAACGATCGTGGGGCAAGTGGATATACAGTTATGAATGTCCATTCGTGGTCAAGAAGGTTTACTCTGACAGAGCCTTGTTGTTGATGATCATGAATGACGAGAATTTGCTATCCCCTGTGAATGCGGACGCAGTTAAAAGATACTTCGTAAAAGAGACCCGCTGGACGAAAAGAATAAAATAGTCCAGGCAAAAAAGGGCATCCCGGCGAACCAAGAAAAAAGAAAAAGGTTCGGGCAAAAGTTAGGGATAAGAAAAGAGAAAAACTGTACACCCGGCAAGTCGAAAACCCCACGAGGGCGACTTGGGCAAAAAAGGGTATCCCGGTGGACTGAAGACCCGAAAGGGCGGTCCAGGCAAAAGAGGGAATGATGGACAACTGCGTCCAGCATGATTGTTAGTGCTTTGGATATGACTCGGCTAATCTCCGACAGAGATCGATCGGAAGCGTCTTATTCAGAAAACAGGAAGTGCGGAAAGTCTTGAGGACATATGAGGTGTAACCGAGTTGGAACCCGATGAGATCACGGTTTCACGTTGCCATTAGGATAGGTTTTTTCCCTTTTGTCCGCAATCACCTCTTTCCAGGGATTGTTCCCTGTGTGTTGCTCGGTTCTGAGCCACCTTTTTGTTTCAGTCAATAAAATGCATGTTCAGTCAAATAAATTTTGTTTTTGTTTTCATTACCGCTTTGATTACGAAAACATCAGTTTATTTTGATAAAGAGTATTTGCATTTTGAAACATGGAGATCCCTTCCGATGCATGCTTATAAGATTGAAATCTGGAAATCTTATTCGGAAGTTTGAGTGGCCTAGGTGTTGAAATGTTGGCACGCCTGGGGCACGCTTTTATCTAACGATCTCTTGTGCAGGTACTGCTAGATATCTTCACTCACTCGCAGGTTGTGATGTGAAATATTTTGACAAAAGATCCCCACAGAGTCCAACCAGGGGCAAGGGATAGACGAACAGTGAAAGGACGGTAAAGGATTACGACGACGATCCTGGAGGGTTAATCAAGAAGACTCTTCAAAGTCGGATGACTGGAAAGTTTGTATAAACCCCAGGAGTTCGATCTCCGTGGAGTACGGAGGAGTCGGGAATACAAGGTGATGAATCAGAAAAGTACAGATGAGTCTGGGAGTTCTCAAAAGTGGAAAGTCGACACTGTGGTTGGGTAATGAGTGCCGGCATTCAACGAATCGACGGGTGTTCCGTGTCAAAAAGGGTCGTATCTCCCCAGTGGGTTTGAGAGTGTTATCTCCCTAACAGATTTGAGATCGGTGTCTCCTCAGCAAGCCTGAAGGTTGCCATATCCCCAATGGAAGCGTCGATGGGAAGATTGTTCCTAAGGATTGAGGATGTATCCCCAGCATGGTCATGAACGCTTGTCCCCGGCGGGGTTGTGGATGTCTATCCCCAGTGAGGCCTAGTGTATTATTTCTTCAGCAGAGTGGTGTAGGCCTTTTTCCCAACAGAGTTATGCATTTCCCCATCAGGGTATGGAGTGTTTTCCCCTAGTGGATTTCCGTAGCAAAGGGTTTGTGTTGATGGTTTTCCCTTAGCAGGGTCCCCGAGCGGATCAAGTCCGGTGAAATCATCCCTAGTAGAGATAAGCATTGTTGTTTTCCCCTAGAAGGGTAATCCCAAGAAGTTCGGGTTCGATGGAGTTCATCCCCAACAAGGGTTGTCTTTCTCCAGCACGGTGGAAATGGACGTGGTATTGGAACCTCTGCATAGTTCCTGGAGCTCCCCGGTGTTGTCTCTGGAGGAGACGTGTTTTATGCATTCATCATTTAGATAAGCATAGCATATTGCATCATTAGTGCGTAGCATTTACATGATCATGGGGCATGGCACTAAAAAAAAAAAAACTCATGCATCAGCATTGCAAACATATCCATTAGCCCTAAGCCGTGGTAACCAAGAAGGGGTTGTTGGAAAGAGTTTAGCCTCGCGCTATTGGATCGATTTCAGAATTGGGTTCCCCAGCAGGGTAGAAAAGTGTTTTCCCAACAAGTGACTCCGCAAGTGAGCGGGTATCCTCGACAGTGCTACTCCCCAGAATTGGTAGCATTTGGCAAGCTTGGGTTGATTCTCCTAGCAGATGTGGGTGTGTCTGATCTTTCCATATAGAGTCGACCCCTTAAGCAGAAAGTGTCTACCATTTCCTTCTGCGCTCCCCACTGAGTTATATCCTCGTGGATGATGGTTGGTTCCGTTCCCTCCCTGCACACATATAATGGGATGGGTTTTCCCTATTGAGTTCTTTCCTCATTAGGATGAGTCTTGATTCAGTCTGCCTTTTTGGATCGATCCTAAATTGGCTTCCTGTGGCTGTCTCTTGTGCTTCCCTGTGGTATAAATGAATAGTTGCTCACTAACCGGCACTCATTCATCTTATCCTCAGCAGATTGTGTTGGCCTCTACCTAACCGGTAGTTGTAACTCCTATCTTTGTGGTCTTCTACCTACTAACCGGTAGATGTGAATCCTCTGTTCTCTCCCTTGCGGAGTTAACCCTTGTGCTCATCCTCCCTGTCGTGACCTTGATCCCCAGTGAGCTACCTCTCCGTTGGTTTCGATAAACGTCGAGTTTTTCCTAGTTATCCGTTGATATCTAGTTGTATCTCCTTTCCGGATCGTCCGTTGATGTCTGGCTACCTCTCCGTTGGTTTCGATAAACGTCGAGTTTTTCCTAGTTATCCGTTGATATCTAGTTGTATCTCCTTTTCGGATTGTCCATTGATGTCTGGCTACCTCTCCGTTGGTTTCGATAAACGTCGAGTTTTTCCTAGTTATCCGTTGATATCTAGTTGTATCTCCTTTCCGGATCGTCCGTTGATGTCTGGTTACCTCTCTGTTGGTTTTGGTAAACGTCGAGTTTTCCTGGTCGTCCCCAGTAGAGTTACCTCTCCGTTGGTTTTGGTAAACGTTGAGTTTTTCTCATTCGTCCGTTGACGTTTGATTGCATATCCTATTCCCCAGTCATTCATTAATGTCTGGTTGATCCCCGGTAGAGTCGTCGATAAAACGTCCTACCTGGTCTCCTTCTCCGTTGGTGTCGATAAACGTCGAGCTTCTCCCGTTCGTTCGGTGACGTCTGGTCGAGTCTTCCCATTCATCCGTTGATGTCTGGTCACCTCTCCGTTGGTTTTGGTAAACGTCGAGTTTTTCCTGGTCGTCCCCAATAGAGGTACCTCTCCGTTGGTTTCGATAAACGTCGAGTATTTCCTAGTTATCCGTTGATATCTAGTTGTATCTCCTTCCCGTTCGTCTGTTGACGTCTGGTCGAGTTGTCTCCCTCTCCGTGGTGGCGATAAACGTCGAGCTTCTCCCTTTCGTCCGTTGACGTCTGGTCGAGTTTTCTCCTTCTCCGTTGGTGTCGATAAACGTCGAGCTTCTCCCTTTCGTCCGTTGACGTCTGGTCGAGTTTTCTCCTTCTCCGTTGGTGTCGATGAACGTCGAGCTTCTCCCGTTCGTCCGTTGACGTCTGGTCGAGTTTTCTCCTTCTCCGTTGGTGTCGATAAACGTCGAGCTTCTCCCTTTCGTCCGTTGACGTCTGGTCGAGTTTTCTCCTTCTCCGTTGGTGTCGATAAACGTCGAGCTTCTCCCTTTCGTCCGTTGACGTCTGGCCGAGTTTTCTCCTTCTCCGTTGGTGTCGATAAACGTCGAGCTTCTCCCGTTCGTCCGTTGACGTCTGGTCGAGTTTTCTCCTTCTCCGTTGGTGTCGATAAACGTCGAACTTCTCCCGTTCGTTCGTTGACGTCCGGTCGAGTCCTCCCATTCATCCGTTGATGTCTGGTTACCTCTCCGTTGGTTTTGGTAAACGTTGAGTTTTTCCCACTACGTCCGTGGACGTATGGTTGTACCTTTCCATTCATTCATTAATGATTGGTTACCTCTCCGTTGGTTTCGATAAACGTCGAGCTTTTCCTAGTTGTCCGTTGGCATCTAATTGTGATTTCCTTCCCCATTCATCGTCTTTCGATGTCTGGATGTGACTGTACCTTTTAGAAAAAAACCAAAATCCCCAGTAATAAATATCAGATCCCAGTGGACGTTTCTGTTGGTGGATCCCTGCAGTGTGCAAATTTCTACGGTTCTTGGTATTCAATCCCTGTTTACCCTGAAAGTCTGACAGCCGTTGCTCTCATCCATTCGGGTTCCCAGTTGATTGAATAGGGGCAGCTGTAGCACCTCAAATTTGCACCTCCCATTTTGTACATTCATTTTCATGTTAGGTCATTAACATTACATTGTCCACTGCATAGCATTGCATTGTCCATTTGCCCAAGGGCAAGTCATCAGTCAAGACTGGTTAGGAGGATCAGTCAAGCAAGCAAGCAAGTGCATTTCCTATTGAAGCAAAGCCCTATGGTTGGTTCAACAAGTTCATGTGACCTAGGGACCATTTTGAAATGGTTTGACCAAGGATTGGATGATCAAAGCTCAACAGTCAAGCTGAATTTCATCTGAAACCCTAGAAAGTCAACTATGGTCAACTGTGCATGAAATCATGGATTTGAAGGTGGGAGATGGTTTGAGAGGCCTCATTCATGTACATATAAGTCTCATTTGACATTTCAAAGGTCATCATTGAAGAATTTGAGGTCAGATGTAAAGTTTCCAAAAATAGTAAGTGACCTGTAATTTCAAATTGCCAAAAATGGAAAGGTCTTCTCCTCAAGTTTACATGTCCAAGCAAGCTTCAAATGAAATTTTGTACAACATGAAAGTTGAAGATCTTGCTCTCACCTTTCCAAAAAGTCCAAGAACATCCATCTCTCATTTGTGGTTGGCAAGTTATGATCAAATCATTGGCAAGCAAATTTGAAGTTCAAGAAGGCATAACTTTTGAACCAAATGGCCAAATCATGTGGTTCTTTTTTGGAACATTTCACTCTTGATCTCTTATATCCAATTCATGCATCACATTTCATTAAATGTCATCACAAAAATATTGCATTTTCCATGTGAATTGAATTTGAATTTGGAGGGAAAAAGTGCAATTTGAAAAGTAAGCATTTTCCACACTTCCAATCAATTGCATTTGGTCTTAAACATCATTTGGAGTGTATTTGGCTCAAATTTCGTGCACTGTAGCAAGGTTTCATGCATGAAGGTGAATTGACCAATTTGCACATACACTTGCATTTTCATTAATCATTCACATTTGGCTAATTGGGATTAAGGAAATGATTAGTGCATCATATATATAGACTAATCCTAACAGAAAACAGATTAACACTTCATTTGGTTGAGATCTAGATCAAAATTGCAAAATCTCCAAAACTTTTTCTCTGAATTTTTCATCCAAATTCTGCACGATCCTTTGCTTATTCTTCATTGGTTCATCATTCATAAGTGTTATTGAATCGTCTGCAAGCAAGAGTTCATCATTTTTGACCAGAATTTGGAACTGTTGGAACAAGCTTCATCCATGGCAGCTGTTGATTTGAGCAAGATCAAGCAAGACTGAGCATTGGATCTTCATACATTCATCTACCTAAACATTGTAGAGCACCTGTTTCACCTTGCCAAGGCCTGAAAGTCACGAATTCACTTCTGCATTCCAATTCAGGTCAGGAATCGATCGTCATAATTCATGAAATTATGCTATGCTTTTTGTAGATCTTGCATCCATGAGTATTCTGAGCTTTGTGGCATTGATTTTCATCAAGAATTGAGTGAGATATTGTGAATCTAAGTTTGAGATGCAGAACTTCGTTTGATCGATTCGTCCATGTTAGTTAGAATTAGGCTTAATTAATGCTAGCATGTTGTTGTACGTTGAAGGACGAGTGCAATGATGTATCGTTTGTGCATTTTGGTGACATTTCTTCTTGAGCTGGAAAAATGTTGAAGAACACTATGAACACGCTAGGGTTTTGATTCCAGAAGCATGTTAGATCTTCATTTGCGCGCTCTGCATGTAGTTTTGTGTTTATGACCATGTACTGGTCCACTTGGCACCAGCGTGTCACTTTCATTGGCTACGCTTGCTTCCATTTGCCATGCCAGCTTTAATGAAACGCAACGTTTCATACAAAGCGCGCTCGATTCAAAAACCAACGCGGTTCGATCCTGGTCCATGGCATTTCCATTTTTGCTTTTGGCATTTTTAGCTCATTCATCCATCCATGTTCATGCCTTGTTCCATTGTTTTTTTATTTTTTCCTTACATTCAAAAATCCATATCTCCATGATTACTTGTCCAATTAACATGAGATTTTTTCCATTGTTTTCCTCAAGATCTATACTATTTTATGGTGATTTTTCCAGAAATTGTGCACGTGTGGTTTTTAATGTGGCCTAGGGTTTGTTCATATATGTGTTTTGTTGCACCTTGCTTGCCATTTTGAGTGTGAAATGATGATGCTTAATCCAATGGAGCTGAAAATTTGCATGCTTAATCTAGATACCTTTAGGGATTTTTTGGTATAGAGTTTGTGATTTTATCATTTGTGGTTGTGGAGATATGCTATGATGAATGTAGGTGTGACAATGTGTGTCACACCTTTGTTTGCTTGACTTGATGATTTTATTTACCATGACAAATAAATGTGAAATGATCTAAACTTTTTCATGTTGACTCTTCTGGATGTTAAGTTTAAGGGTGAATTTTTGTAGAACTTTTAAGTGCATTTCCAATTTGTTTGAGAATTTCTCTTCTGTTTGACCATTTGTGGACTTTTTGAGAGTCATGATCTTAGATGATTTGTGAAATTCTTGATGTTTATTGGATGAGCTTGAAATTTTGCATGTGTGTTCTAGACACCTTGAAGTTTGCCATGGCTTTGGTTTGATGTCCATATCATGTTTGGATTCTGTTTTATGCTTGTGTGAAGCTGATGCATCTATTTGTGCTTCATTTGAGTTGCTTTGTGCATACCTTGCCTTATGGATTTTATTTGACATGCTTCCATTTATCCAAATGACCTGAATTTTGGTGTGATGATCCTATGATGAATGCTGCTTAGCCATGATTTTTGTTGGGATTTATTGAAATGTTTTTGAGTTAATGTGGATTGATTCATTCTGTTTGGTTCTATGAGCTTCAAATTGCATGCTTTGTACTAAATGCTTTATGAAATGAAATTGGTGCATGATATGAATGTGAGATCTTTTGGATTTTGTTCCTAACTGATTAATCTTGATCCTTGATGATTTTCATGTTCTGTTTTGGTTTATTGCTCCCATTTTGACCCTAGGCCTTGTCCTAGTGGTTAGTGCTTAATGTTTGAGCTTTGTTTCAGGTCAAAGAGCACAATTGCTTATACTTGATGATGTGCACTCAATTGGAGTTGGCCCATTGCTTGTTTATGACTAACCTTGAGTTTGTTTTGTAGGCTTTGAGACTTGTACTTAGGCCTTGTGGCTTTCACCTTTGTGCATTGCTTTGCTTGATTGTTGTTTGACTGTGTACAGTTAACTGTTGACCATTGTCTGTTTGACTTTTGTTTGAGTTGTGTACTGATTATGTTGGATTGTTTTCAGGTACCTTAGTTGCTATAGTTCCTTTGTGAACTTGATTTTGCTTTGCTTGATAGCTTGAGCACTGAGGTATAACTTTCTAACTGCATGTAGTCTGGAAGACCTGGCCTGTTACTTGGCCAGGCACCTGTCTGAAGTCCTCCTTAAGAGGCAATGCTTGTGTTTGTTTATCTTTGTCCCCTGTACATATCAAAGACCTCCTAAGTGAACAGGCATTGGCAGACACAAGAGATGTGTAGTCCATCTCCTGCTATTCAGTGCGTCATCCCTTGGCTCACATCACATGTTGATGCCTTGTGGATCTTAACCTAAAATCTATGTTGAGTCAGTCATAAGTGTAGAAGGGTTCCAACTTTCTGAACCCACACTTTCATCTGTCTAAAAGCTCTCCCAGGCCAGGGATAAGAGCTGTGAGGCACACCCCTCACTTCCTATTTCATCTGCTTCACCCTAACTCTCAATGTTAGGGTTAAGAGCTAACTTCACCCTGATACAGTGGCTTGTTTGTCGAGGTTGACATGACCCCTTGACTAAAGCCTAACCCTTGTGTGAGCCCACTTTGTTTGTATACAGTGTGTGCTATTTGTGATTGTTTTCTTTGATTGCTTGTGCTGCTTAGGATAGCTTGCTCCCTGTGCAAGTTAGATAGCAACCTTAACTTAGGGATGATATGGATGATAACATCTAGGCTCGAGTCGTAGTCTCCCTAGTTGTGTCTCCCTTTGTTATCTGGTTAGGCTAGTCCTTTGTCCCTGCGTAAGGGAACTACGTCGCCCTTATCCTCATACCAGATGAGGTACGTAGGCAGGAGATGAGCTGATCTCTCCGGGCGCCCTTTTTGTTTTGTCTTTGTGTGTGTTAGGAGATGGATGTAAGACCAGCGATTGGCATTCCGTATCCTATTGTTGTGTGCTTGGAGTCCAATGTAAGTTCAGCGATTGGCATTTGGTTTCCAGTGTGGGTGTGTTTGGTTCGGAGTCTGATGTAAGTCCAGCGATTGGCATTCGGTTTCCATGTTTGCCTGTTTTTTTGTGTAGGAGTTTGACGTAAGCCCAGCGATTGGCAGTCGATTTCCTGTGTTGTTTTGTCTTGTGTGCGTTAGCCGAGCTACGAGTGCTCTGATTCTTCTTTAGTCCGAGAAGATACGTATGCATAGGATGCGACATCCTAGCGAGCATGTTTTCCCCTAGTCCGAACTACGTCGATTCTGATGTCTATGCCTGATAGACTACATAGGCCCAGGATGCGATATCTTGCCGAGTCAGTTTCTTTTGTTTTCCTGTGTCTCTTTCAGCCAGTGTGTGTTTATTTGAGCAGCGTTTAGTAACCATATTCCTTCCTTTTGTGCGTGGATCCCGTCGAGTACGACGGATGCGTAGGGGTGCTAATACCTTCCCTTCGCATAACCGACTCCCGATCCCATTCTCTTTGGTCGCGAGACCATGTCTTTTCCAGGTTTACTTCGAGCGTTTCCTTTCCCTCCCTTGGGATAAATAACGCACGGTGGCGGCTCTGTTGTTTCGTTTTCTCGCCAGTTTTTCGCGTAATACGACAGAAGGTGA
The DNA here is from genome assembly GCF_024323335.1 of Lathyrus oleraceus. NCBI lineage: Eukaryota > Viridiplantae > Streptophyta > Magnoliopsida > Fabales > Fabaceae > Lathyrus > Lathyrus oleraceus. Next base: position 169,403,503 of record NC_066579.1, on the reverse strand, counting down.
CCTCATACTCAAGAATATCTTATCTTTTAAACCTAATTCTAGGGGAAAGTGTGTTGGTGTAAGCCCTAGAGGCCAATACTTTTGGTACTTGTATCGAATTATTTATTAATAATAAAAGGCTTTTTCTTTATTATGTTTGTCTAATAAAGTCTCTAGAATAGATAGTTCGTTTAATGTATCAAGTGTGACTTAATCATGAGATCACATTAAACATAAGGACAATATTCTTAAAGTATCCATAGTCGAGCTTTATTGTGAAGTGGGATAACATTAAAGCATTAAGACTATTATGTATAGACTGATGATCACATCTCATTCATGGATCATGGATAAGGAGTTATCAAGTCTTAAACATAGGTATGAATATTAAGAGTAATATTTATACTGGATTGACCCGCTATGAGAATACTATATAGAATGTTATGCAAAGTGTCATAAGTTATTCTCATGGTGATAATGGTGTCTACCACCCTTCGACCTGAAACCATTATGGACCCTAGATGTAGAGTTGAGTGCCTTATTACTGATCAAACATTGTCCGTAATTGGATGACCATAAAGACAGTTGATGGGTACTCCACGCAGCATGCTAAGGAACATGAGTGACCTAGATGGAATTTGCCCATCCTGCATAACAGGATAAATGTTTATGGGCCCAATATTTAACTGGACAAGGATGACACGGTCTATGCCTTGTGTTCAATATATACATAAGGGCAAAAGGGTAATTGTATACATAAGTTTTATCACAAAAGGATTTGTCAGATCACATGACATTTTTGTGTCTTGGGTAGCAGTGATGTGTTGCTAGATACCGCTCACTGTTTATTATGTTAAATATGTAATTTAATATAATTGCCAATGCCGCGAAAACCTACAGGGTCACACACAAAAGGACGGATTGATGAGAGATAGAGTAACTAAGGAATACCGTAATGTACAATGCACTTAAGTGAATTGTAGAACATCGTAAGGTACGGTGTACTTAAGTAGAATACGAAATATGGTAAGGTACCACATGCTTAAGTGATTTTGGCATATTATAAGATATGGGTCACATACACTTGAGTGGGCTTTTTCAGCTTGTAGCCCATACAAGTGGTTCTATAAATAGAACCTTTGTGTAGAAGCATTTGTGCAGTTACAATTTCGTTTCTCTCTCTCTCTCACTCAAAGCCTTCATTCGTAGCAGCTAGCACTGAGATTGAAGGAATCCGTTCGTGTGGACTGAGTAGAGGCGTTGTCATCGTTCAACGTTCGTGATCGCTCCATAGATTTGCATCAAAGGTTACAATCGCTACAAGAGGTAACGATTATATCACTGATCATGCCCATTCATAAGGATCAGTAAAGGAGAAATTTTAAATTCCACTGCGTTTTGGATCGCTCTTCTCCTTCAGTGGTATCAGAGCCACTTACGAAACCATGCAACTGATAGCTATTTATTTTTTGTATTTTTTGTATTAATACGATTAAAAGACAAAATGAATCAAAGAATAAACGAGTAATTAAATTTGGCATCATATGTGTACGATTTGGATGATTGATGTTAACTATGCTTCGGAATCCGACATTAGTATGGTGAAGCAGCGATACATCGATCGTCCATAGGTTATGCAATTGAGATCGATTAAGTTATATATATGATATAAGTAATCCTGCTGCAAAATACGGTATATATGACATACTGTTTCCGTTTCGTTCATTCAAACACTTAATGGTTGTTTTCCTTTGAGCGATCAATGGTCGTTTGCTTCTTGATCCGATATTAGTATGGTGAAGCAATGACGTTTTGATCAATCATACTGAATCAACAATCGAGGTGTGTTTGACGGTCTGAAATTGGTGCATTAAAGTATCAAGTGTTGTGACTAAATCCGATATTGTCAAAGATTTATGCGATTAGGGTTGTGACTGCACAAGAGTTGTGCTTTAAAGTTTCAAGTGTTGATGCGAAAGCGATCTCGATTTCCAATAAATTGTTCATTTAAAATTCCGCTGACCGGGTAGCGGAACCACCGTCTGCTGACCGAGCAGCGGAACCCCCATCCCGCTGACCGGGCAGCGGACCCCTGGCTAACTCTGCGTAGTGTGATCGATCGCCGAAATTTAATTTGGTTTTAATAAATTAAAAGAATTAAAATTAATAATAATAATGTGTTTATTATTATTGTCTTGTCGTGATCGGTTATGGCCTTAGTTTTCCTTTATTTTGTTTTGGATTTTTAAAATACGACCTGCGTGTCGTGCCTCTCTTTTAATCCCTCGTATGTAAAACGAGTTTCTCTTATGTAATGTAATGTTATGAAGAAAGATAAGAATATTAAAGGAGGACAACCTTAAAGATCTTGCTTGGGGAAGCTTAGATCGTTATTAGGTTAGCTTAGGTTCTCTCATTGGCTTGGGAGAACAATTGCGTTAGGGGCCATAACTGTTTCATTATGTATATTGATGCATGTGAATGTATGTTGATGCATCTGAGAGATGATTTATATGATAAATAAGCCGGTGAGATCAGAATAATTGCGAATTCCCTCAAATTAAATATTAAGTTTATGCCTTCCAAGTTTTAGCACTCATCAAGACTAGTATCGGATAATGAAGGTTTCGCCTACGCGGACTTAAAACTAAGTGAAATGTGGATCTCGACCCACTAGAAAATCTTCCAACGGGATTTTCCGAATCAAATGGCGAGGGTCATTTGTTTTGAGTAAAATAGTGGGAGCATATTTAATTAAAGGCCTAATTAAATATGTTATTGATACTTATATTTTCATTATTTTCATGTAGATTACCATGACAACAAACACCTCTAACTACATTTTGCGATCAATCCTTGACAAGGAAAAAATTTCTGGGACAAATTTTCTGGATTGGCACCGAAATCTGAGGATTGTCCTCAAACATGATAGAAAGTTGTATGTCTTGGAGAAACCTATTCCTGAAGAGGAACCTTCTAGTTCTGCACCTAAGGCAGGAAGAGATGCTTATAAGAAGCATGTCGATGATGAAAATGAAACTGCTTGTCTCATGCTATCTACCATGAAATTAGAGTTGCAAAAGCAACATGAGAACATGGTAGCGTTCGATATGATCGAACACTTGAAGATGCTCTATCAAGAGCAAGCAAGGCATGAAAGATTTGAAGTTTCAAAAGCGTTTTTTCAAGGAAAGTTAGCGGAGGGAGCCCTTATAGGTCCCCATGTGCTCAAGATGATTGGGTATGTGGAAAACCTTGAGAGGTTGCGTTTTCCCCTCGGGAAGGAACTTGCGACTGATTTGATCTTACATTTGTTTCCAGATAGATTCAGCCAATTTGTCTTAAATTTCAATATGAATGATATGGACAAATCTCTTCCTGAACTGCTAGCCATGTTAAGAAATGCTGAGCAGAATCTGAAGTCAAAAGGGAAGTCCATTCTGATGATCAAAAATGGAAAGAGACAGAACAAAAGACCCACCAAGCAGGGTGATAAAGGGAAAGGCAAGGAAGTTGCCAAACCCAAACCCATTGTTGCTGCTTTGAAGCCTAGTGGAGGCATAGAAAAGGAAGGCACCTGCTTCCATTGCGGTAAGACCGAACACTGAAAGAGAAACTGCCCAATGTACCGGGAAGATAAGAAGAATGGAGTGGAGACTTCAACTTCAGGTATTTTTGTTGTTGAAATTAATTTATCTACTTCTGCATCATGGGTATTAGATACTGGATGCGGTTCTCACATTTGTACCAATGTGCAGGGGCTAAAAAGGAGTAGAGATTTGGCAAAAGGTGAAGTTGACCTACGAGTTGGCAATGGAGCAAAGGTTGCTGCTTTAGCAGTAGGAACTTATGTATTGAATTTACCTAGTGGTTTAATAATTCAGTTAGAGAATTGTTATTATGCACCTGCAATTAGCAGGAATGTTATTTCCGTTTCTTGTTTGGACAAGTTTGGTTTTTCATTTATAATAAAGAACAATTGTTGCTCAATTTATTTGAATGATATATTCTATGCTATTGCACAAATGAACAATGGACTATATGTCCTTGATCTTGAAATGCCTATTTATAAGATTAATACTAAAAGGATGAAACCTAATGAGTTAAATCCAACTTACCTTTGTCATTGTCGATTTGACCACATAAATGAGAAACGCATTTCCAAACTCCATAAAGATGGACTCTTGGACTCTTTTGATTATGAATCATATGGTGAAATAGCTAATGATCTTTTGGCCCTCATACATACTAATGTATGTGGACCACTGAACATACCAGCCAGAGGAGGTTTTCAGTACTTCATCACATTTACTGATGATTTTAGTAGATATGGTTATGTGTATTTAATGAAACACAAATCAGAGTCCTTTGAAAAGTTCAAGGAATTCAAGAATGAAGTACAAAACCAACTAGGTAAGAATACTAAAACTCTTCGATCAGATCGAGGTGGTGAGTATTTAAGCCTAGAGTTTGACGACCATCTGAAAGAGTGTGGGATCCTATCCCAACTTACTCCTCCTGGAACACCCCAATGGAATGGTGTATCTGAGAGAATAAATCGAACCCTGTTAGACATGGTCTGATCCATGATGAGTCATGCCGATCTTCCAAACCCCTTTTCGGGACACGCATTATTGACAGCAACTTACACACTTAATCATGTTCCATCCAAAAAGGTTGAGAAGACACCATATGAGATATGGAGTGGTAAGAAACCACATATGTCTTACATGAAGATTTGGGGTTGCAAAGTTTATGTGAAACGACAAATTTCAACTAAGCTTGAGCCCAAATCTGACAAATGCTTATTTGTGGGGTATCCTAAAGAAACAAGAGGGTATTACTTCTACAATCCTTCTGAGGGCAAAGTGTTTGTCGCTCGAACTGGAGTTTTCCTAGAAAAGGATTTTATTTCCAAAGGAACCGGTGGGAGGAAAGTAGAGCTTGAAGAAATTCAAGAATCACAAAGCATTGATACACCTATGGAGGAATTAGAGCAGGAAACACAAGTAGTTGTGGAAGAACAACCTGCTCAAGTAGAACAAGACCAGCGTAGGTCAAGCAGGATACGTCATCTACCTGAGAGATATGGATATCTCATAACTGATCAAGGTGATGTATTACTCATGGATCAAGATGAGCCTGTGACCTACCAAGAGGCCATAACTGGTCCTGAGTCTGAGAAGTGGCTAGAAGCCATGAAATCTGAAATGGATTCCATGTACACAAACCAAGTGTGGACCTTGGTAGAGCCTCCTGTAGGAGTTAACCCCATAGGATGCAAGTGGGTCTTCAAAAAAAGACTAACATGGATGGTAAGGTACATACCTATAAGGCAAGACTGGTTGCAAAGGGATATAAACAAATTCATGGGGTTGACTATGATGAAACCTTTTCACCAGTTGCAATGCTTAAATCTGTTCGGATTTTACTTGTTATCGCTGCATATCATGATTATGAAATATAGCAGATGGATGTCAAAACTGCTTTCCTTAATGGGAATCTTCTTGAGGAAGTGTACATGACACAGCTGTAAGAACAAAAGTTGTTCTACAATAGATTCCATGATTTTGATGATAACAAAGGATGAAACCAAAAATGGCACCCTAACGAAAAGTTTCTAAGTGTGCAGGGTTCTAAGGAAAGAAGGAAGAGATCTGATAACGTCATCAGACACATAATCATATCAGATACAAATTATCAGAAGATCAGAAGCATCTGAAGTAGAAACACGCTCAAGAAGTTCTAACTCTGAGCAAAACAGCAGAATATCAGAAGCATCTAAAGAAGAAGTGCACTCTAGAAGTTCTGACTCTGAACAACGGTATATCATTCCAGAAGCTCTCAGCGTCATCTGAAGACATCATCAGAACTCCTTAAGATAAACATCAGAAGCTCCGAATCAACACAGCAAGATTCCAAGAATCACACAGACTTTGATAGTGGGTTACCTATTTCAGAAAGAGTAACGTTAACTTCAAATTCAAATGGAAAAGAACTATTTTTGGAAAGAAGTTATTCGGGGAAACAAAGTTGTTTTGGCAAGAAACAACAGAAGTTATGGCGTTAATTCCTATTCAAGACAAATTATCTGCCATCAATTTCAACGGTCCTTTCACTCCTATATAAAGGACAGCAATCAACATTGAGAGGCGCGCAAGCATACACTGAAACATTCTCTCTCTCTCTCTCAATATTTCACAAAGCTTTTGCTTAGAACGTGAAACACTTTTGTTCTTACTATTGTAATATTTGCTTATCCTAGAAGCACTCTAGATTACATAGTTCTTTATCTATTGTTTTATTTCCTCAAGTGACTCTGCGCAGTCTGTATACTTGAGAGGACTAAGAGATCCTTCTCTTAGACGTTGGTTGTAAACAATCTTTCAAGATTAGTGGATTAAGTCCTTGTTGAAGGCGAAATCACCTTGGCCGGGTGGACTGGAGTAGCTTTGTGTTATAAGCGAACCAGTATAAATTCCTTGTGTGGTATTTATTTTGAAAAAGCGCTTATTTTCAAAACAATTCAAACCCCCCTTTCTTGTTTTTCTCACCTTCAACAGCCTGAAGGATTTGACATACCAGAAGAAGCCCAAAGATATGTAAGTTACAAAGATCAATCTATGGATTGAAGCAAGCTTCCAGAAGCTGGAATCTTCGTTCTGATGAAACAGTAAAACAATATGGATTCATCAAGAACGAAGATGATCCTTGTGTCTACAAGAAGGTTAGTCGGAGCTGTAGCGGGGTTTTCGTTACCTTTAGGTTTATTGACTAAACCAAAAGTAAACATACAAATTCGAGTCGCTATCGCACTTTTATTTGTCCAAAGCAAAGGCTAAAAAGCGAACAAAAGCCAAGTAAGAAGTTTTATCAAATAAACAACTAATAAAAATGTCAGAGATCTGGGTAAGGGGGTTGGTTATGAAATGGGAAGGTTTTACGCACCCAAAACATCCTTAGTACTCTAAGGGAACCTCTTTTTGCAAATATATGTTGTAGGTTGGTATTTGTGAAAATATGTGCAAAAGATTGGAGGGATGAGAAGAGAATAAATTATATTTACAAATTTTGTTGTTTGAATGGATGAACCCATTGCCTACGTACCATCACAAAGGTAGGATCAAAACCTCGTAGTTCGGGGTAAAAATCACAAAAAGGTTGGTGAATTGATTTGATCGAAAGCCTTAAGGTCTTTTGTTATCAAAGGGAGAAAACTCACCCTAAACCAATAATCCACCATGTGAGGAGAGCTTCGACATACTAGTGAGGGGTTAACCCTATAATAAGTATGGAAGGCTTATAATCCAATCACTAAGGATGGGGTGAGATTTACATCAACCACTATGATAACTCAAACCTATGACTAATGTTTTTGATTTTTTTTTAATAAGGTGGTCATTGGAACCACAAAAACAACTTGAAGTGACTTATATTTACAAGTTATATTTGTTTACAAAATGAAGTCAAAGTTGGATTAAGATTTATTCATAATGAGTATTAATAAAATGGTTTTGAAAAGTCAAAGGCATAAGGCCTAGGTTTCTAATTTGAAACAAAGTCAAAGTTTGAAGAAAAGATTTTGGCTTGGTTAGAGTGAGGAGAAGAAGAGAAGGGCTAGTCCTAAAGCATACAAAGATAAGAGAGAAAAGATAAAACCCTTGGAGTTCCTTTTCTTGAAATCATAGAGATGATTCAAGATGCTCCTTTCATTTGGACATAACAAACAATCAAGTAATCAAACAAATATATTCAAGCTCCTAGGATCTCCATTTGGCTTGTCTCTCTTAACTTGGCTATTCATGGCAATGGTCCTCCTTACTATCTCATGATGGAATCCCTATCACACAAGAACAAACATCAAAAAGTTCACACCAAAATAAGAGGAATGGACAAAGAATAAGTTTTGGAAAGGAAGTCCTTTAAAGTGAACTTTGAGATTTAGCATTCTAAAGGCATGAGGCCTAGTTGCTCTTCAATAAGTTTAGCATTCTAAAGGCATGAGGCCTAGTTGCTCTTGAACTCCTTTAAGCATAGGTATATCCGAATTCTAAGTACTTTCTCCTGTTGCATTAAGTTCACACAAAACAAAGACAAAACAAACACAAGACAACAATATATTTATATACAATAATGAGCTCAAATGAGCAAAAGGAAAATGGCATAAACGTAAAATATGTGCTCAAGTGAGCAAAATAAAAAGCAATATGAATAAATGAGTAAGAAAGTAAATTGCATTAAAGTAAATTGCAAGAAATTAAATGCTCAAATTAAAGTTAGTAGTTAGTGAAGTTATGTTAGTTTTTCATAAGACAATGTAGCGCTATGTTAAGCAATCGTAAGTAGACTAATGTAGTAGTCACACCTATCTGAGGCCGGTCAATAAAACTATAGGCAAATAAACACAAGTTAGAGATCATGACTAGTAAGCCAAGCTCCTAAAAGTTTCCATGCCAAAAGAAAACAGAAAGGCCTTATATGGACTTTAGATTTTTTGCTTGACCAAGAAGCAACCTATCTTGGACACAAAACAACTCACTTGATCTTGGATCAAGTTGAGTTTGGTTTGGATCAAAGTAGGTTAAACCTCTCATTTGTCAAGACTAACCATAAGACATTAACTCATTGGCCAAAAATAAAAAGAAATGAGATGAAGATGAAATGGATGGAAAGAGGAATAAAGTATCAAACTCAATTGGTCAAATGTGAACCAAGTCATCATCAATCAATGTCAAACAGAAGAGAAATGAAGATTACAAGTCAACAAGTCAAACATAATTTTTTGCTATTTTGAATTAAAATAAAATACAAAATAAAATAAACAAAATATGGTCAAACCACAAATTTAATTCAAATCAACTTCAACAAGTCCAATTAAATTCTCATAGGTCTAACATGGACAAATAAACTTTGACAAATTTTCTCAACAATTTTTGAAATCAGAAACTATTTAAAAACAATTAAAAATAATGAAAAATAACACAATATGAATTAAAATATCAAATAAATCTCAAATCAAATAAGAAATTGATGAGACTATTTTTCATTGACTTATCATGATCCATAGGTGTTAGGAAAATATTTTTGGATTTTTCAAATATCAAAAAGTATTTTAAAATGAATTAAAACTATTAAAAACCAAATAATTCACAAAAAATATTTAATGAAGTCACAAAAATAATTAGAAATCGAAATATGTAACTAGATTTTTCAAGAATTTTTTTTGCATTGGTCTCATGTTTTTGTGAGTTCAAATAAAATATTTATGAATTTTTGAAAATAAAAGGAATTAACTGAAATTAAAAGAAAATAAGGAAAATAGAAAAAATGTGCAGCCACAAAATCACCTCATTAATTGGCATGGCAAGGCATCAAGGGCTCAGAGGCGAGGTCATATTGTGTACTGGAGTCAAGCGTGCAGCACAAAGATTTAAAATAAGTCAATACATTGGACGCATGAGATTATAACATAGCAACATGATCCAATGGCTTTGAAGCAAACACCTGGGGATGGTGGTGGAAACCACCATCTTCTCCGGCAATCTAACCAGTTCCGGCCACCACGCGCAGGAAAACAAAGTGTAATGAAAATAAAAAAAGAGGACATCAAAATGAAGCTGAGGTGATGTACATCACCCCTGTAACCATGGATCATCCTCACAGTTCTTATTTAGAGAGAAATGTGAGCTTGAAGATCATGGTGCATGAACTGAAATGGCACGATTTGCAAAATTAAGACCACCACTGGCCTGCCTCAAGCATGAGGGCATCAGAAAATTGCATAAACCAAAGGAATTCACATTATATTGCAAGATCTAGATCAAGAAAGTTTGAGGTTCTACCTCTGAATTGAAGCTTCAAACAACCCGAATCCTTCAAGCTCTTGATCTACTTTTGCCCTGGAAGTGTGATGGTGATGCTAGGTTAAGGAATTGAGCTTTGAAAATCAACTAATGATGTTGAAATTCAAGCTTGAAAAAGAGAAAGAAAATTGAAAATTCCTTTAGTGAGGGTTTGGATTTCAATTCAGCGGCAATTCAGATCTCAACTTGGTTTCCATTTGAATGAGAATGCACACTTATTTATAGCTGGAATGTGATGCAAGGCAATGTTTCCCTCGTGTGGATGAAGTTAGAATCCTCCTTGCATGGGCCTGTACAGGCGCATGTAAGGCCTAAGAATGAATGAAAATCCATGCTGAGATCACCTAGTATTGAATTGGACGTGCATAATGGACTGCACAAGCTTGCACATCAAGTTTTAATGTGAAAATGCAAAAATGAACATAAACATAAAGCTCTTTGAAACTCACACATGGAAAGTCCAAAAATTAATGTTAGGAATGGTTGGAAAGCTCTTGAAATAAGGAAGAAAAGTCATGTTGGGAAAAAAATCATTTGGGAATTGGAAATTTATGAAAATTGGCTGTGAAGGTTTGGGTACAAAACATGTCTAGGTTCTCCTTTGAATTTTTTTACCAAAAGCAAGCATCTTCAAGCCATTCTAATTCAATTATTCAAGCCTCAAATGGATACACCTCCAAAATCAAAGTTGTACATCTTTTCAAGATGATCAATGTAGACTTAAATTTTGCATCATTTTGATTTTTCATGAGTAAGTTATGGGCACTTGAAGTTGGGCATTTTTTCAAATTCAATGATTTAGGTCCAAAGTGACCTATAATGTTTTGTATTATCACATGTGTTTCTCTTTGTATTATGAAATTTTTTCCAACATAAAATTTGAAGTAGACATGTTAATATTTCCAATGAATTTGGTCTCACCTCAAAATCATAAAAATTAAAGAAGTTAGATCCTTGGAAAGTTGACCCAAAATTAGGGTTTCAGTCAAAATGACCTATAATGTTTTGAAATGAATGATGACCTTCCAAGTTTCCAATGGATTTTTCATAAACATTAAAGTTGTTAATATGGTTATTAAGAACATTTTTCATCTTGGGTTCATCTTCATTTGACAAACTCATCAAAAGTTGTATCTCAGTGATCTTCAATTTAGTCAGATGACTTGATTGGTCAACTTCTCAAGGCCAAACTTCAAATCTTGATGAATGAATGATTGAGGGGACTCATATATGCATAAAATTATTAATGAAATAACTTCCCTTTATTGGATTTGATCATAGGTTAAGGTTGCTTCATGAGCAAGGCATAGTCAAAGCATAGTTGAATTAGGGGCTCCTTGGGAAACAATCCTCAATCCCTTTGGGTTATCTTGATCAAATTGGAAAATTGAGATACTTGGGAGACATATATGATGATTAGGAGCTTGGTGGACCATTTTCATGCTTCCTCTCATCTTCATCTAGCCACTTCATTGGGCTTAGGAGCCTCCTAGGAGCATTGGAACAGATGATCACTTGAGCTTCAAAACAAAAAGAGTTAGTGACATATTTTTGTGCTTTTGGTTAGTAATCAAAAATAAGAAAAGCAAATAATATACGATACAAGCATGCTTGGTGGTCTCAAAACACTCACGCAAGTCCCACCCCTAGGGTTAAAGAGCCAAACATGCTATGATCCTTGAGGCAATGCAGTGAGCAATGATATAATGCCATGAGGGATCTTAGGGTCAAAATAAGGGTCTTACAGATGCCCCTATTTAAGGTCATTCTAGCCGGAGATATGAAGGTTAAAATCTTCGTCTCGACACGGTAGAATGGGCTTAAATAATAACAAAGAGACGAATTTTGGTCCCTAAGAGACCTCATGATGCAGAATGTATGCAAAATAAAATCTTCATGGTGAATACTTGCCACGAAGGAAAATAAATCAGAAGGAAACTGAGAAAATCCAATAGGAGTAACACACTCACTAGGGAGACAGAGACTCTAGGGGAAATAAAGTAAAAATGCGTGAGCAGGTCACGACATGAAAACATGCTGGGAAACACGAAAGGATTCCACAAAAATAAATCGGTGGAAAAACTCGAGCTGAGGCAAAGATGCATGTATTAGGGAATATCTCGATACAGCAAAACTATCCACAAAGGATACTTCTGAGGAAGAAACAACGAGATATTACCGGCTACTGGGTAATGTAGCGGGGTATTCGTTACCTTTAGGTTTATTGACTAAACCAAAAGTAAGCATACAATTCGAGTCGCCACCACACTTTTATTTGTCCAAAGGAAAGGCTAAAAAGCGAACAAAAGCCAAGTAAGAAGTTTTATCAAATAAAAAACTAATAAAAATGTCAGAGATCTGGGTAAGGGGGTTGGTTATGAAATGGGAAGGTTTTACGCACCGAAAACATCCTTAGTACTCTAAGGGAGCCCTTTTTGCAAATGTGTATTGTAGGTTGCTATTTGTGAAAAATATGTGCAAACAAGATTGGGGGGATGAGAAGAGAATAGATTATATTTACAAATTTTTTGTTTGAATGGATGAACCCATTGCCTACGTACCATCACAAAGGTAGGATCAAAACCTCGTAGTTCGAGGTAAAAATTTCAAAGATTGGTGAATTGATTTGATCAAAAGCCTTAAGGTCTTTTGTTATCAAAGGGAGAAAACTCAACCTAAACCAACAATCCACCATGTGAGGAGAGCTTCAACATACTAGTGAGGGATCCACCCTATAATAAGTATGGAAGACTTATAGTCCAATCACTAAGGATAAAGGTGAGGTTTACATCAACCACTATGATAACTCAAACCTATGGCTAATGTTTATGAAAAAAGGTTTTAACAAAGGTGTCCATTGGAACCACAAAAACAACTTGAAGTGAGTTATATTTACAAGTTAAGTGTATTTACAAAAAGAAGTCAAAGTTGAATTAATGTTTATTCACAACGAAGTATTAATGAAAAGATTTTCAAAAATCATAGGCATAAGGCCTAGGTTTCTAGTTTGAAACAAAGTCAAAGTTTGCACATAAATGAGTTTGGCTTGGGTTAGAGTGGAGAGAAGAAGAGAAGGGTTAGTCCTAAAGCATACAAAGATAAGAGAAGAGATAAAACCCTTGGAGTTCCTTTTTTTGAAATCATAAAGATGATTCAAGATGCATCTTTCCTTTAGATTTAGCAATCACGCAAGCAATCAAACAAATATTTAGATTCAAGCTCCTAGGATCTCCATTTGGCTTGTCTCTCTTAACTTGGCTACTGTAACACCCCAAAATTTGCCCTCCTCATTCATGCATTCATTTAGCATTTCATATTGCATTTCATCATGTCAATCAGAATTAGATCCAAAAAAAAAAAAAAAAAAAAAAGAAAACGAAAAAAAGAAATAATAATTTTTTACAAAAAAAAATAAATAATAATAATAATAATAATAAAAAATTTAAATTAATTAATTAATTAAATAAATAATTAAATAAATAAAATATAATAAAAAATTGTATGGACTTGGGTCTCTCTCATTTGAGCCCACAAAACCATGAAATTCAGTCTATAAATACCAAGGCTTCACTTGAGAAAGCCACACAGAAGAGGAGAAGAAAGAAGAGAAGCAAAATACTCTGAGGTTTCCTTGGAACAAAACCCTGAGGAAAAAGATAGTGAGAGAAGACCTAACGGAGTTCAGAGCAGCCTCCAAACCCCGAAGGGAACTCAACTACACAGAATCACCTCTGCCTCACATAAACCCTGAAGATTGTTTTGTAAACCTCACGGGTGCAACTCAATTTCAATCGAGCTCTCCAATCAGGTTTGCCTTTATTCCCATTACCTTTTGCTTTGAAGTTGAATACTCTGAATGTATGAGGTATGATGGATGAATTTCATTAGGTTTTTCGCCCATGGGTTTAATATGTATATGAATGTATAAACAATGCCTTGAATGTTTAACCGTTTAATTTTTGAGTGTATGCCACAGGGTTTGAGGTTTCTGAAACCATACTGTTATTCATGAAAAAAATGCTTATGGTGTTTCACTAACCCTTTTGTTGAGTTTTTGTGAGGGCTCACATGACTTTTGCAGTGATAACTTGCGTGGTTTCCCACTTTATTTGTGGGATAACCCCTGGAGGTTCATTCCGATTACCTGTACTGACACACTTTCTTTGATGATGTTAGCTTGAGAGATCTCTGGGTTTCTTGTTCCTCTAATTGCTGTTACTTCGGATCTTTATCCGCGTGGTACTTTTACATTTTTCCCGCATTTTACTGCTTTCCTAGCTGGAAGACCTCGATAGGAGGCAACGTTTGAGCCCCTTGGTGGCATTTTACTTTGAGATACATGTTTTGTGTTTTGTGTTCATATCCCTGCAGGTAGCGCGGTTCCATCGTCAAGGACTGCCTTTTTGCCCTCGAGCATCCCAAACCCTAAAACCCAAAGCAACACGTTAACTCCTTCTACTACAGGCGAGTAAGTCTCCAAAGGTCGAGCATCCGGTAGATTGCGTAGTGACGTCGTTCGCCCAAAACCCAATCCATAACCCCGTAGTTAGCCGAACTACGTTTTGCTCTGATTCTCAGGCCAGATGAGATACGTAGGCATAAGACGCGATGTCTTAGCGAGCACACATCCCCCAACCCATAGGTCAGCCGAGCCACGAAGACTCTGATTCTCATATTCAGATGAGATATGTATGCAGTGGATGCGACATCCGCGCGAGTCATTTTCATTTAACCCTTTTTTTGGCAAACAGCACAAGATAAACCCACACCCTTTAGACGAAAACTACAAAAGTGGATCCCGTAGAGTACTACGGATGCGTAGGGGTGCTAATACCTTCCCTTCGCATAACCGACTCCCGAACCCAAGATTTGGTTGCGAGACCCCGTCTTGTCCTTTCCTTTTTTCAGGTTTACTTCGAGCGTTTCCTTTCCCTCCCTTGGGATGAATAACGCACGGTGGCGACTCTTCTGTCTTTTTCTTTTGCCGGTTGTTTTTTTTCGCACTGTATTTTTCAGGTTGCGACAGCTGGCGACTCTACTGGGGACTCTAAGAAGTTGACCTCTTGCTGGTCCATCTTCCCTAAGCGAGTCCCTCCTATCTTTTGTAGTTTGTTTGTTTATTGGATGTTCATGCTTTTGTACAGTTATTTATTTACCTGCTTTACCTTATTACATTGTGTACATATCATTGTTGTATCTGTTGGTTGGCTATGGCTGCTTGGTGATCTTTGTGAGATGAGTTCTATACCCGAACTCGAGTGCACTTAAGATAGGAGAATGGCATAGTCCTGTCAACTTGTGTGGAGTATTCCTTAGCGAGTTGACTTGCAAGCCCATTCACTTGGTGGAGGTCATGTTGAGATCAATAATGTCACATAAGTAAGTTGTGGTTAGACATTACTTGTTCCAATATAGACCTAACAAGCCAAGGACCTTAGTTTACCTAACCCATCTTGGCCTATTCGTAGGACGTAGTGCGAAAGTCGTTCAAGTGTGAGACTTGATACGATTGTTACGCGATACTACACTCATAAGAGTCTCTCTTGAGAATATTGTTGGAATACGAGTAGTCGTTCCTCTGATAATATCCGAAAGATGGGATTATGACTATGGGAACCTTTTGTAGAACATGTTTGGCAGGTTTAAACCTTAGTACACTCCTTTTGGGTGGTTCTTAACCTAAACTCCATGCTCGTGACTTGCAACAAACCCTTGATTCATGGTTAATCCGATCAGGTATCCTTAATATCAATGAAACTCGGGTGTTGATAAGGTGTAAACCATAATCCACCAAAATGGGTGGTTGATATTAAGGATAACATGATCCATCCCATGACCTTTGTTTGGTGTGCTCTTAATTTCTCTCCAGACAGTGCAACCTGACAGATGTTCAAGCGGATCCATCAATTCTGATTGACATGCCTTTGCATTGCATAACATCATCTGCATATTTGCATCCAACATCTCATGCTTATTCATTTGCAGGGTATTCCCTTTCAAAACGGGGGTGCCTTAAAACTAAACAAGCAGTGCATCGCATACCATGCATATTAACCCTTGTCTGTTTTGCAGGTGTCATCGCAGTGTCTAATGTTTGTTCCCTGTATCAGGCAGTTATTGGTCCCAAGCGAGTTCACAGATACCCGACAAAGGAAAACCGTCCACGACTAGCGATGGACCAAGTACAGAAAGAGCTGGCTGATATGCGTGAAAGGATGGATCAATTCATGACATTGATGATTGGTATGGCAGAAGGCCAAGCGAAGCTGAGGGAATTGGTTGAGCAACCGAGACCCGATCCGGAGGTGGAGATACCAAATGCTGAGGGAAACCCTGGTAACCCTGGGAACGCTGATAACCCTGTGAACACTGGTAACGCGGGTAACGCAAATGCTGATGGAAACCCGGGTAATGTTGGCAACACGGGGAATGTTGGGAATGGTATTGGTGGAAGGTACAATGTGAATCAAGGAATTCGGATTAACGGGCACCCCGTTACTGAAGATTATCAATATGATCAATTTTCTTTGCACGACGAGGCCCTCGAGATCACTCGCCGTATGGATGAGCTTGCTGAGAAGCTCAAATCTTTGGAGTCTCAAAATTCCGTAGGCTTTGATGTCACAAATCTTGGTCTGGTTCAGGGAGTAAGGATTCCTCTCAAGTTCAAACCCCCTACTTTTGAGAAATACAACGGGGCTTCTTGCCCACGCACTCATCTCCAATCTTATTTGGGAAGGTTGGGAGCTCACACGGAAGATGAAAAGCTGTGGATGTACTATTTTGAAGACAGTCTAACTGGAGCTTCTCGTGAATGGTATTCTCATTTGTCTCGTACTACCATCAAGAGCTAGAAAGACTTGGCAGAGGCTTTTGTCAAGCAATATCAATACAACTTGGACATGGCTCCAAATCGGACCTTGTTGCAAGGTATGTCTCAGACTGCCAAGGAAACCTTTAGAGAATACGCTCAGCGTTGGAGACAGATTGCTGCGTCCGTCCAACCCCCTATGTCTGAAAGGGAGATGGCGGACATGTTCATGAACACTCTTCAAGGCAATTATATTGAGAGATTGGTTGCTTGCCCGTCAATCAGCTTTGCAGAGATAGTAATTGCTGGAGAAAGAATCGAGAGTTTGTTGAAGATGGGCCGAATTCAAGACAATAGTGCTTCCAACTCATCAGGTCCCAAGAGACCGTTTGCTGGTAACGGTCAGCGAAGAAAAGAAGGCGAGATAATCGTTGTGTATGCCGGCAGAGGCAGGAGTAAAGGACGCCCTAATTATTACCAAGATCAAGTGGCCGCAGTCACCATTCCAACACCTGTTCCTCAACCGCAATATCATCCGCAACAACAACCCAGGTACAACAATCAACAATAAGGAGGTAATCCGGGTCAGCAGAGACATTATCAACAACGTCCAAGGCAGACGGACCGGGTCATCGAGCCAATCCCAATGCCTTATTCAGTATTACTTCCCAAGTTGATTGACATAAATCTGGTTACGCTGAGAACTCTGGCCCCACCAATCGATCCCAATAATTTGCCTAGAGGTTATGATGTCAACGCCAGATGTGCTTTTCACTCCAACGCACCTGGCCATACTACAGTTAATTTCAAGGCTCTCCAGTTAAAGGTACAAGATTTGAGAGATGCCCAGGCTATCAATTTTGCTCCGGTGCCTAATGTTATCCAGAACCCGATGCCGGCTCACGGCGGGCAGAGGATTAATGCTGTTGATAGTGGGGAAACTTTGAATTTGGTTTCTGATGTGACTAAGGTGAAGACTTCGCTATCGGTGGTTAAAGACCGACTTCTGAAAGGACAGATTTTCCCGGGCTATGGGGAAGAATGCAGAAATTGTCAAGCTGCCGAGAACGGATGTGACAGTTTGAGAAGGGGTATTCAGCAACTGATAGATGAAGGTTGCCTTCAGTTTGATCAGGCCCGTCCAGTGAAGAATGATGTGTCGACAGTGACGTTTTATTTCACTCCTGAAGAAATATATGTTCCCGAGAGACTCGCTCCGACAACAATATATTTCCCAGAAAGTACAGAACCAGCAGCGGTGAACATCGAAAGTTCAGCACCAGTCGCAATTTACTCTGACAGCCCTCAACCGACTTTGGTTGGTCCAATCACCATCACAATACCAGGACCTGTTCCGTATGAGAAAGACAGTGCTATCCCGTGGCACTATGGGGCTGATATCTACTACCAGGGGCAGAAAGTTAACGAAGAAGACATTGACATTGGTAGCTCCGCTGTAGACAATGTCGGAGGAGTTGGTGGTTTCACTCGCAGTGGACGCCTATTTGCACCATCAACATTACGCGCGAATGCTGAAGCTGAGGCAGCTGCCAAGGCTAAAGGGAAACAGGTATCCACCGAAGAGGTTACTACTGAGGAAGATCCTCCTAAGACCGCATTCGAGAAGGAAGTGGATGAGTTTATGAGGATTATCAAGAAAAGTGACTACAAGGTAGTCGACCAGCTAAATCAGACACCCTCAAAGATCTCCATTCTCTCACTATTGCTGTGCTCTGAGGCGCACAGAGCAACCTTGTTGAAAGTACTGAATGTGAGAAAATTCTTTACCTTGAATTAATTTTTAATGATAGCAAATTGTGTGATCATCATCCAAATGTTGGTTGTGCATTACATTACATGATACATTTGTGTTTTATTATGTTTTTCATCCCACTCTATTGTTGCATAACTATACATATAGACCTACATTGATACTTTCCTTAAAATAACAATTAAAATGCATTTTGTGTCAGTATGCATCAATACATAAGCCTCTGCATCGGAACATACAGCATGTGATAAATCACAAAACATTTTTGTTCAGTATGCATCGATGCATACGAGTCATGCATCAATACATGAAAAGCAAAAGACTCTATGCATCGATCCACACGATCCCTGCATCGATACATGACTAATTGAAACAGCCTGTGTATCAATACATACGCATCAGGCATCGATACATACTAGTGAAATAATCACATGTATCGATACACACGACTTTTGCATCGATACATGATTAATCAATTTCACCAAAATTTCACATATCTTACAGTACGCATCGATGCACACTCTTATGTATCAATACATAAAGTTGTTTTGTGGTATAACAGTAACTGTTTTGCAGCATATATAAGACAGGTTATAACAGCAGTGCAAGTCACGAATTCATTGAGGGAAAACAATTGAACACAAGATCAAAAGCAGTGTTGGAGCAATTGTTTGAGAGCAATTAGAAACCTAAAAGAGACTTCATCTTCTTCATCTTCTCAATCACTTTTCTTCAAGAACATTTACACATAACCATTCTTGTTCTTTGGATTAAAGAAGCATCGAGATAACGTTCAGTGGTACGATCAAGGATCTAGCTGTGGTTTGCAGTGGAACGATCGAGGATCTAGCTGAGTTGAAGATTGAAGGGGGTTTCTAGGAAAAACCTACTAGTTTGTCCTTCAAGAACTGGAGTGTTCTTGAGGGTTTGGGAGTCACGTTTGCAGAACATATTCAGCCGCAGCGTTGCGTTTGGAAATCGGGGGATTTCGCAAGCAGGTCGTGGAACCGGTGAATTATTTGCAATTTCGTGTAGGAAAATCTTGATCGTGCTCAGATCAAGTGAAGGTTCATACAAGAAGAGGTTCTTAGAGTTTAGAATTCTGTCGTTGTATCATAACCTTGTATCAACGGATTCGGCAAAAATTGATAATCAAAGTTCTCAATTTCATTTGAAATTGAGAGGGAGACGTACCCACACGCGAGGACGACGTGGGGAACTTCCTTACCAAATCTCTGCGTATCGTATTCTTACCTTACTCCTCTTTACGTTTTAAAATTGTTTTCGGAATTTCAGTTAGTGTGTGGTGATTGTTCCTGTTGCAAGACAGCAGTGGCAAGAAAACTTTTAATCAAACTCCATTGCTGTTTATCATCGATCACATACACACCAACTGTTTGACAAAACGGTTAGCTAGATTTTATTCATTGGAAATAGACTTTAATGATAAGTGCATTCAATTAGTTAAAATTCTGGTGTGAATTGTTTCTGTCATTCTCATTAAAATCCAGCAATTAAACTTGTGTGTCCGGCTTTCTAGTAGCGGTTCAGAATAGACGGAAGTCGATTCGGGACTGATTTTTCCGCCAACTTTGAAAACTCTGATAAAATTTCAAATCCGTTAAATTTCAAAGAGGTGATCTATTCACCCCCCCTCTCGATCACTAGCCACACCATCTAACAAGTGGTATCAGAGCGCCGGTTCGCTGGTGCTCTGTGGCTGCCTGTAACAGTATGGATTCTGAACCAAAGGGGGCGTATAATAGAGCGCCTATTTTCAACGGTGAAAATTACGGCTACTGGAAAGACTACATGCGAGTTCATATAAATTCTGTGGATAGGCTAGTATGGGCTGCCATTGAAAACGGTCCGTTTCAAATTACTATGACTAATGCAGCTGGCGCCATAGTACCTAAACCAGAAGATGATTGGAATGAGAAAGATGAGAAAAAGTGGTCGTGTGATTGGAGAGCTCGAAACATGTTAATTTCAGCACTTGGTGTTGATGAATATTATCGAGTATCCCATTGCACGACAGCTAAAGAAATGTGGGACGCTTTAGAAGTTGCCCATGAGGGTACTACTGAAGTAAAACAATCCCGCATTAACACACTCAATCAAGAGTTTGAGCTCTTTCGCATGAAACAAGGAGAATCCATCTCCGACATGCAAAAGAGAGTCACTCATCTAACTAACCGATTGAATGCTCTTGGAAAACCTATTTCCAATGAAATTGCTACTAATAAAATTCTCAGCTGTCTTAGCAGGGAGTGGCAACCTAAAGTAACAGCAATCAAGGAAGCCAACGATCTAACAAGACTTACGATTACAACTTTGTTTGGAAAGCTGGAACAACATCAGCAAGCATTGGAAAGTCTTGAAAAATAGGAGAACAAAAGTAAGAAGGAAAAGGAGAAGAAAAGAGACAAAGAGGGAGAGAAGAAGCCAATAGCTCTTGTGGCCTCTAGCTCTAAGTCCTCACGAAAAGAGCAAAGCGACAATGATTCAAGTAGTGACAAAGACTCGGATGATGAGGAAATGGGACTGTTTGTAAGGAGATACAATAGATTCATTCGAAAGAATGGAGTCAAGCATTCCGACAAAAATCTCATGAAGTTTCGAAAACAATCTACAAATTCGAAACAAGAAGAGAACAAGAAGAGTAGAGGAAGAGGATCCTGTTTTAATTGTGGTAAATCTGGACATTATAAAATGGATTGCCCTATAAAGTATAAGGATCAAAGAAAGGATTCACCAAAAGGGTACAGCAAACAAAGAAGAGCGTACATTGCATGGGAAAGTGATAGCGATTCATCAAGCACACAAAGCTCAAGTGATGATGATGAAGCAGCAAATATGTGCCTTATGGCTCACACAAAAAATCTGTCCTACCACAAGAAGAAAAACAATGACAAAAAGGTAAAACAAGCCTACTACAATAATTTCTCTTCTATGTCTTTTTTGGAACTAAAAATAGCTTTTGAAAATCTGCATAACGAAGCTGTAGATGCTTTTAAAAGACTATCTTCCGACAAACATATTTTTTCATTTTTGGAAGGTAAAGTAAACAAAGCTGAAATTGAGTTAGAAGCGTTGAAAGCTAGTATTGCAGAAAATTCAAAAATTATTGACATTGACGGATGTAGTAGAGTTAGGTATTGTGACGCTTGTTATATTTGGAAAAAAGAGGTAAACACTCTTAAGGTCAAATTAGAGAAAGCGCTACAACCTAAAGTTACTTATGCCGTTGACCCCAAGTTGTTTAAGAAGTCATTGAATCCTCCATATGCAAAATACTCTTTTATTCTAAAGGATTCAATGAACAAGAAACAACAAACACATCATCATGGTTTATGTCATTATTGTTGCCATGCTGGCCATACCATTGAGAAATGCAAATTTAGGAGATTTCTTGTCCCTAAAGGCATTTATCAATGGAAGCCAAAAGGCAACCATGTTAGCACTTACCCACTTGGACCCAATGAAAATTGGGTACCAACTTCTCTCTTTTGATGTTGTAGGATGAGTGCCTTGCCTCCGCAGATAGAAGGTGGTTTCTTGACAGCGGCTGCTCGAGGCACATGACCGGTGACATATCGCTCTTTATAGACTTCAAGGCAAAGAAGAAGGGATATGTCACTTATGGAGACAACAACAAAGGAGCTATACTCGGCAAAGGTAGTGTAGGTAATCCCTCCACCACTACTATTTCAAATGTCCATTTAGTTGAGAGACTTAAACACAATTTGTTAAGCATAAGTCAACTATGCGACATGGGCTATAAAGTGTCGTTTACAAAAACTTGCTGCATAATTGAACATGTTGAACAAAACATTGTGTTTAAGGGTGTAAGAGTAAACAATATCTATATGCTTGACTTGTTTGATGTACCTTTAACAAATACTAAATGTCTAGTCACCTTGAATGATGATTCTTGGCTTTGGCATAGACGTTTAGCGCATGTTAACTTCGATTTGCTAAATAAGGTTGTATCTAAAGATCTAGTAGTCGGTCTACCAAAAATAAAATTTTCAAAAGACCACCTATGTGACGCGTGCCAAATGGGAAAGCAAACAAGGGTGTCTTTTAAATCTAAAAATGTAATTTCAACTTCACGACCCCTTGAGCTTCTCCATATGGACCTCTTTGGACCTTCTAGGACAAAGAGCCTAGGTGGAAATTACTATGGCTTTGTAATAGTTGATGACTACTCTAGATTCACTTGGACTATATTCCTTCATAGCAAAGATGAAACTTTTTCTGCTTTTAAAAATTTTGCAAATCTGTCCCAAAACAAAATGAATTCCAAAATAGTTACAATTCGTAGCGATCATGGTGGTGAGTTTCAAAATTATCACTTTGAGAAGTTTTGTGACAAGTATGGTATTGAGCATAACTTTTCAGCCCCTCGCACTCCACAACAAAATGGCGTTGTGGAGCGTAAAAATCGTGTTTTAGAGGAGTTGGCAAGAACAATGCTTAATGAGGGTGGATTACCAAAATACTTTTGGGCTGATGCTGTCAGCACAGCCTGTTATATTCTAAACAGAATCTCAATTCGCCCTATTTTAAACAAAACTCCTTATGAACTTTTGAAAGGAAGAAAACCAAACTTGTCACATCTTCACGTATTTGGTTGTAAATGTTTTGTTTTGAATAACGGTAAGGAAAACATTGGGAAGTTTGATGCAAAAGCAGATGAAGGTATCTTTCTTGGTTACTCACTGTCAAGTAAAGCATATAGAGTGTATAATAAGCGTTTACTTACTGTTGAAGAATCTGTTCATGTTTCTTTTGATGAGTCTTATCCGAAAAATGTCGGAAAAGGTATTTCTTTTGATGACGCAGGTGTATCTACAGAAGACATACTCAAGGAAGCTGTTGAGGAAACTGATCAGTCCAAATCAGCTGCCCATGAGAAGGAGGAAGATACTAGTCATGAAGAAATTGAGGAAGAAAAGACAGCTGAAGTGAATGATCTTCCAACAGCTTGGAGATCCTCAAAAGACCATCCCATTGACAACATCTTGGGAGACATCTCAAAGGGAGTAATGACTCGTTCTAAGATAAGTAATTTTTGTTCTCACTTCGCGTTTGTTTCACAAGTAGAACCTAAGAATGCCAAAGAGGCCTTGATTGATGAATTTTGGCTAATGGCCATGCAAGAAGAGCTTAATCAATTTAAAAGAAATGACGTTTGGGAACTTGTCCCTCGTCCGCGAGATCATCATATCATAGGCACTAAGTGGGTTTTTAGGAACAAGCTTGATGAAAACGGAGTGATTACTAGGAACAAGGCACGTTTAGTAGCACAAGGGTATAACCAAGAGGAGGGCATAGACTATGAGGAAACTTATGCTCCAGTTGCTCGCCTTGAAGCTATACGTCTTTTGCTTGCCTATGCGTGTTCTAAGGATTTTAAGCTTTACCAAATGGACGTAAAGAGTGCCTTTCTAAATGGTGTCATAAATGAAGAAGTATATGTTTCACAACCTCCTGGTTTTGAAAATGCTGTAAATCCAGATCATGTTTACAAATTAAAACGAGCTTTGTATGGTCTTAAACAAGCCCCTCGGGTTTGGTATGAAAGGCTTAGCAAATTCCTGATTGATCATGGATATTCAAGAGGTAAAGTGGACAATACTCTCTTTATTAAACACAAAGGGAAGCACATTCTTTTAGTTCAAGTTTATGTCGACGATATCATATTTGGTTCAACTAACATACACTTGGTCGAAGAATTCTCTAAGGTTATGCAGGGTGAATTTGAGATGAGTCTAATGGGGGAGCTGAACTACTTCTTAGGACTGCAAATAAAGCAACTTGATGAGGGTACAGCAGTATGTCAAACAAAATACTGCAGAGAACTACTCAAGCGCTTTGGAATAAATGACTCAAAATCAATCGACACCCCAATGCCTACCAACGGAAATCTAGATAAGGATGAGCACGGTAAGTGTGTAGATGTCAAAAGGTTCAGAGGTATGATTGGATCTCTCTTGTATCTTTCTGCTTCTAAACCTGACATCATGTTTAGTGTTTGTATGTGTGCACGCTATCAATCAAATCCTAAGGAATCGCACCTAAAAGCGGTGAAGCGCATATTTAGATATCTTCACGGAACACCTAAATATGGGCTTTGGTATTCCAAAGGAAGTGATTGTAGCTTAGTAGGGTACTCCGATTCTGATTTTGCTGGCTACAAATCAGATAGGAAAAGCACAAGTGGTACATGTCACCTGTTTTTAAACTCCTTGGTCAATTGGCATAGCAAAAAGCAAGTTTCTGTTGCTTTGTCAACTGCAGAGGCAGAATACGTTGCAGCCGGGAGTTGTTGCGCTCAGATTTTATGGCTGAAACAGCAACTACAAGACTTCAACATTCAACTCAAACGTATTCCTATCAAATGTGACAATACTAGTGCCATAAACCTTACTAAAAACCCTGTTTTACACTCACGCACTAAACACATAGAGATAAGACATCATTTCCTTCGTGATCATGTTGAAAAAGAAGACGTTGTCTTTGAGCACGTTGATTCCAAAAATCAGCTTGCTGATATTTTCACTAAACCATTGGCAACGGAACCTTTCTTCAACATTCGTCGCGAATTGGGAATCTTAGATCTTTCTCAATTGATGTCATAAGCATGTTCCCTCTTAATTATATTATGCCTCACCATGGTTGATAAGAGCTGTTTTAGATGTCAATTATCCATCACAAGAGTTCTCCAACAGAGGTAATATCAATCCTTTCTACAATTTTCTTATTGCTAAGTGATTGTGTATGTTAGAACAAATGTTCTTACTCTAGTTGATATAAAATTTGATTGCATATACTCCTTGTCCATATTGTGTGCACATTAACAATCTGACTTCTGAATCTCTCTTGAGCATAATCATCATGACATAGTGCATAATGCATATTCATACTGCATTAAAATTCATTAAAAGCTAGTTCAGCATCAGTATGCATCGACACAAACGAAGCAAGCATCGATCCATACATTCTGAAATTCAAATTTTTTAAAAACTGCTTCAGGATGCATCGATGCATCCATCGTATGTATCGATACACATGCCCATTGTGAATATTTGGCATCGACGCATGACCATCTGCATCGATACATACTGATGCTATCTGAATTAAATGCATTTCTTTCTCTCTCATGCATCGACACATCAGCCAATCATATCACTTCCTATCTCAAGACTTCATATCATCTGCCCTCAAAAACCCCAAAACCAGTGGCTAACCCTAATCCTCCTCATCTTCACTCTCTCTCTAAAACCCTAAATCTCACATCACCATGCCTCCACGCACTATTCCAGTCAGAGCCAAAGGAAAAGGAAAGGGAAAGGAAACAGCCGGTACATCTCAGCAACCACCAGACGTTCCTTCAAATGCCTTAGAGCTACTTCATCCTGCTGTTGCTGCTGAATTTGAGGAATTCTTCAAGACAAGGTTAGTCATGAAACCTCACGTCTTTGATAAAACAGATGCTATTCACCTACACCTAAATGAAGTGGTTGAACTCTTACATGCACAAAGACTTGGGTCGTTTCTGTCCACAAAGGATGATTATCATGAGGATTTCATTCGGGTCTTTTATGCTGGCTTACAAACTGGTAGAGGCTATATGTTCCGGTGTTCTATCGGAGTCAGAACATATACCTTTGAAGCCTCTGATTGGGAAACGGTATTTCAAATGCCGCCTCCGTCGATGGCTTTCAAGTGCTGGCATGACCTGCATTTTGATCCTGAATTTGACATGAAGGACTTTACTCCATCTATCCTAAAGATAGACAGACCGTTGAGTGATGATGAACACGTCACGTCTGGTATGATCAAGCAAACTCCGCGTATTCTTCACTGGATTATTACACATATTCTGCGTCCAACAAACAGTGGACATTCGCGGTTGGACAGGCCCTGCATACATCTTCTCTACATTTTGCAAAATAAGGTGCTCTTAAATTGGGCTAATTACTTTGTAAAACGTCTATTTTTCGTGTGAGACAGCTCCAAGAATGTGGCTCTAGGTTATGCCTCTCAAATAATGAAAATTCTTAAGTTTTGGAAAGTTGCAATACCTATTGTTCCTCTCCTATCTCCATCTGCTGCTCAAGAGTTTGACTCTGCCACTCTATCGCATATGGGATATCGGTGGGACAAGGACCGCAAATGTTTCTATTTCTTCGAAAGAAAATCCAAAACCAGAATTTACAACTTTGACGTGCCCTCGGAACGCATCCATGTTGCTGAAGATCAGCCTGATGAAGAAATGCAGGATGCGGCTGAAACAGATGCACCACAAGCTGAGGCCAATGCTGGTTGGGGTGATTGGGTGCCACAAAGGTGGTCTCCTACCAACTATGTACCTGAACCTACAGCCCCTCCATTCTCCGGTGGTACTTCAGCCTCAACACCAAATGCGGACATCACTCACATGCTTCAACAGATGGAAATAGTCAACAAAGAACGCCATGAAGAAGCACGGTACTGGCATGTTCAACAATCTGAATGGCACAACGAGCATCGGGACTGGCATGATGAGCATACACGGATGTATCAAAATCAACACGCTTGGCACCAAGACTTGGTTAAATGGCATCAGGTTTTCTACAACGAAATGTCCGGCTTTATGGACGACTGCCGTGAAAATCCTGGCATTATGGACAACTTTAGAAGCATTGAAGTTCAGAACCGATTTAGGCAATACTCATTCATGGGCCAAAATCCACACAATGCCTCCTCCTCCGCCTCCGCCAAGCTATAGAGATCCTGACAGACATGATGAGGAGTCCTGTGGTGGCCACAATCCAAATTAACCCACCATCATTTCATCTCACTGCATTTCATTTCATCTTGCTCAAGTTTTATTTTGTTGCACAATATATGGTTTAGCTTATGTAACTCTTCAACTCGTTCGAATATTTAAATGCTTTTCTCTTTCTGTTTATCTCTATTGTTATTGCCCTTATTTGAAGCTTCATTCTTTGTGATTGATAGCCTGTTATCCTTTTTTTGCCATGTCCTGCTACACTATGCTACCTTGATGATTCTGTTTCTTCCTCTTTTTGATGTTGACAAAGGGGGAGAAAATGCAGATATGCACAAACTCAGGGGGAGTATCACACATCTTGCCAAGAATTTGCCATCATCAAAAAGGGGGAGTTTGTGAGAAAATTCTTTACCTTGAATTAATTTTTAATGATAGCAAATTGTGTGATCATCATCCAAATGTTGGTTGTGCATTACATTACATGATACATTTGTGTTTTATTATGTTTTTCATCCCACTCTTTTGTTGCATAACTATACATATAGACCTACATTGATACTTTCCTTAAAATAACAATTAAAATGCATTTTGTGTCAGTATGCATCAATACATAAGCCTCTGCATCGATACATACAGCATGTGATAAATCACAAAACATTTTTGTTCAGTATGCATCGATGCATACGAGTCATGCATCAATACATGAAAAGCAAAAGACTCTATGCATCGATCCACACGATCCCTGCATCGATACATGACTAATTGAAACAGCCTGTGTATCAATACATACGCATCAGGCATCGATACATACTAGTGAAATAATCACATGTATCGATACACACGACTTTTGCATCGATACATGATTAATCAATTTCACCAAAATTTCACATATCTTACAGTACGCATCGATGCACACTCTTATGTATCAATACATAAAGCTGTTTTGTGGTATAACAGTAACTGTTTTGCAGCATATATAAGACAGGTTATAACAGCAGTGCAAGTCACGAATTCATTGAGGGAAAACAATTGAACACAAGATCAAAAGCAGTGTTGGAGCAATTGTTTGAGAGCAATTAGAAACCTGAAAGAGACTTCATCTTCTTCATCTTCTCAATCACTTTTCTTCAAGAACATTTACACATAACCATTCTTGTTCTTTGGATTAAAGAAGCATCGAGATAACGTTCAGTGGTACGATCAAGGATCTAGCTGTGGTTTGCAGTGGAACGATCGAGGATCTAGCTGAGTTGAAGATTGAAGGGGGTTTCTAGGAAAAACCTACTGTTTTGTCCTTCAAGAACTGGAGTGTTCTTGAGGGTTTGGGAGTCACGTTTGCAGAACATATTCAGCCGCAGCGTTGCGTTTGGAAATCGGGGGATTTCGCAAGCAGGTCGTGGAACCGGTGAATTGTTTGCAATTTCGTGCAGGAAAATCTTGATCGTGCTCAGATCAAGTGAAGGTTCGTACAAGAAGAGGTTCTTAGAGTTTAGAATTTTGTCGTTGTATCATAACCTTGTATCAACGGATTCGGCAAAAATTGATAATCAAAGTTCTCAATTTCATTTGAAATTGAGAGGGAGACGTACCCACACGCGAGGACGACGTGGGGAACTTCCTTACCAAATCTCTGCGTATCGTATTCTTACCTTACTCCTCTTTACGTTCTAAAACTGTTTTCGGAATTTCAGTTAGTGTGTGGTGATTGTTCCTGTTGCAAGACAGCAGTGGCAAGAAAACTTTTAATCAAACTCCATTGCTGTTTATCATCGATCACATACACACCAACTGTTTGACAAAACGGTTAGCTAGATTTTATTCATTGGAAATAGACTTTAATGATAAGTGCATTCAATTAGTTAAAATTCTGGTGTGAATTGTTTCTGTCATTCTCATTAAAATCCAGCAATTAAACTTGTGTGTCCGGCTTTCTAGTAGCGGTTCAGAATAGACGGAAGTCGATTCGGGACTGATTTTTCCGCCAACTTTGAAAACTCTGATAAAATTTCAAATCCGTTAAATTTCAAAGAGGTGATCTATTCACCCCCCCCTCTCGATCACTAGCCACGCCGTCTAACACTGAATATGGCCTATGTTCCACCGGAGATAACTGTTAACCAGTTGGAGTCGGTAGTTTCCAATGTAAACGCTAGCCGGGGGCTAGGTTTCACCGATAATGACCTGACACCTGAGGGCAGGAATCACAACAAAGCCTTGCATATCACAATGGAGTGCAAAGGGGTGGTGCTTTCCCATGTTTTGGTTGATACAGGCTCTTTTCTGAATGTTCTTCCAAAGAAAGCCTTAATGAAGTTGGATTGCGATGGCATCATCCTGAGGCCAAGTAACTTAGTTGTGAGGGCTTTTGATGGCTCTAAGAGAGCTGTCTTTGGCGAAGTTGAGTTGCCAATTAAGATTGGACCGCAGGTGTTCAAGAGCACCTTTTATGTGATGGATATCCAGCCTGCCTACAGCTGTCTGCTAGGTCGGCCTTGGATTCATGCTGCCGGTGCTGTTACTTCTACCCTCCACCAGAAGCTCAAATATGAACTAGAAGGTCAGATCGTCACTGTATGTGGTGAAGAGGATATTTTTGTTAGCCACCTGTCTACATTTAAGTATGTAGAGATGGATGGCGAGATGCATGAGATGCTGTGTCAGGGCTTCGAAACTACAAACATCAATGAGGTCGCGCCCGAAGCTGTCTTTTCACCTGAGTTTGAGAAGGTCGGGACTTCTATCTCTTCATACAAGCAAGCTGTCGAAGTGGTTAAAGCTGGTAATGCCCAAGGCTGGGGCAAATTTGTGGAGCCAGTCATCAAAGAAGACAAGTTTGGATTGGGGTATGCTCCGGGATCTCAGAAGAATGAAACTGGTACTCTCTCCAGCGGGGGTTTAGTTTCTCCCCACATCGTCAATGCTGCAGATGAAGACAAGGCTGACAGCGACTGTGACTTAGATAGCTGGATTCGCCCGTGTGTCCCAGGAGAAAAGCTCGACAATTGGTCGTCTGAAAAAACCGCCTGGGTTATTCTGCTGAAAGAGTGATTTTTATTGTTTTCCTTTTATTACATGCATAATAAAGTCTTACACTTTGCCCAAGGTGTAATGACTCATTTGTAGGACCATCCATTTAGTTACGTTTCGCAATTATTTTTATCATCAATAAAGGACGGCTTTTGCAAACAATTTTGTGTTCTCTTTCTTTCAGTTTTTTTACTTTTTACAAAAAAAAATGGCAATGTTTCTTTTTTCGTTTTTCCTTTCTTTCAAAAAAAATCTCTCATTCTAAGGTAAAGCATGATCCTCCATCATGCAGAGCCGACCACTCGGATCTCACTGCTAACGACACTGCTATGGCCAAGTATGACTTCGACAATCCTATCTATCAAGCCGAAGAAGGGGATGAGGAAGATTGTGAATTGCCTGAAGGGTTAGCCAGATTGTTGAAACAGGAGGACCGAGCTATTACACCTTATCAGGAGGTGATTGAGACCGTCAACATTGGTACCGAAGACGACAAGAAAGAGATCAAGATCGGGGCCAGTCTACAGGCCGAGAGGAAAGACCGTTGATCATGTACTTGATTGTGTTAGAAAAGTCAATGGGTTGTGTGCTCGGTCAGCATAACGAGTCAGGTCGAAAAGAGCATGCAATATACTACCTTAGCAGAAGTTTACCGACTATGAACAAAGATACTCATTGCTCGAGAAAACTTGTTGCGCTTTGGCATGGGCTGCTCGCCGACTAAGACAGTATATGTTGACTCACACGACTCTATTGATATCAAAAATGGATCCAGTCAAGTATATTTTTGAAAAGCCATCACTTACCGGAAAGGTTACTAGGTGACAAATGATACTGAGAGAGTATGACATCCAGTACACTTCACAAAAAGCCATCAAGGGAAGTGTCTTTTCAGACTATCTTGCAGAGCAACCGATTGATGATTACCAACCTATGAGGTTTGACTTTCCTGATGAGGACATCATGTTCTCAAATCGAAAGATTGAGAGGAACCACTCCCGGAGGAGGGGCCTGACCCTGAATCCAAATGGATTATGATGTTTGATGGGGCGGTCCACGTCAATGGTCGCGGAGTTGGTGTAGTATTGATCACACCGGAAGGGGGTTCATATGCCATTTGGTGCCAGAATAACTTTTCGCTGCACCAACAATGAAGCCGAATACGAAGCTTGTATCCTAAGACTTGAGGAAGCCGTCAATATACAGATTAAAACCCTGGATGTATACGGGGATTCAGCTTTGGTCATCAATCAAACCAACGGGAAATGGTGCTATGCTGGAACTACGTACCCAGAATTGACGTATCTCGGTCAGAGACGAATGAAGAAAGCATTTGGTCAGAAAGTGCGCCCTCGGGAGTATCGAGTCGGTGAATTGGTACTGAAAAGATTTCTTCCTCCCAACACAGATCACAGGGGCAAATGGACACCGAACTATGAGGGTCCGTACGTGGTTAAAAGGATTTTCTATGGCGGAGCTTTGATGCTAACAACCATGGATGGCGAAGGATTCCCGTCCCCTGTCAACTCAGACGCAGTTAAAAAATACTTCGCATAAAATAGACCCGCTGGACGATAAAAAGAATAGTCCAGGCAAAAAAAGGGCATCCCGACGAACCAAAAAAAAAGAATAAAGAGGTTCGGGCAAAAATTAGGGATATATAAAAAAAAAGAGTACACCCCGTGAGTCGAAAACCCAAAAGGGCGGCTCAGGCAAAAATGGGTATCCCGGTGGATTGAAAACCCGAAAAGGGGGCGATCCAGGCAAAAGTTAGGGAATAAGCGAATGACTGTGATCTGAGTTCATCAGTGTTATATCACCGTTTCATTCATTCCGGCAATCTTCTAAGGTTAAAGATCGACTAATCATCCACTTCAGAAAGCAAGATGAGCAGAGCGTCTTGAGGACATACGAGTCATAGCAGAGTCGAAACTCAGTGGGACCCCGTTTCCATATTTGCCATTAGGATAGTTCTCTTTTTATAGCGATCACCTCTTTTCAGGGATCAGCTTCCTGATACCCTCGCCTATTCCTGGCACAAATTTTCTCCCCAGTAAGAGTCGAATAATTCAGTTAAAGAGCCTCTTTATTTTTCATTTATCAGTTTGTTTGCAAAAATGTCCGAATTTTTGACAAAACATATTGCATATGAACATAATGGTGGCTTTTGCAGATGATTTGCACAGGAAAACATTTAAAATTGCTTTGACTGTGCTTAATCCCGAACGGTGAATTCAAACCGAGTAATTCCCCCGAGGCATACGTGTATTTTTGGTTGCAGGTCACAGGAACCGGATGCCAAGTCATGAATCCTCATCCCCCAAGCGGTTGACAAAGTCTCTCCTCAGCAGAGCATGTTCCCCAACAGAGTTGACAGTATCCAGACTGTCTATCCCCAACAGAGTTGACAGTATCCAGACTGTCTATCCCGAGCGGAGTTGACGGTGTCAGACTGTATCTTCCTAGCAACAGCGGAGTGGTTGCATACCCAACAGACAAGAGGGTGGTGTTCCCAGTGTTCATCTCATCCCCAGCAGATTGTTTCTAACAGATTTGTTCTAATCCCCAGCTTGAGGATGATTAGCAAGTTCATATCCCCAGCAAAGGTCGTTTCCTACGACATTTCCCCAAGAAGTGTTTTCCCCACAGACTCTCCTCACAGAGCCTCGCCGAACAAAGTTTCCATAGTTGATACTCCCCCCGCAAGGTCAACTTTTCAAGCAGCCAATTTATTTTTGGTGGCTCATTGGTCCCGGCAGACGGATCATTCCCCACAGAGCATTCAAGGATTGATACAGCGATCTGTTCCCTACCGGAGTTTGCTTCCCCAAGCAGATTTCTTTTTACACCATGCATAACATTTGCATTTGCATGCATATCATATCAAGCATACACATAAGCTGATAAACAGGTTCTTCCAAGCAGACTGAAGAATTACTTTACAACCAAGGTCATGAGATCCAGCCAGAGGATCAAGCGTGAGTGATCCAGCCTGAGGGTCGTTTTGAAGATTCAGCCTGAGAATCGTTTTCCAGTGATCCAGCCTGAGGGTCATTTTGAAGATTCAGCCTGAGAATCGTTTTCCAGTGATCCAGCCTGAGGGTCATTTTGAAGATTCAGCCTGAGAATCGTGTTCCAGTGATCCAGCATGAGGGTCATTTTTGAAGATTCAGCCTGAGAATCGTTTTCCCAAGAGTCAGCCTGAGGCTCAATTTGAAGATTCCCCAGTGAAGTCGCCTACAAGCTTTATTTCCCCAGCAAGTCTAATTGAGGAGTCGTCACAACATGTTCTAGCCCGAAGAATATGTACGAAGCCCAAAAGTGGAATATTCTCGAAGGTGCATATCTAATATGAAGGTTGGGTGTAGATTTCAAAAGAGGGTCAACCAGCTCATGCCTCAGATGCGGGATCCTAATGATGGGAATTTATCATCAAAACAATCCAGATCTAGCCAGAAGAACGAAATAGATTCAGCCAGAGAATCGAAACAATTCAGATCTAGCCAGAAGATCGAGGTAGATTCAGCCAGAGAATCAAATTAAGTTCAGATTCAGCCAGAGGATCGACACTCCAGATCTAGCCAGAAGATCAAAGTCAGGTCTAGCCCGAAGACCGAAAATGGATTCAGCCAGAGAATCAAAGGAAATAGATTCAGCCAGAGAATCGAAACGAAGGAGATCTAGCCAGAAGATCGAAGAAGATCTAGCCAAAAGATCGACATCGTATCCAGCCCGAGGATCAAAATTAATATCCAACCAGAGGACTAAATTGAGTATAGGTTCAGCCAGAGGATCGAAACTCCAGATTAAGCCAGAGGATCGGAAGAAAAATAAACAGTGCGGTGTATTTCCGCATTTTTGTGGTGTTCTCGGAGCGCAAATTTTCGGTCTATCTTTGGTATTCAATCACAGCTCACCCCGTTTGTCTGATAAGCTGTTCGCTTTCATCCTACTCGGGTTAACTGATGATTGAATAGGGGCAGCTGTAACACCCCAAAATTTGCCCTCCTCATTCATGCATTCATTTAGCATTTCATATTGCATTTCATCATGTCAATCAGAATTAGATCCAAAAAAAAAAAAAAAAAAAAAAAAAAAAAAAAACGAAAAAAAGAAATAATAATTTTTTACAAAAATAAATAAATAATAATAATAATAATAAAAAATTTAAATTAATTAATTAATTAAATAAATAATTAAATAAATAAAATATAATAAAAAATTGTTTGGACTTGGGTCTCTCTCATTTGAGCCCACAAAACCATGAAATTCAGTCTATAAATACCAAGGCTTCACTTGAGAAAGCCACACAGAAGAGGAGAAGAAAGAAGAGAAGCAAAATACTCTGAGGTTTCCTTGGAACAAAACCCTGAGGAAAAAGATAGTGAGAGAAGACCTAACGGAGTTCAGAGCAGCCTCCAAACCCCGAAGGGAACTCAACTACACAGAATCACCTCTGCCTCACATAAACCCTGAAGATTGTTTTATAAACCTCACGGGTGCAACTCAATTTCAATCGAGCTCTCCAATCAGGTTTGCCTTTATTCCCATTACCTTTTGCTTTGAAGTTGAATACTCTGAATGTATGAGGTATGATGGATGAATTTCATTAGGTTTTTCGCCCATGGGTTTAATATGTATATGAATGTATAAACAATGCCTTGAATGTTTAACCGTTTAATTTTTGAGTGTATGCCACAGGGTTTGAGGTTTCTGAAACCATACTGTTATTCATGAAAAAAATGCTTATGGTGTTTCACTAACCCTTTTGTTGAGTTTTTGTGAGGGCTCACATGACTTTTGCAGGGATAACTTGCGTGGTTTCCCACTTTATTTGTGGGATAACCCCTGGAGGTTCATTCCGATTACCTGTACTGACCCACTTTCTTTGATGATGTTAGCTTGAGAGATCTCTGGGTTTCTTGTTCCTCTAATTGCTGTTACTTCGGATCTTTATCCGCGTGGTACTTTTACATTTTTCCCGCATTTTACTGCTTTCCTAGCTGGAAGACCTCGATAGGAGGCAACGTTTGAGCCCCTTGGTGGCATTTTACTTTGAGATACATGTTTTGTGTTTTGTGTTCATATCCCTGCAGGTAGCGCGGTTCCATCGTCAAGGACTGCCTTTTTGCCCTCGAGCATCCCAAACCCTAAAACCCAAAGCAACACGTTAACTCCTTCTACTACAGGCGAGTAAGTCTCCAAAGGTCGAGCATCCGGTAGATTGCGTAGTGACGTCGTTCGCCCAAAACCCAATCCATAACCCCGTAGTTAGCCGAACTACGTTTTCCTCTGATTCTCAGGCCAGATGAGATACGTAGGCATAAGACGCGATGTCTTAGCGAGCACACATCCCCCAACCCATAGGTCAGCCGAGCCACGAAGACTCTAATTCTCATATTCAGATGAGATACGTATGAAGTGGATGCGACATCCACGCGAGTCATTTTCATTTAACCCTTTTCTTGGCAAACAGCACAAGATAAACCCACACCCTTTAGACGAAAACTACAAAAGTAGATCCCGTAGAGTACTACGGATGCGTAGGGGTGCTAATACCTTCCCTTCGCATAACCGACTCCCGAACCCAAGATTTGGTTGCGAGACCCCGTCTTGTCCTTTCCTTTTTTCAGGTTTACTTCGAGCGTTTCCTTTCCCTCCCTTGGGATGAATAACGCACGGTGGCGACTCTTCTGTCTTTTTCTTTCGCCGGTTGTTTTTTTTCGCACTGTATTTTTCATGTTGCGACAGCTACTCATGACAACGGTCCTCCTTACTATCTCAAGATTGGAATCTCTATCACACAAGAGCAAACATCCAAAAGTTCACAACACAATAAGAGAAATCGACAAAGAATTAGCTTAGATTAGGGGTCCTTTGAAGTCAACTTTTAAATTTAGCATTCTAAAGGCATGAGGCCTAGTTGCTCTTCAACAAATTTAGCATTCTAAAGGCATGAGGCCTAGTTTCTCTTGAACTCCTTTAAGCATAGGTAAGGTCCTAATTCTAAGTCCTTTCTCCTTTTTGCATTGGATTTACACAAACAAGGACAAAAACAAACACAAAGCAACAATATATTTATATACAATAATAAGCTCAAATGAGCAAAAGGAAAATGGCATAAAAATAAAATATGTGCTCAAATGAGCAAAGGGAAAAGCAATATGAATAAATGAGCAAGAAAGTAAATTGCATTAAAGTAAATTGCAAGAAATTAAATGCTTTAATTAAAGTTAGTAGTTAGTGGTTATGTTAATGTGTCATAAGACAATTTAGCGCTATGTTAAGCAATCTTAAGTGGACTAATGTAGTAGTCACACCTATCTGAGGTCGGTCAATAAAACTATAGGCAAATAAACACAAGTTAGAGATCATGACTAGTAAGCCAAACTCCTACAACTTGCCATGCCAAAAGAAAAGAAGAAAGGCCTTTTATGGACTTTAGGTTTTTTGCTTGACCAAGAAGCAACCTATCTTGGACACAAAGCAACTCACTTGATCTTTGATTAAGTTGAGTTTGATTTGGATCAAAGAAGGTTAAGCCTCTCATATGTCAAGACCAACCACAAATCATTAACTCATTGGCCAAAATAAAAAGAAGAAATGAGATGAAGATGAAATGAATAAAAGGAGAATTCAAATGAAATATCAAAACACAATGATCAATTGTGAATCAAATCATCATCAACCAATGTAAAACAGAAGAGAAGTGAAGATTAGAAGTCAACAAGTCAAACATATTTTTTTGGTATTTTTGGAATTAAAATAAATGCAAAGTTAAAATGGACAAAATATGGTCAAACCTCAAATTCATTTCAAATCAACTTCAACAAGTCTAATTGAATCATCATAGGTCTAACATGGTCAAACAAGGTTTGACAAAAAATTTCAACAATTTTTGAAAACAAAAACTATTTTAAAACAATTAAAAACAAAGAAAAATAACACAAATGAATTGAAATCTCAAATAAATCTCAAATCAATTAAGAAATTGGTGAGACTATTTTTCATAGACCTATCATGATCCATATGTGTTAAGAAAATATTTTTGGAATTTTCAGATGTCAAAAAGTATTTAAAATGAATTAAAAACAATTAAAACAGAATAATTCACCAAAAATATTAAATGAAGTCACAAAAATAATCAAAAATCAAATTATGAAACTAGATTTTTCAAGAAAATTTTTGCCATTGGTCTCATATTTTTGACTTCAAATAAAATATTTATGAATTTTTGAAAATAAAAGGAATTAATGAAAATAAAATAGAAAATAGAAAATAGGAAAAATCAGGAGTGCTTGGATCTGTTTTATTAAATGACGTGGCACCATCCAGCGGTCCAGAAGCGCGGTCATATGGTGTTCTCCAGTCAAACGCGTCAGATGTGTATTTAAAACAAGTAAACATAACACATGGCTAGGAATAAAACGTTTCCACAAGATCTGATGGACATGATGCATCCACGTGGGGATGGTGGTGGAAACAACCATCTTCTCCGGCCAGAGAACAAACTTCGGCCACCACGTGCAAGTTTTTGAAAGTTAATAAAAATAAACAAATGTGGTACCAAAATGAAGCTGGGGTGATGCACATCACCCCTGTAACGTTGGATCTTCCTCAATGTTTCTATTTAATGAGAAATCTAAGGTTGAAGATGAAGGTGTGAAAACTGAAATGTCTTAAATCATGAAATTAAGACCACCATTGGCCTGCCTCTTGCTCGAGGACTTCAGAAAACAGCTCAAACTAGAGAAATTCACATTGTATAGTAAGCTTTAGATCAAAACAGTTTGGTGATATACCTTTGAAGTGCAGCTTTAAACAACACTATCTGCTCAAGTTCTTGATCCCAATTTGATCTGGAGATGTGATGAGGAGGCAAGGCTAAGGAATTAAGACTTGAAGATCAACTAAGGCTGTTGAAACTCAAGCTTGAATTTGAAAGATGAAAATGGAATATCGTTTGAGTAAGGTTGAGTTTTCACTTCAGCAGCTATTCAGATCACCTTGAGGTTGAAATTTGAATGAGCAAGGCCATGTATTTATAGCTGGAGATGAAGCAATGAGGTGATTTGCTCGTGTGCATGAGAATTGGGTCCTCCATGCATGGGCCTGTACAGGTGCATGTGAGGCCCAAAATTGAATGGAATTGCAAGTTGAGATCATTCTGAAGTGAAATGGACATGCACAAGGCCTGGCATTTGCTTGCATATGAAGTTTCAATGTGAATTGCATAATTGGTCATAAACATTCATCTCTTCGAAAGTCCCACATGGAAAATGTAAACATGGTGGTGTGAGTAATGGTTGGAAATATCTTGACATAAGAAACAAAAGCTATGTTGGGAAAAAATCCATTTGGAGTGTGGAAATTTATTAAAACTGGCTTTGAAGTTTGAGGTACAAAACATGTCTAGGTTCCCTTTGAATTTTTTTGCCAAAAGTGATCAACTTCAAGCCCTTCTGGTTCAAAGATTCAAGCCTCAAATGGAAAAGCCTCCAACATAGAATTTGTAGATCTTTTCA
Source organism: Lathyrus oleraceus (assembly GCF_024323335.1). Taxonomy (NCBI): domain Eukaryota; kingdom Viridiplantae; phylum Streptophyta; class Magnoliopsida; order Fabales; family Fabaceae; genus Lathyrus; species Lathyrus oleraceus. The sequence continues at coordinate 169,364,742 of NC_066579.1, read as the reverse complement.
AGATGATAAATTTGGACTTAAATTTTGCATCATTTGGATTTTTAATGAGAAAGTTATGGGCATATGAAATTGGATATTTTTCAAATTCAATGGTTTTGGTCCAAAGTGACCTATAATGTTTTGTATTATCACATGTGTTTCTTTTAGGATTATGGAATGTTGTCCAACATAACAATTGAATTAGACATCTTAATATTTCCAATGCAATTGGTCTCACCTAAAAATCATGAAAAATAAAGAAGTTAGGTCCTTGGGAAGTTGACCCAAAATTAGGGTTTCAGTCAAAATGACCTATAATGTTTTGAAATGAATGATGACCTTCCAAGTTTCAAATGGATTTTTTATGAACATGAAAGTTGATAATATGGTTCTTAAGAACATTTGTTCTCCTGGGGTCATCTTGATTTGATAAAAACATTAAACGTTGTGTCTCAGTGTAGTCAGATGACTTGATTGGTCAACTTCTCAAGGCCAAACCTCAAATCTTGATGAATGAATGATTGAGGATACTCACATAGGCTCATATATGCATATAATGATGAATGAAAGAACTTCCCTTGATTGAATTTGATCATAGGTTGATATTTCTTCATGAGCAAGGCACAGTCAATGCACAGTTGAATTAGGGTTTCCCTGGGAAACAGTCCTCGAGCCCTTTGGATTATCTTGATCAAATTGGAAAATTGAGATACTTGGGAGACATATATGATGATTAAGAACTTTGTGGACCATTTTCATGATTGATTTCATCTTCATCTAGTCATTTCATTTAGCATAGGAGCTTTCTAGGAGCAAGGGATCACATGACCACTTGAGCTTCAAAACAAAAAGAGTTAGTGACATATTTTTGTGCTTTTGGTTAGTAATCAAAATAATAAAAGCAATAATATACAATAAAAACATGCTTGGTGGTCTCAAACCAACTCAGACAAGTCCCACCCCTAGGGTTAATGAGCCACACATGATATGATCCTTGAGGCAAATGCATTGAGCAATGATATGATGTCATGAGGGATCTTAGGGTCAAAATTAGGGTCTTACAGATGCCCCTATTTAAGGTCGTTCTAGCCAGAGATATGAAGGTTATAATCTTCGTCTTGACGAGGTAGAATGGGCTTAAACAATAACAAAGAGACGAATTTTGGTCCCTAAGAGACCTCATGATGTAAATGTATGCATGCAAAAGTTAATACTCTGTGGGGGAATATGGCCACAAAGGAAAGAGAAACCAGAGAAAGACTAAAAGTCCATAGGAGTATCACACTCGCTAAGGAGACAGAGACTCTGGGGAAAATAGGGCAAAAATATGTGAGCAGGTCATGTTGAAAACTTGCTGGGAGACACGAGGGGATTCCACGAAAATAAATCGATGGAAAGACTCGAGCTGACGCAAAGATGCATGTATTGGGGAATATGCCAATACATCAAAACTATCCACAAAGGATACTTCAGATGAAAATCCGAACTCAGATGGGGGATTCCCTAAAGGAACCAGCTGAGGAAGAAACATCGAGATATTACCGGTTACTAGGTAATAAACTCAAAAGGGAGACATGTTATCAAAACACCGGTTACTGGGTGAAAGAACAACACGCTCATGGAGAAAGAATATTTAAGACCGGTATAAGGGTGAGAGATATCAATCATCCGAAATATCTGAGGAGGACCCAAAAGGCATATCTCAACTCAGGAAAATCTGACTCCACATGGGACAAAAAGTCATAATAGGGAGCAAAAGGAAGGAACACCAGGGATACCGGTTACTGGGCATATAATAGGTGACCAACCAGGCGTGAATTGGGAACATATCCAAGACACTCATCATCCAAAAGGAGGGCTGAAAAAGCGAACTCGTCTTACAGGATGGGCATTCGATTCCATAAGGAAATACGAATCTTACTCAACTTGGGAAGAACAAAGACTTCGACTGAAGAGCGCAGGAGATATATTATCTATTACCGTCAGAACGTAGATAACATACTCACATGGAAGAATATCCATAATCGGTTACTGGGTTAATAAAGGATAAATCGACCAAAAAGAAAGGACATCAGGATACCGGTTACTGGGTATATAATGATGACCAATCAGAGGGAGAAACAATCATCACCAAACAAGGGTAAATGAAAGATGACTCGCGGGGGATAAATTGCTTGACAAAGACAATCATCCAAGAGATATATCACCGGTTACTGGGTGGTATACTCAAAAAAATGAAGGAATATCAATACCGAATATTGGATAAAGATAACCAACAAATAGGGGATCACATCTACCGGTTACTGGGTAGAAAACCACAGAAATAGGACTTACAACTACCGGTTACTGGGTAGAAGGCCACAGAAATAGGACTTACAACTATCGGTTACTAGGTAGAAGGCCACAAAGTCCACTGGGGAAAGGATGAACAATTACTGGTTACTGAGCAATTGAACAACTAAACCGTCGGGAACTGCAGGGAAATAACAAAAAGGAATCAATCTAGGAACAAACTAGAAAGACACAATTAATAAGACTCAACCCAATGAGGATATAACTCCGGGGAGTAATTCCATCCCTATATATAATTGGGGAGGAAACTGAAACAATAATCATCCACGAGGACATAACTCAGTGGGGAATAAAGAAAGAAAGATAGACACTTTCTGCCTATGGGGTTGACTCTATATGGAGAGATCAGACACAAACATCTGCTTGGGGAAGAACATTTCACCCATAACATGAGAGAACAAGCAAAGATATCTGGCAAAGAATGCAACATGAATATTTGGATGCTATAATTATGCATGTATATGCATGGTTTATGCATAATTAATGCTGACAAACAGACATACCTAACACAAACAGGTCCGAGAACCAATGGACAAATATCTGGTATAACATCTCAAAAGAGAAAGGCCAGGCCCACAGGAGAAATCAATTCTGGTGGGAAGCATCAAATACCAGGAGACACCAATCACCGATGGGGACAAAGACCACTGCTGGAGATAAGCAAAGGTCACAGCTATCAACCGTCGGGGATAGGCAAAGTCTCAGCTGGGGAACATGAAAAGATATCAATAAGATTTTTCCTAGAAGAACTCTACTGGGGATCTTATCAAGGGATGATGTGAAATTCTGTGGGGGAACAACCGCCAGACAGATACGCATCAATCAAAACACTCCCTTCTAACTGCTGGAAAAACATCTCTGCTGAGGGGAGAGAAAACCAATACTCTGCTGGGGAAGGAAATAACACATCTTCCTCACCGCCGTCCAATACTAGAAGAAATCTTCAACCAAGGAGAGGATATAAACGTCAAGCTCAGATCAGGCAACTCCACTGGGAATGGACTATAGGCAACCAACCGGGGATGAGCTACTAATAAGAAACCCTACTGGGGATGAGCTATACGCCAACCTGTTGGGGATAACTACAGGTACCTCCGGTGGAACTGTCCTGGATGAGGAAATCGAAAGTGAATCCTTCATCAACACGTGCCATGTTGGGGATGAAAAGGGGAACAAAGCCTTCACCAACTGCTCTAGGCAACTACTGCTGAGGAGATATCTAAAAGATAGCTTTACAGGGAACACATGCTTACTCCGCCGAGGATTTCTACTCATGCTGTGAATTTCTGCTTACTGGGGAAAGACCAACTTCCACATGAATAGCATATCAACTTTTATCAATCTATAAGGGATTTTAGGTCGGTCCACACAAGGGATGACAACCATATAATTGATAAAACACAAATGCTAGTGCCTGATATAGAGGTATACACATCTCTAAAAGATCGAGGCCAGGACTCCAGACTTTCTGGGGAGTTGAAGATGCATCACTCTTCTCTGCGCTCGCTGGGGGAGACAACCTGAAAGATGATGAAGAGGATATAAACATGCCAGAATGTGAACAAATGTCTTACCTTTTGGAGATCGTACTATCCTTGGGAGAGCACTGAAGACATTCCAACTATCCTTTTAGTCATTGTGAATGTTCACTTTGTTTAAAAATAGTTTATAAAAACTTTATTTGTTTAAAACAATGATATTTATCAATTACAACATGGATCTTTGTTAAGTAGAAACAAATAAGAGTGCAAAGAATTGGATAAAGGCTCAAATTTATTTGATAGAATGGTAGTCCGCAAATGGCGAGACTCCATGGATCTTTACAAATTTGAAATTGGTGATATATATTGGAAAAAGGGCTACATAGAACATAATGACCATTTCTCCACCAACTCTGAATCCAATGTATTTGAAGCTTTAGTTGACGATGACTGAGCGAGAATCTTTGACAGATGACAGTTGTAGAACAAAGTCTTGTCAGGATGCAGTTACTTGCCAAATCCCTAATTTTTGCCTAGATTGCCCTAGGGTGAGGTACTCAATCTAGAGGGATATATATATTCATTTTTCATGTCTCTAATTTTTGCCTGGACCACCCTTTCGGGTTTTCAATCCACCGAGACACTCATTTTTGCCTAAGTTGCCCTTTCGGGTTTTCAACTTAGCGAGCTATTCTGTTTTTATTTTTAAGCGCAGTATTTCTTGACTGCATCTGAATTCACATGACGAGTGAAATCCTCCCCATCCATAGTTGTAAGTATCAAAGCACCACCTGAAAAGGCTCTCTTAACAACATATGGACCTTCATAGTTTGGAGTCCACTTGCCCCTGGAATCGGGCGCGAAAGACAAAACATTCTTGAGCACGAGGTCACCTTCTCGGAACACACGAGGCTTGACCTTCTTATCAAAGGCTTTCTTCATCCTTTGCTGATACAACTGACCATGGCACATGGCAGTTAATCTCTTCTCTTCAATTAAATTCAATTGGTCATAATGACTCTGAACCCATTCAGCCTCAGTCAACTTGGCTTCCATCAAGACTCTCATTGATGGGATCTCAACCTCCACGGGGAGCACAACCTCCATACCATATCCGAGAGAGAAAGGGGTTGCCCCTGTTGAAGTGTGGGCGGATGTACGACAGCCATGCAAAGCAAATGGCAGCATCTCATGCCAATATTTGTACGTAACAACCATCTTCTGGATAATCTTCTTGATGTTCTTGTTAGCAGTCTCAACAGCCCCATTCATCTTGGTTCTATAGGGAGAAGAATTATGATGTGCAATCTTGAACTCGCTACACAGCTCTTTCATCATCTTGTTGTTCAAGTTAGATCCATTATCAGTAATGATCTTGTCTGGCACACCATATCGGCATATGAGTTGGTTCTTGATAAACTTCACAACCACCTGCCTGGTCACATTCATATACGATGTCGCTTCTACCCACTTGGTGAAGTAATCAATAGCTACGAGAATAAAACGGTGACCGTTTGACGCCTTAGGCTCAACCATGCCAATCATGTCAATTCCCCACATGGAGAAAGGCCATGGTGAGGAATTAACATTCAGAAGTGTCGGAGGAGTATGAATCTTATCCGCATAAATCTAACACTTGTGACATTTATTCACATATTTGCAGCAGTCAGACTCCATTGTTAGCCAATAGTAGCCTGCTCTCAACATCTTCTTTGCCATGGCATGCCCATTGGAATGAGTACCAAATGAACCCTCATGGACTTCAGTCATCAACAGGTCTGCTTCGTGTCTATCCACGCATCTGAGCAGAACCATGTCAAAATTCCTCTTATAAAGCACATCACCATTGAGGTAGAAACTGCCAGATAATCTCCTCAAAGTCTTCCTGTCTTTAACAAATGCCCCAGGCGGGTAAGTCTGACTTTGGAGAAAGCACTTGATATCATAATACCATGGCTTATCATCTTTCACTTCTTCAACTGCAAATACATGAGTTGGTCTATCCAAGTGTATCACGGTTATATTGGGGACTTTATTTCAATATTTGACCATAATCATTGAAGCAAGCGTAGCAAGAGCATATGCCATCTGATTCTCATCTCGAGGAATGTGATGGAAGTCAACCTCAGTAAAGAGAGTTGAAATCCTCCTCGCATAATCACTGTGTGGGATGAGGCCAAGCTGATTTGTCTCCCATTCACCCTTAAACTAATTAACAACAAGGGCCGAATCACCATAAACATTAAGATGCTTGATCCTAAGATCAATACACTCTTCCAAACCCATAATACAGGCCTCATACTCCACCATATTATTCGTGCATTTGAAAGTTAGCCTTGTTGTAAATGGAAAATGTGTGCCCTGAGGAGTAATAATCACTGCCCCATACCATTTCCATATTGATTAACAGCCCCATTGAACACCATACCCCATCGGGAACCAGGCTCTGGCCCTTCATCGAGCGTAGGCTCATCGCAATCTTTCATCTTCAAATACAGAATTTCCTCATCGGGGAAGTCGTACTGAACAGACTGATAATCCTCAATTGGTTGATGTGCCAAGTGGTTAGCCAAGATACTACCTTTAATAGCCTTGTGAGCTCGATATTCAATATGATACTTAGACAACAACATCTGCCAACGGACAATCCTCCCAGTTAAAGCAGGCTTCTCAAAGATATACTTGATTGGATCCATATTGGATATCAACCAAGTCGTATGATTCAACATATACTGGCGTAAACGCTTAGCAGCCCAAGCCAAAGCACAACATGTCTTCTCAAGCATTAAGTATCGAGACTCACAATCAGTGAACTTCTTACTTAAGTATTATATTGCATATTCTTTCTTCCCTGATTCATCTTGCTGATCCAATACACAACCCATGGAGTCATCAAGCACAGTCAAGTACATAATCAAGGGTCTCCCTTCAATAGGAGGAGACAGAATCGGAGGCTCGGACAGATACTCTTTGATACTGTCAAAGGCCTTCTGGCAATCCTCGGTCCAATCATGACACTGATCTTTCCGGAGGAGCTTGAATATAGGCGCACATCTGGTAGTCATGTGGGATATAAATCTGGACTTGCTCCTCAATTTTGGGCGTAGCCATCTCTTGTATTGCTTTGACCTTGGTAGGATCAACTTCAATACCTCTTTCATTGACAATAAAGCCCAATAACTTGCCGGAACAGACTCCAAATGTACACTTGTTCGGATTCAAGCAGAGTTTGTACTTCCTCAAACGTTGAAAAAGCTTCAACAAGTGTTCTACATGTTCAACTTCCGTTCTCGACATTGCAATTGTATCATCAACATACACCTTGATCTCCTTGTGCATCATATCATGTAACAACATAGTCATAGCTCTTTGATACGTGTAATACCCTAATTTTGACCCTAAGATTCCTCATGGCATCATATCATTGCACATTGCATTTGCCTCAAGGATCATAGCATCTTGGCTCCTTAACCTTTGGTTTGGGACTTGCGTGAGTTGGTTTGAGACCACCAAGCATGCTTGAATTGTATATTATTGCTTTTATTATTTTGTTTACTAACCAAAAGCACAAAAATATGTCACTAATTTTGTTTGTTTTGTAGCTTGAGCAATCATGTGATCTAAGGCTCCTAGGAGACCCCTATGCTCATTAATGTGGCCAGATGAAGTTGAAAACAAGCATGACAATGTTTCACAAATCTCTCAATCATCATATATGACTCCCAAGTATCTCAATTTGTCAATTTGATCAAGATAAACCAAAGGGCTTGAGGATTGTTTCCAAAGGAAACCCTAATTCAATTGTGCATCAACTGTGCCTTGCTCATGAAGCAACCTCAACCCATGATCAAATACAATCAAGGTAAGTTCTTTCATTCATAATTTAATACATATTTAAGCTTAAGTGAGTTTCCTCAATCATCAATTCATCAAGATTTGAAGTTTGGACTTGAGAAGTTGATCAGTCAATTCATCTGACTATTTTGAAATCCACTGAGTCCTACCTTTTGATGTGTTTGTCAAATGATGATGACCCCAAGATAAAACATGTTCTTAAGAACCATATGAACAACTTTCATGTTCATCAAAACTTTATTTGAAGCTTGTAATGTCATCATCCATTTCAAAACATTATAGGTCATTTTGACTGAAACCCTAATTTTTGGTCAACTTCCCAAGGACCTAACTCACTCATTTGTCATGATTTTGAGGTGGGATCAAATGCATTGGAAATTTGAGGATGTCTACTTCAATTATTATGTTGAAAAAAACTTCATAATCCTAAAATAAACACATGTGATAATACAAAATATTATAGGTCACTTTGGACTAAACTTATAGAAATGTGAAAAAGTCCAACTTCAAGTGCCCATAACTTTCTCATCAAAAATCCAAATGATGCAAAATGTAATTCCAAATTAATTGTATTGAAAAGATATACAACGTTTATGTTGAAGGTTTTGTCATTTGAGGCTTGCATCATTGAAACATAAGAGCTTGAAGTTGGTCTATTTTGGCCAAATTTCCATACACATGTTTTGTACATTGAACTTCATGGCCTATTTTCATAAATTTCCCAATTCCAAATGGATTTTTGTTCAACATAACATTTGTTCCATATGTCAAGACCTTTCCAACCATTACCCACATGCTTATGTTTCAATTTGGTAAATGGTATTTTCGAAGAGGAGAAGAGTTGTGTTCATTTATGGTATTTTCAAGCCAATGCTATGAAATTTGCACGTCCAAAACACTTCAATTACACTTCAGCTTGCATTTGCCATCAAGTTTGGGCCTCCCATGCGCCTTTACAGGACCATGCATGGAGGCCCTCATTCCACATGCACACGAGTTTGTCATTGCTTGCATCACCTCTTGCTATAAATACACATGCCTGGCTTCATTCAATTCCAACCTCAAGGCGCCTAACACTCTGCAGAATTGAAATCCTAACCTCTATTAAAAGGAATTTTGAGTTTTCTTCTTCAATTTTTCAGTTCAATTTTCAACTTCCTTGGTTGATTATTGAGCTTCAATTCCTAAGCCTAGCTCCACTGCCATCTCAAGATCACACTGCATCAAAGAATTGGAAGAGATCGTGCCTTGTAAAGTTGTACTTCAAAGGTTATTGTTCAAACTTTTTTGATTCAAAACTCCCTGGATCTTGCTCATTTCTTGTGTTTGTTGGTTCCTCTGAAGTCCTCATGTGAGAGGCAATTGATCTGTGCATTTAATTTCATGAATTGATCAAGTTCAGTTTGAACACCATAAATTTCTACCTCAAATTTCTCTTCATATAGTGATCTTGAGTAGAAACCAATGGAACAGGGGTGATGTACATCACCCCAGCTTTCCAATGATATGAGGATCGTGTTTTTTTATGAATTTTTCAAAACCTGCAACTCTGGCCGGAGTTGGCTTGCTCGCTGGAGAAGACGGTGGTGTACACCATCGTCCCCCACACGTTTGCATCTGGACCATTGGATCTCATTTCCAGATCTAATATTGGCGCTTGAACCTTATGACTTTCATTAATGCAGCCTGCTTCTCTTTTGACTCTGGACCATCATGTGCGCGCGTCTCTTCACCATCTGATGCGCCACATCATTTAATGAAATCAGATCAAACGCTCCTTGTTTTTTTGCACTTTCTGATTATTTCATTTTATTTTCTTTATTTCATTTTATTTCAAAAAATCATAACTTCTTCATTTTAAATCCAAAAAATATGGGACCAATTGCATTATTTCCCTTTTTAATTCTAGTTTCTGAAAATGATTTTTAATTTTTTTTATGTTGTCATTTATTATTTTTTGTGAATTTTCTTATTTCTGGTTATTTTTAATTCATTTAAAATAGTTTCCAATATTCAAAAATGCCAAAAATATTTTCTTAACACCTTTGAATGATGATGAATCTATGAAAAATATTCTCATCAATTTTTTAATTGATTTAAGATTTATTTGAGATTTTAGTTCAATTATGTTATATTTTCTTCATTTTTAATTGTTTAAAATTAGTTTTTAGTTTCTAAAAAATGATGAGAAATTTTGTCAAACCTTGTTTGACTATGTTGAACTTATGATGATCCATTTGGACTTCTCCGAGTGGATTTGAAGTTTGACCTTTGTTTGTTTATTTTAATTCAAGTATTATTTTAGTTCTCAAAAACATCAAAAATATTTTATTTGTTTCTTGACTTCTAAGCTTCATCTTGCTTCTCCTTACCATTGATTGATGTTGATTCCATTTACATTTGGTCAATGTATTTTGCTTATGTCATTTGACTTTCAATTGTGTACATTTCCATTTCTTCTGCTTCTTCTTCTTTTTCTTTTTGATCAATGAGTTAATGATTGGTGGTTAGCTTTGACATATGAGGGGCTTAACCTTCTTTAATTCAAATCTAATTCATCTTGATCAAAGATCAAGTGAATGGCTTTGCATTAGAGATAGGTTGCTTCTTGGTCAAGCAAAAAACCTAAATTCATACAAGATCATTCTTCTTTTCTTTTGGCATGGCAAGTTGTAGGAGCATGGCTTACTAGTCATGGTCTCTAACTTGTGTTTGTTGCCTATAGTTTTATTGACCGACCTCAGATAGGTGTGACTACTACATTAGTCCAGTTGCGATTGCTTAACATAGCGCTAATTTGCCTTATGGCACACTAACACTAACTACTAATGACTAACTTTTAATTCAAGCATTTAATTCTCCCAATTTACTTTTATGCAATTTAATTTCTTGCACATTAATTCATTTGCTTTTTCCTTTGGCTCACTTGAGCTCATGTTTATGTTAATGCAATTTTCCTTTTGCTCACTTGAGCACATTATTGTGTATATACTATTGTGCTTGTTTTGTTTTGTTTGTGTGAATCCAATGGAAATGGACATAGGAATTAGACTTTAGGACCTTACCTATGCTAATGGAGTTTGAAGAGCAATTAGGCCTCATTCCTTTAGAATGCTATAAAATGTCAAAGAGAAACTAGGTCTCATGCCTTTAGAATGCTTAATCTTGAAGAAGACATTGAAAGGACCAAATTCTAAACTCACTCTTGTCCATTCTTTCTATTGCATTGCGGAACTTTTTGATTTGTGTGTTCTTGTGTGCTAGGGATCCTAAACTTGAGCTACATAGAGGAACCATTGTCATGAGCATCCAAAGTGAGAGATACAAAAGCCAATTGGAAGACTCCTAGGAGCTTGATTGAATATTTGCTTGATTGCTTGAGTTATTTGCTTATTGATTGCTAAACCCAAAGGAACGAGCAACTTGGATCATCTTTATGATCTCAAGAGGGGAACTCCATGTGGTTTTATTTCTCTTCCTTCATCTTTGCATGTTTAGGACCTAGCCATTCTCTTCTTCTCTTCACTCTAACCCAAGCCAAACTTTTGTGCAAACATTAACATTATTTTCAAAATTAGAAACCTAAGCATTATGCTTTTGATTTTTCAAACTCTTTTCATAAGACTTATTGTGAATTGAATCTTAAGTGAACTTTGACCTTATTTTCTAAATACTTTTCATTTGTAAATACAACTCATTCAATTGTTTTTATGGTTCCAATGACCATTTGTGTTAAAGTTTTTCATAAACATTAGTTATTAGGTTTGAGTTATCCTAGAGGTTGATATAATACTCACCTATATCCTTAGTGATTGACTATAAGTCTTCCATGCTTATTATAGGGTTAACCCCTCACTAGCATGTTGAAGCTCTCCTCACATGGTGGATTTGTGGTTTTAGGTTGAGTTTTCTCCCTGTGATAACAAAAGACCTTAAGGCTTTTGACTAATTATTTCACCAACTTATTTTGAGATTTTTACCCCGAACTACGAGGTTTTGATCCTACCTTTTTTAAGATGGTACGTAGGCAATGGGTTTATCCATTCAAACACAAAATTGTAAATAAATTGTATATTCTTTCCTCATCTCCCCAATCATGTTTGCACAAATAATTTTCACAAATACCAACCTACCTTACAACATTTGTAAAAAGGGCTCCCTTAGAGTACTAAGGATGTTTTGGGTGCTTAAAACCTTCCCATTGCATAACCAACCCCCTTACCCAGATCTCTGACATTTTTATTAGTTTTTGATTTGATAAAACTTCTCGATATATCAATAAGCAGGTTTTGTTCCAGGGCTTCTTGTTCAGTGGTCTAACTCTGTGTTCTTCATTTATTTTGAAGACAAGCTGACGCACCGGTACTATACCAGAGCCAACTCATCAAAGCTAATGGATCACCCAGAGCAAGAGAACAGAGAACTGAAGGAGGAAGTGGCAAGATTGACTGCCCTGATGGAGTCTTTCTTGGCCGCCCAAAGCCAGTTGTCTCCAACTCCTTAAACTCCTCCCCATAGGACAGTCATTTCAGAGGTTGCTTCCTTTACCGTGCCTGCTGCCAGTGCCCATTTTGCGCCTACTGCTATGCCAGCCGGGTTTCCCTGGGGGATGCCCGCGAACTTTGTTCCAGAGGGTCTCGCCCCTAACATTTGCTTCTTTGCCGGCATCTAGCCCGGTCCTTGCTGTGCCACCTCCAATCGTGCATACTTTGTCGAGAGTTGATGACACCATTTATCACTCTGAGCCATCTGAGGGCCCAGATGTGTATGAGAAAATGGATGCTATGAATGATCAATTCCTTGAGTTGCGCAAGGAACTTAAAACTCTCAAAGGGAAGGACCTCTTCGGAAAATCTACTACTGAGCTTTGCCTTGTGCCTAATGTCAAGATTCCTGTCAAATTCGAAGTGCCTGACTGTGAAAACTACAAAGGAAACACTTGTAAGTCACCAGAAACCCTTATCCTCTTCTAAGTCTCTATAGTCCACACACATTCAAGTCTCTATAATCCACACACATTCGAACTTTTCCATCTTTCTTAGGCACGAGCACAATATTGGCCACCCATTGAGGATATGTAGAAGTCACCAGAAACCCCGCATCAATTTGCTTCTGAACTTCTTCTTTAATCTTCACTGCCATATCAGGATGAGTTCTTCTGAGTTTCTGCTTCACATGCACACACTCAGGCTTCCAAGGGAGGAAATGTTGCACGATATCAGTATCCAGACCAGGCATGTCTTCATATGACCAGACAAAGACGTCGACGTATACTCGTAGCAACTCAATCAACCCCTTCTTCACAGATTCTTCCAGGAGTGCCCCAATCTTCACTTCACGAACACAATCTTCAGACCCCAAGTTGATTGTTTCCAGATTCTCAAGATGCGGCTGAATGATTTTCTCTTCGTGCTCAAGCAGACGGGTAATCTCATCAGGAATCTCTTCAACATCATCTTTTTCGGCCTCAAATACAGGGAACTCAAAGTTGGGAGATGGTGTTGGATTATTATGTTCAATGGGTTTGATCAACCTGCATAATGATTTTGGATATGGAAGAGATTTTAGAATTCAAACAAAGCAAATCAGTATGTAGATGAAAAGATTGATTTTATTTTATTTTTAGGGTTTTATGTGATCACCAGTTTCATGCAAAAAAGCAAAAAGTGAAAATAATTTGGAAAAACAAACATTTAACATGAATTTATTGATTGAATATCATTATATTTATGTGCCAATAATGTCATCACTTCTCCTTTTGGCATGGGAGAAGGGTTTTTAAAAAAAATGAACATTACATGGACTTATGGACAACTGTTGGAACATCAACAGTGACTCAATTATTGCAGACTCCTCCAGGGATGACAAAGTTGCCAGAATCTTCCTCTACATCATCTTCCACAACAGCAGCAGCCTCTTGGTCTTTGACCGTGTGGATGAAACCACGACTCTGAAACAGCCCATGCTTGTGGAAAGTTCCTGAACAGTATCCTATGCCAGCCCGGGATTTATTGTCCTCCAGCTTGATCATTTGTCCTAAACCAGTAGTTGCGCCATGCTTAATGGCCAACTTCGCATCATTGTAGGACGCAAATGAAGAAGTTCCTTTCTTAGAAGGATCCTCAATAGACAAGGCTTGGAACGACGTCCCAACCTCATCCTCAGCATCAATGTAAGAAAAGGAAGACAGATGGCAAACCAAGAGCTTTGACTAGGTTCTATCTTTATTGGGAGTTCAACTTCACCAATCACTGTCTTGCGTGATCCATCAAAAGCTTTTACGACGACTCCACTCTGCCTCATGGGAGGCCCTTGGTATGAAAGTTTCGCCAGAGTGGATTTTGGCAACACATTCAGCGATGATCCTGTGTCTATCAGCACATTAGATAAGGCATCATCCTTGCAGCTCATAGAGATGTGAAGTGCCAAATTATGGTCTTTTCCCTCCTCGAAAAGATCAGCATCACAGAAGCTCAGGTTGTTACAAGCAGTAATGTTTGCAACAATGCTATCAAACTATTCTATGGTGACATCGTGATCTACGTATGCCACGTCCAACACCTTCTGCAAAGCTTCTCGGTGTGGCTCAAAGTTCATCAACAAAGACAGTACAAATATCTTTGAAGGCGTTTGTCGCAGCTGATCTACAACATTGTATTCACTCCTCTTGATGAGCCGCAGCATCTCATCACAGTCCTCTCTTAACATGCCATTCTGGCCAGCAAGGACAGGAGCTCTAGCAACAGCGGCAGGTCTATCAACAGCAAGTGCCGGATTTGGAGAAGAAGAAGAATTCCCCAAAGGACGGGTAGCACTATCAGCAGCATCAACTCTTCTGGTGTCAGTCTGGGGTTTCCGCGGCGCCGAAAAAACACGACCACTGCGGGTCAAACCACTGACATCAACAATATTAGTCACAGAGGTGGAGGGTAAAGGCACCTCCTTCCCATCTTCTAATGCAACCGCATTATATCGAGAGGGAACAACCTTGTCGGAAGAGTATGGAACAGGGCCAGCTGGCTTAATGATGAGAGTAGGAGAAGCCTTCTGCTTGCTGCCATCGTATCAGACAACAACAGGCTCAGGTATCCTAAATACAGGGGATATCACATTAACTTCATCCTTATCATGATTCTAAAGTATCTCTATCACACCCTGATCCAACATTTCTTGGATGTCTTTCCTGACTTGACGACATCCTCTCTCATTGACAGTGCACACACGGCAGTTGTCATGATCATGCTCATAGTGACCGTATCCACATAACAGTCTATGCATCTCAACCAAAGATTGTCAGATATGGCTGACATATCTGACCTTATATTTGCCAGGGCAACCCTGAACCATATTAACAACAGATTTCCCATGCTCGGGTAATGGGTTCTTCTTCACGTTAGGACCTACGTCCTCGAAAAATAGGATACCACTTCTAACAAGGTCTTGAACGTTGGTCTTGAGAGGGTAACAGTTCTCCACATCATGTCCGGGAGCACCAGAATGATAAACACAGTGAAGCTCGGGCTTATACCACCACTGAGGGTTGGTCGGTATAGCAGGTGGGTCACGTGGAGTAATCAGCTTCCTTTCAATCAATGAAGGAGATAATTCAGCGTAGGTCATTGGAGTAGGATCAAAAGTGACCCTCTTCCTATCATAGCTAGTGTTGGTTTGATTGTTGTTTCGAGGTTGGTAGGCCTGTTGTTGAGGACGATGTTGTTGTTGCTGATACTGTTGATGTTGTTGTTGCTGGTACTGATGCTGATAATGTTGATTCTCTCTTAATGCAGGTGCTATATGAGCCACCTGGTGCTGGTTACTGGCGGGACGCACAGTCTTCCTCTTCATAGAGGGTCTTCTTGATTTAGCATGGGAGGTCACAGCATGTGCCTCTCCATCTTTCTTCATAGCAAATGCCCCATAACGCTTGGCAGAAGAGCCTTCTTCTCTGGTCAGGCGCCCTTCCCTGACTCCTTCTTCTAAACGCAACCCCATGTTCACCATCTCGGTGAAATCAGAAGGAGCGCTAGCAATCATCCGCTAGAGCTTAAAGTCTTGAGAAAGATCTTCGTCATCTCCTTCTCTTCGAGAGGGGGCATAATTTGTGCAACCAATTCTCGCCATCTCTGGGCATACTCCTTAAGTGTTTGTTTCTCCTTCTGGGACATGGCCCTCAGTTGGTCCCTATCGGGATCCATATCAACGTTGTACTTGTATTGCTTGACGAAAGCTTCGCCAAAGTCGTTGAAGGAGCAGATGTTCACACTATCCAGACCCATGTACCATCTCAAAGCGGCATCGGACAGGCTGTCCTGGAAGTAGTGGATCAGGAGTTGATCGTTTTCGGTCTGAGTCGACATCTTGCGTGCATACATCACAAGATGGCTGAGCGGGCAAGTGTTTCCTTTGTACTTTTCAAAGTCAGACACTTTGAATTTGACAGGAATCTTGACATTCGGCACTAAACATAGCTCAGCAGCAGATTTGTCGAAGAGGTCCTTCCCTCTGAGAGTTTTAAGTTCCTTGTGCAGCTCAAGGAATTGGTCGTTCATAGCGTCCATTTTCTCATACACGTCTGGGCCCTCAGATGGCTCAGAGTGGTAAATGGTGTCATCTACTCTCAGCAAAGTATGCACGACTGGAGGTGGCACAGCAAGGACCGGGCTAGATGCCGGCAAAGAAGAAAAAGTAGGGGAGGGACCCTCTGGAATGAAGTTAGAGGGCATCCCCCAGGGAAACCCGGCTGGCATAGCAGTAGGGGCAAAATGAGCAGTTGCAGCAGGCACGGTAGAGGAAGCAACCTCTGAAATGACCGTCCTATGGGGAGGAGTTGAAGGAATTGGAGAAGACTGGCTTTGGGCGGCCAAGAATGACTCCATCAGGGAAGTCAATCTTGCCACTTCCTCTTTGAGTTCTCTGTTCTCTTGCTCTAGGTGATCCATTAGCTTTGATGAGTTGGCTCTGGTATAGTACTGGTGCGTCAGCTTGTCTTCAAAATAAATGAAGAACACAGAGTTAGACCACTGAACAAGAAGCCCAGGAACAAAACCTGCTTATGCACATCATGCATACAATGCTTGTGCATATGATTTTATTTTTATTCAGAGGAACTTTCAGAGTTCTATTTGCAAATATTTGGAAATATTGATCATATAGACATATAATGGAATAGTCATATCAATAATATTTGGAAAAATTTTACCCCAAAAAAGTACAGTCTTGGTAACCAAATATAATACAAGAGAGAAGGAAAATAACATCCTATGGAACCCTAGAAACAGTCGTCCAAAGCTCTCAAGACTGGAAGATAAGTTGCACGAAGCCTCTTCACCTCTCTCTCATAGGCTGCCTCCATATCTTCCTTCTCCTTGGCGAGTTGATCATACTTCCTCTTCCAAAACCTGGAAGACTGAGGAAGAAGAGAAGTGACCACATCATCGGGTTCGTCGATAACCTGATGCTCCAGAAACTCTATCAATGCATCCTTATCTCTAACTTGCTAAAGTAGCTTCCCAAATAGAGTAGCTTGAGCAATGAGGATATCATATGGGAGACCTTGAACTCCACCTTTGGTAGTCATATGAACACCAATAATAGATTCATCTATATGCAACAAATCAGCAATCTCTTGGGAAGAAGGAAGTCTCTCCAAGCCACTGAACGGCAACTGATCTAGAATAGGTATACCTACAAGATAGGCATACTCCTCAAGCGTAGGAAAAAGCTAGAAATCCAGAAAAGTGAAGCAACGGTACAAGGGATCATAGAACTGTACCAACACACTCATCAGACCTTCATCCACCTGAGTAGCAAGAATAGATAGAAGCTTCCCATGGTGAGCTTTGAATTCCAAGGGATCTAATACATAGGATGTCAAACTCCTTAACTCTTTCAAGTTGGGTTGTCTGAAACTGTACTTCTTCGTATTCCTTCTTTGCTTATCCATGTCTGAAAATTTGCAAATAGACCTCTTAAGTTCCTTGAAAATTTCTCATTGTTGATGATATGTATGGATGCAACAATCACACTCAAGGATCAAGCAAATCACACCATACAAAGGTCACGGGATGGACCAAGGCATCCTTAATATAAATCATCCATTTTGGTGGATTATGGATTACATCTTATCAACACCCAAGTTCCATTGATATTAAGGATATACGATAATGGATCAACCGTGAATCAAGGGTTTGTTGCAAGTCACGAGCATGGAGTCTCGGTTAAGAACCACCCAAAGGGAGTGTACTATGGTTAAAACTGACAATCATGTTCTACAAGAGGTTCCCATAGTCATCATCCCATCTTTCGGATATTATCGGATAAACGACTACTCGTATTCCAAAAATATTCTCAAGAGAGACTCTTATGAGTGTAGTATCGTGTAACAATCGTATCAAATCTTACACTTGAACGACCTTCGCATTACATCCTAAAATAGGCCAAGATGGGCTTGGTAAACTAAGGCCCTTGGCTTCTAAGGCATATATTGGAAAGAGTAATGCCTAACCACGACTACTCGTGTGACATTATTGATCCCAAAATAACCTCCACCAAGTGAATGGGCTTGCAAGTCAACTTACTAAGGAATAACTCCACACAAGTCAACAAGACTATGCCATTCTCCATTCATAAGTGCACTTGAGTTCGGGTATAGAACTCATCTCACAAGAGACCATCAAGCACACAAACAATTGATATACCAAGCAATTCATACATTACAAACAATACAATCATCCCAAATTTGCACAAAAATATGTCACAAAATAATATAAACATACAATACAACAAAGGTAACAAGTAGGCAAAACCAACTAGGCAAATATCTCCCCAGTGGAGTCGCCACTTTTCTGTAGCGGGGTATTCGTTACCTTTAGATTTATTGACTAAATCAAAAGTAAAGCATACAATTCGAGTCGCCACCGTACTTCTATTTATCCAAAGGAAATGTTAGAAAGCGAACAAAAACTGAGAAGTTTTATCGAATCAAAAACTAATAAAAATGTCAGAGATCTGGGTAAGGGGGTTGGTTATGCAATGGGAAGGTTTTAAGCACCCAAAACATCCTTAGTACTCTAAGGGGGCCCTTTTTATAAATGTTGTAAAGTAGGTTGGTATTTGTGAAAATATTTGTGCAGATATGATTGGGGGATGAGAAAAGAATATACAAGTTATTTACAATTTTGTGTTTGAAATGATAAACCCATTGCCTACGTACCATCTTATAATGGCAGGATCAAAACCTCATAGTTCGGGGTAAAAATCTCAAAAGAAGTTGGTGAATTGATTAGGCAAAAGCCTTAAGGTCTTTTGTTATCAAAGGGAAAAAACTCAACCTAAAACCACAAATCCACCATGTGAGGAGAGCTTCAACATGCTAGTGAGGGGTTAACCCTTTAATAAGCATGGAAGACTTATAGTCCATCACTAAGGATATAGGTGAGTATTATATCAACCTCTAGGATAACTCAAACCTAATAGCTAATGTTTATGAAAAAGCTTTAACACAAATGGTCATTGGAACTACAAAAATAATTGAGTGAGTTGTATTTACAAATGAAAAGTATTCACAAAATAAGGTCAAAGTTGACTTAAGATTCAATTCAAAATAAGTGTTATGAAAAGAGTTTGAAAAATCAAAGGCATAGTGCCTAGGTTTCTAATTTTGAAAACAATGTTAATGTTTGTACAAAAAGTTTGGCTTGGGTTAGAGTGGAGAGAAGAAGAGAATGGCTAGGTCCTAAACATGCAAAGATGAGGGAAGAGAAATAAAACCACATTGGAGTTCCCTTCTTGAGATCATAAAAATGATCCAAGTTACTCCATTCCTTTGGAATTAGCAAGCAATAAGCAAATAACTCAAGGAACCAAGCATATATCAATCAAGCTCCAAGGAATCTTCCAATTGGCTTTTGTATCTCTTATCTTGAATGTCCATGACAATGGTTCTTCTAATTGGCAAGTTTGGGATTCCTAGCACACAAGAACACACAAATCAAAAAGTTCCACAATCCAAATAAAAGAATGGACAAGTGTGGGTTTAGAATTAAGGGTCCTTTCAATATTATTCTTCAAGATTAAGCATTCTAAAGGCATGAGGCCTAGTTGCTCTTTGACAATTTAAGAATTCTAAAGGCATGAGGCCTAGTTGCTCTTCAAACTCCATTAGCATAGGTAAGGTCCAAAATCTAAGCCCTTTCTCCATTTGCATTGTATAGCGGGGTATTCGTTACCATTAGAGATATTGATTAAATCCAAGGTAAATCATACAAGTCGAGTCGCCACCGCACTTCTATTTATCCAAAGGAATGGTTAGAAAGCGAACAAAAACCTAAAAGTTTTATCGAATCAAAAACTAGTAAAAATGTCAGAGATCTGGGTAAGGGGGTTGGTTATGCAATGGGAAGGTATTAGGCACCCAAAGCATCCTAGGTACTCCTAGGGAGCCCTTTTCACATTTGTTGCAAAGGTTGTTGTTTTTTTTTTTGAAAAAATTTATTTGTGCAAACATGATTGAAGGGATGAGAAAAGCGTGTATGTGTATCTAATGTACTACTTACTAAAAGAAGGGTCAAAAGAAAATGACTCGAACGGAGGTTGCATTCACTGCATAAATATCTCATCTGAATCTGAGAATCAGAGTTTTCGTAGCTCGGCTACCTACGGGTTAAGGGGAAGTGTGCTCGGTAAGACATCGCGTCTTATGCCTACGTATCTCATCTGGGATGAAAATCATAGCAAAACGTAGTTCGACTAACTACGGGGTAAGGGTTGTGTTTTGGGGTGACCGACGTTACTACGCAATCTACTGGATGCTCGACCTTTGGAGACTTACTCGCCTGTAGTAGAAGGAGATAACATGTTCTTAGGAGAAGAAAAATCAATGAGTTTGGGGTGTTTAGGGATGCTCATGCAAAAAGGTAGTCCTAGATGAAGGAACCGCGTTACCTTAAATGACATGCCACGAGAGGCTATACGAAACCTAAGAAATCGTTAACATGCGGGAAAAGTAAAGGGATCGAGAGATCTACCGTACGGATAAAGATCCGAAGTAACAGCAATTAAAGAGATAAGAAACCCAAAGATCTCTCAAGCTAGCACCATCAAAGAAAGTGAGTCAGTATAGGTAATCAGAATAAACCTCCAGGTGATATCCCACAAATAAAGTGGAACACCAGGCAAGCCATCTCTGCAAGAGTCATATGAGCCCTCTCAAAACAAAACTCAACAAACAGGTTAGAGAAACAAGATAGGGTAATCAAGAGTTGCCCCCAAATCAAAATGTAACCACATGAATCATGCCATAAAATTCACAAAAAGCTCACAAAAAGCAACCAAGGGTAGGAGGCCTAAACCTCTTGTCAAACACATGCATCAAAAGGGTATCAAATTCACCCATAATACCTCATACATTCAGAGCATTCAAATTAAAAGCATAAAGTAATGGGAGTAAGGCAAACCTGACTGGAGAGATCGAATGAAATTGAATTGCCCGGTTGGGTTTGCAAAGCAATCTGAGGGTTTATATGAGAGGGAATTGGTTCTTTGCCGATGAGTTCCCTTCAGTCTCTGGAGGTTGCTCTGAACTTTGTTAGCTCTTCTCTCACTATCTTTTTCCCTGCCAGGGTAATAGGAATAGAATGAAATTTTGTTTCATTGAAACTCTGAATTTATAACCTGATTTTTGTGGACCTGTGGGCTCAAATGAGAGAGGCCCAAGTCCAAAAAAATTCTGTTATATTTTTTTTATTTTTTTTATTTTTTTTTATTGTTTTTTATTTTTTCGTTTTTTCGTTTATTTTTTTTGTTTTTTTATTTTTATTTTTTTTAACACGTGGGCTTCGCCTAGCGAGCATGACAATTCAAGAAATTCCTCTGAGCGTAGGTGATTCTGGTTGCTTTTCTTGGGACTCGCTAGGCGACCCATTCTGCTCGCCTAGCGAGCATGACAGCTCATGAACAAACTTTTGCTCCTTCACGATTAACGTTTTGACTGACGAATAGACCCCATTTGAACCTGTTGGAAGTATCTCAAGCCATTCCCTTGTGTTGACTGATCATCTAAATAGAACCCACAAAGTGTCTTGGATGATACTCAAGCTTCAAACAAAAGATGTTAGTGACACATTTTTGTGCTTTTGGTTAGTAAACAAAAGTAAGAGAAACAATGATGTATAACTCAAGCATGCTTGGTGATCTCAAACCAATCACAAGGAGTCCCACCCAAAGGCAAAGGGAACCAAGATGCTAAAGATCCTTGAGGCAATGCAAATGCAATGTTATGATGCCATGAGGGATCTTAGGGTCAAAATTAGGGTCTTACAGATGCCCCTATTTAAGGTCATTCTAGCCGGAGAAGTGAAGGTTAAAATCTTTGTCTCGACGGGGTAGAATGGGGTTAAATAATAACAAAGAGACGAATTTTGGTCCCTAAGAGACATCATGATGCAAATGTAGGTATGAAAAATGGTAGCACTCTGTGGAGATATGTGTCCACAAAAGCAAAGAAATCAGAAGCCACTGATAATCCATATGAGAAATTCACTCCATGGGACCAAGACCTTGGGGACTCTCCTGGGGATAGAAAAGGGATAAAAATGCGCGAGTAGGTCACGACTCAAAGCGTGGGGAACAGAATTCCAAAGGAAAAAGATCCAATGGAAAGACTCGAGCTGACTCGAAGATGCATGTATTGGGGAATATGCCAATACAGCAAAAAAACTATCCACAGCGGATACTTCGGATAAAATCCGGATGAAAACGATCCACTAAGGGACTTCGCTGGGGATGTCCACAAGGACACTCCTGGGGAAGCAGCGGGACGAGGTATTATCGGTTACTGAGTAATAAGCTCAAGGAGACATGTGATCTGAACGCCAGGTATGAGGGTGAGAGATACAACATGCTCAAGAAGAGATGAATATCCAAGACCGGTATAAGGGTGAGAGATATCAAAACTTCAAAATGTCTGAGGAAAACCTAAAAGGTATACTTCAACTCAGGGATTCTGACTCCACAGGGGAAGAAAAGTCATAATAGGGAGCAGAGAGGAAGGAACACCAGGGATACCGGTTACTGGGCATATAATAGGTGACCAACCAAGACGTGAATTGGGGAATATTCCCAAAACACTCATCATCCAAAAGAGGGATAAAAGCAAACTCGATTACAGGATGGATATTCGACTCCACAAAGGGGATACGAATCTTACTCAACTGGGGAAGAACAAACGGCTTCAGACCCGAGAGTGCATGAGATATACTATCTATTACTGTCATAACGTAGATAATATACTCGCATGGACGATTATCCACAACCGGTTACTTGGTTAATAAAGGATAAATCGACCGAAAAGAAAAGGCATCGGGATACCGAAACTAGGTATATAATGATGACCAATTCAGGGGAGAAACAATCGTTACCAACAACAACAAGGTAGACGAGAGATGACCCGCTGGGGATAAATTGCGTAATCAGGGCAATTATCCAAGCAGATGAGGGGATATCATCACCGAATATTGGATGAAGATAACTGTCACTAATTAAAGATGAGCAAAAATAGTTACTCTGCAAAAAGGGAAGAAATAGGGTTTACAACTACCGGTATGAGGGTAGAGAAACACAGACTCCGCCAGGGATAATAATTACTAATTATTGAGCAATTATTCATTTACCACGGGGAAACAGGAAAAGAGTCTCAAGATACCGATCTAGGATCAAACTAAATAGGCACACCAAATCAAGACTTGTCCCGTTGAGGATATAACTCAATGGGGAAAACAATCCCAGTATATGTGTTGGGAAGGAACAAAAACAATCGACATCCACGAGGATATAACCCGGTGGGGAATATGGAAGAAAGGATAGACGTTTTCTGCTTATGGAGTTGACTCTATATGGAGAGATCAGACACACACATCTGCTCGGGGAAGTATATCACCAAATAGTAGAAGACAACAAACAACGATATATGGAAAGGAATGCAACATGAATATCTGAATGTTATAATTATGCATGTATGCACGTGGTTTATGTATGATGTATGCTGACAGACAGACATATCTAACACAACCAGGTCCAAGAATCAACCACCCGGTACTACATCTCAAGAGAGAAAGCCATGTTCACCGGGGAGTATCTAATCTGCTGGGGATCAGAGATACTAGGAAGCAAAGAACTCTGCAAGGGATGAATCATCAATCATTCCAGCTGGGGACGAGAGTTATCACAGACAAGGTCCACCACACCAACAACTCTACTGGGGAATCTATCTGAGGAGATAAACGATTTATCGGGATCAACCACCAAATACCGCTCTTGCCCAAAGAGATCCAAGGTGCTGAGGAAGAAAGATTGCTACTCTGCTGAAGGGAAGAGAGGTGACTCTTAACAAGCAATCCACTTGGTAGGATAAACCACAAGAGGTTCCGGAGGGAGGAGATACAATCATGCCAGGAATATGGACAAAAATCTTACCCTGTTGGGGATCGTACCACCCTTGGGAGAGCACTGAGGATCTCCTAAGTATCCTTTCGTCATTGTGAATGTTCACTTTGTTTAAAAACAAATTATAAAAAATTTGATCGTTTAAAATAATGATATTTTCTTAATCAAAACATGCAAAACATTTGTTGAATAGAAACAGATAAGAGTGCCAATAATTGGATAAAAGGCTCAAATTTATTTGATAGAATGGTAGTCTGCGAATGGCAAGACTCCATAGATCTTTACAAATTTGAAATTGGTGATATATATTGGAAAAGGGCTACATTGAACATAATGACCATTTCTCCACCAATTCTGAATCCGATGTATTTGAAGCTTTGGCTGATAATGAGCAAGGATCTCTGACGGACGACAGTTGTAGAACAAAGTCTTATCAGGATGCAGTTACTTGCCAAATCCCTAATTTTTGCCTAGATTGCCCCAGGATGAGATACTCAATCTAGCGGGATACATATATCATTATTATATATTTTTTGTGTCTCTAACTTTTGCCTAGATCGCCCTTTCGGGTTTTCAATCCACCGAGACGCTCATTTTTGCCTAAGCCGCCCTTTCGGGTTTTCAACTTAGCGAGCTATTCAGTTTTTATTTTTTAGGCGAAGTATTTCTTGACTGCATCTGAATTCTCAGGACGAGTGAAATCCTCCTCATCCATAGTTGTAAGTATCAAAGCACCGCCTGAAAAGGCTCTCTTAACAACATATGGACCTTCATAGTTTGGAGTCCACTTGCCCCTGGAATCGGGTGCGAAAGACAAAACTTTCTTGAGCACAAGGTCACCTTCTCGGAACACACGAGGCTTGACCTTCTTATCAAAAGCTTTCCTCATCCTCTGCTGATATAACTGACCGTGGCACATGGCAGTCAATCTCTTTTCTTCTATCAAGTTCAGCTGGTCATAACGACTCTGAACCCATTCAGCATCAGTCAACTTGGCCTCCATCAAGACTCTCATTGATGGGATCTCCACCTCTACTGGGAGTACCGCCTCCATGCCATAAACAAGAGAGAAAGGGGTTGCCTCTGTTGAAGTGCGGACAGATGTACGATAGCCATGCAAAGCGAATGGCAACATCTCATGCCAATCTCTGTACGTAACAACCATCTTCTGGATAATTTTCTTGATATTCTTGTTAGCAGCTTCAACAGCCCCATTCATCTTGGGTCTGTACGGAGAAGAATTATGATGTGCAATCTTGAATTCACTACACAGCTCTTTCATCATCTTGTTATTCAAGTTAGATCCATTATCAGTAATGATCTTATCTGGCACACCATATCGGCATATGAATTGATTCTTAATAAACTTCACGACCACCTGCCTGGTCACATTTGCATACGACGCCGCTTCAACCCACTTGGTGAAGTAATCAATTGCTACGAGAATAAATCTGTGTCCATTGGACGCTTTCGGCTTTATCATGCCAATCATGTCAATTCCCCACATAGAGAAAGGCCATGGTGATGAAATCACATACAGAAATGTCGGGGGAATATGAATCTTATCCGCATAAATCTAACACTTATGGCATTTCTTCACATATTTGCAGCAGTCAGACTCCATTGTCAGCCAATAGTAGCCTGCTCTCAACATTTTTCTAGCCATGGCATGTCCTTTGGAATGAGTACCAAATGAACCCTCATGGACCTCAGTCATCAACAGGTTTGCTTCGTGTCTATCCACGCATCTGAGCAGAACCATGTCAAAATTTCTTTTGTAAAACACTTCGCCATTGAGGTAGAAACTGCCTGACAATCTCCTCAAAGTCTTCCTATCTTTTACAGATGCCCCAGGCGGGTAAGTCTGGCTCTGAAGGAAACACTTGATATCATAATACCACGGCTTATCATCTTTTACTTCTTCTACTGCAAATACATGAGTTGCTCTGTCCAAGCGCATCACGGTGATATTGGGGACTTCATTCCACAATTTAACCACAATCATTGAAGCAAGCGTAGCAAGAGCATCTGCCATCCGATTCTCATCTCGAGAAATATGATGGAAGTCAACCTCTGTAAAGAAAGTTGAAATCCTCCTCAAATAATATCTGTATGGAATGAGGCCAGGCTGATTCGTTTCCCATTCACCCTTAATCTGATTAACAACGAGGGCCGAATCACCATATACATCAAGATGCTTGATCCTTAGATCAATACATTCCTCCAATCCTATAATACAGGCCTAATACTCAGCCATATTATTCGTGCATTTGAAAGTTATCCTTGCTGTAAAAGGAATATGCGCGCCCTGAGGAGTAATAATCACGGCCCCAATACCATTTCCATACTGATTTACAGTGCAATCAAACAGCATACTCCATCTGGAACCAGGCTCTGGCCCTTTATCAAGTGTAGGCTCATCGCAATCTTTCACTTTGAAATACAGAATTTCCTCATCCGGGAAGTCATACTGAACTGACTGATAATCTTCAATAGGCTGATGTGCCAAATGGTCAGCCAAGATACTACCTTTAATAGCCTTCTGAACTTGATACTCAATATCATACTCAGATAAAAACATCTGCCAACGGGAAATTCTCCCTGTTAAAGCAGGCTTCTCGAAGATGTACTTGAATGGATCCATTCTGGATATCAACCAAGTCGTATGATTTACCATATACTGGCGTAAGCGCTTAGCAGCCCAAGCCAAAGCACAACGTGTCTTTTCAAGCATTGAGTATCGAGACTCACAATCAATGAACTTCTTACTCAGGTAGTAAATAACATACTCCTTCTTCCCGGATTCGTCTTGCTGACCAAGAACACAACCCATCGAGTCTTCAAGAACACTCAGATACATGATCAAAGGTCTTCCCTCTACAGGCGGAGACAGAATCGGAGGCTCAGACAGATATTCTTTAATACTGTCGAAAGCTTTCTGGCAATCCTCGGTCCAATCATGGGATTGATCTTTCCGGAGGAGCTTGAATATAGGCGCACATGTGGCAGTCATGTGGGATATGAATCTGGAGATATAATTCAAGCGGCAAAGAAAACCTCGGACTTGCTTCTCATTTTTGGGCGCAAGCATCTCTTGTATTGCTTTGACCTTTGTAGGATCAACCTCAATACCTCTTTCACTAACAATGAAGCCCAATAACTTGCCAGAATGGACCCCAAATGTACACTTGTTGGGATTCAGACGAAGCTTGTATTTCCTCAAACACTGGAAAAGCTTCAACAAATGTTTTACATGTTCAACTTCCGTTCTTGACTTAGCAATCATATCGTCAACATATACCTCAATCTCCTTGTGCATCATATCATGAAACAAGGTGGTCATAGCTCGTTGATACGTGGCTCCGGCGTTCTTCAAACCGAAGGGCATCACACGATAACAGAATGTTCCCCAAGGTGTTATGAATGTTGTCTTCTCCATATCCTCGGGTGCCATCTTAATCTGATTATATCCGGAAAATGCGTCCATAAACGAGAAGACATTGAATTTAGCTGTATTGTCTACCAACATATCAATATGTGGTAGAGGGAAATCATCTTTCGGACTAGCTTTATTCAAGTCTCTATAGTCCACACACATCCGGACTTTTCCATCTTTCTTAGGCACGGGCACAATATTGGCCACCCATTGAGGATATATAGAAGTCACCAGGAACCCCGCATCAATTTGCTTCTGAACTTCCTCTTTGATCTTCACTGCCATATCAGGATGAGTTCTTCTGAGCTTCTACTTTACAGGCATGCACTCAGGCTTTAGAGGTAGGAAATGTTGCACAATATCAGTATCTAGACCAGGCATGTCTTCATATGGCCAGGCGAAGACATCAACATATTCTCGTAGCAACTTAATCAACCCCTTCTTAACATATTCTTCCAGAAGTGCCCCAATCTTTACCTCTCGCACACAATCTTCAAGACCCCAAGTTGACTGTTTCCAGATTCTCAACATGCGGCTGAATGATCTTCTCTTCATGCTCAAGTAGCCGGGTGATCTCATCAGGAATCTCTTCAACATCATCTTCCTCCGCCTCAAATACAGGGAATTCAAAATTGGGAGATGGTGTTGGGTCATTATGTTCAATGGGTTTAGAAATCAACCTGCATAATGATTTTGGATATGAAAAGATTTAGAATTCAAACAAGGAAAATCATTATGCAGATGAAAAGATTGATTTTTTTTTTTAGGGTTTTATGTGATCACCAATTTCATGCAAAAACAAAATAGGGAAAATAAATGGGAAAAACAACCATTTAACATGAATTTATTGAATGAAAATATCATTGTATTTATGTTGCCAACAATGTTATCACTCCTCCTTTTGGCATGGGAGAAGGGTTTTCAAACAAAGTGATTATTACGTTGACTTATGGATAACTGTTGGAATACCCACAGTGACCCAATTGTTGCAGACCCCACCAGGGATGATGAAGTTGCCAGAAACCCACTTCCTCTTTCAGCTCGCGGTTCTCTTGCTCTAAGTGATCCATTAGTCTTGAAATGTTGGCTCTAGTGTAGTATCGGTGAGTCAGCTTGTCTTCAAAAATGAAGGACACAGAGTTAGACCACAGGGCAAGGGACCGGAAACAGAACCTGCTTATGCGTATGATGCATGCAATGTTTGTGCATATGATTTGTTTTTTTATTTCAAAGGAACTTTAGAGTTTTATTTGTAAATTTTGGAAATATTAAGCATTTGATCACATATGGAAATATCTCATCAAATAATATCAGGGAAAAGAAGTGCAGCATCGTCAATCATGTACAAGAGAAAAGGAAAATAATCATCCCATGTATCCCTAGAAACAATCATCTAAATCTCGGGACACAGGAAGATAAGATGCGCGAAGCCTCTTCACCTCCCTCTCGTAGGCTGCCTCCATATCGGCCTTCTCTTTGGCGAGTCGACCATACCTCCTCTTCCAGAACTTAGAAGACTGAGGAAGTAGAGAAGTCCATACATCATCAGGGTCATCAATAACCTGATGCTCAAGAAACTCAATCAATGCATCCTTCTCCTTAATCTGTTGAAGCAACTCTTCACGTTCACGGATCCAGGCACGTGAACGGTCTTCGTCTCTCAACTCCTCTACTCCTTGATTAGGGAGGGTTGAAGGCCCAGCCATAATCATAGGTGTAGGTCGCGGATACTCGTAAGGCATGAGATACTCAGATGCCCTCTTCCTAACCCAAACAGTGTAAGGCTCCAAAGCGATGCAATTCTTAGGACCCAACTCTTTCCTTCCTTTTCTATGAATCTTGCGCCAAGCGCGGACCATCCTAGCTTTCAAGCCTTGGGGATCTTTACCATCCTGAAAGAATACACCCTCTAACAAAATGTTATTGGGTTTATCCTTTAAGGGGAACCCAAGCTGCCGACGTGCCAAAACAGGATTGTAGTTAATCCCACCACATGTACCAAGAAGAGGTACATTGGAGAATTCGCCACAAGAGTCAATAATCTGCACACCATCATACACGCGATTGTACCAAGAGATATCATCATTAGTGAGAGACATAAGTCTCGTGGACCACCGTAGACATTCCTTGTTCTCCTTGAAAGCGACCGTCTAAGGTAAGTGAGAAATAAACCACTTATACAACAGAGGCAAACAACACACAATGGCGCCACCACCCTTTGCATTCCTCATATGCAAAGAAAAGTAGGTATCGCCCAACAGAGTCGGAACGGGATTAAGAGTAGAGAAGATCCTAATAGCGTTCACATCCACAAACTTGTCGATGTTGGGGAATAATACTAGCCCATAGATGAGAAGTACAAATATGGCCTCAAAGGCGTCCTCACTCATGGCCTTCCCATACATAGTAGCTTGAGCAATGAGGAACTCAGAAGGGAGACCTTGAATTCCTCCTTTGGTAGTCATATGAGCACCAACCAGAGATTCATCTATGTGTAACATGTCAGCTATCTCTTGAGAAGTAGGAACCCTTTCCAAGCCACTGAACGGCAACTGATCCAGAACAGGTATACCCACAAGATAAGCATACTCCTGAAGTGTAGGCAAAAGCTGAAAATCCGGAAACGTGAAGCAACGGTACAAAGGATCGTAAAACTGCACCAATACACTCACCAATCCTTCATCCGCCTGAGTAGTCAGAAGAGGAAGAAGCTTCCCAAAACGAGCCTTGAAACCCAAAGGATCTAATACATAGGATGTCAGATTCCTTAACTCTTTCAAATCTGGTTGCCTGAAGCTGTACTTCTTTGTATTCCTTCTTTGTCTTTCCATGTCTGAAAATTTTGCAAATAAACCCCTTAAGTTCCTTGAATATTTTCTTATTTATTGATGATATGGATGCAAATGGGTGCATGAATGCATGAATGCAACAATCACACTCAAGGATCAAGCAAAGCACACCAAACAAAGGTCATGGGATGGATCATGTTATCCTTAATATCAATCATCCATTTTGGTGGATTATGGTTTACACCTTATCAACACCCAAGTTCCATTGATATTAAGGATTCATGAACGGGTCAACCATGAATCAAGGGTTTGTTGTAAGTCACGAGCATGGAGTTAGGTTATGAACCACCCAAAAGGGAGTGTACTAGGGTTTAAACCTGCCAAACATGTTCTACAAGAGGTTCCCATAGTCATCATCCCATCTTTCGGATATTATTGGAGAAACGACTACTCGTATTCCGAAAATATTCTCAAGAGAGACTCTTATGAGTGTA
The DNA here is from genome assembly GCF_024323335.1 of Lathyrus oleraceus. Lineage (NCBI taxonomy): Eukaryota > Viridiplantae > Streptophyta > Magnoliopsida > Fabales > Fabaceae > Lathyrus > Lathyrus oleraceus. The sequence continues at coordinate 169,333,916 of NC_066579.1, read as the reverse complement.
GTATCACGTAACAATCGTATCAAATCTTACACTTGAACGACTTTCGCACTACATCCTAAGAATAGGCCAAGATGGGCTTGGTAAACTAAGGTCTTTGGCTTCTAAGGTCTATATTAAAAAGAGTAATGTCTAACTACAACTTACTTGTGTGACATTATTGATGCCAACATAACCTCCACCAAGTGAATGGACTTGCAAGTCAACTTGCTAAGGAATAACTCCACACAAGTCGACAAGACTACGCCATTCTCCTACCCTAAGTGCACACGAGTACGGGTATAGAACTCATTTCACAAAGATCACCAAGCATACAAGGAATTAATATTCAAACAATTTAATCATTACATACAATACAGTAATCCCAAATTGCACAAAAATATGTCACAAAAAAAAATACAATACAATACAACAAATATGAAAAGTAGGCAAAACCCACTAAGATTTATCAATCCCCAGTGGAGTCGCCATTTTTCTGTAGCGGGGTATTCGTTACCATTAGAGATATTGACTAAATCCAAGGTAAATTATACAAGTCGAGTCGCCACCGCACTTCTATTTATCCAAAGGAATGGTTAGAAAGCGAACAAAAACCTAAAAGTTTTATCGAATCAAAAACTAGTAAAAATGTCAGAGATCTGGGTAAGGGGGTTGGTTATTCAATGGGAAGGTATTAGGCACCCAAAGCATCCTAGGTACTCCTAGGGAGCCCTTTTCACATTTGTTGCAAAGGTTGTTGTTTTTTTTTTGAAAAAATTTATTTCTGCAAACATGATTGAAGGGATGAGAAAAGCGTGTATATCTAATGTACTACTTACTAAAAGAAGGGTCAAAAGAAAATGACTCGCACGGACGTCGCATCCACTGCATACGTATCTCATCTGAATCAGAGAATTAGAGTCTTCGTAGCTCGGCTACCTACGGGTTAAGGGGAAGTGTGCTCGGTAATACATCGCGTCTTATGCCTACGTATCTCATCTGGGATGAAAATCAGAGCAAAACGTAGTTTGACTAACTACGGGGTAAGGGTTGTATTTTGGGGTGAACGACGTTACTACGCAATCTACCGGATGCTCGACCTTTGGAGACATACTCGCCTGTAGTAGAAGGAGATAACGTGTTCTTAGGAGAAGAAAAATCAATGAGTTTGGGGTGTTTATGGATGCTCATGCAAAAAGGCAGTCCTAGATGAAGGAACCGCGTTACCTTAAATGACATGCCACGAGAGGCTATACGAAACCTAAGAAATCGGTAACATGCGGGAAAAGTAAAGGGATCGAGAGATCTACCGTACGAATAAAGATCCGAAGTAACAGCAATTAAAGAGATAAGAAACCCAGAGATCTCTCAAGCTAGCACCATCAAAGAAACTGAGTCAGTACAGGTAATCAGAATAAACCTCCAGCTGGTATCCCACAAATAAAGTGGAACACCAGGCAAGCCATCTCTGCAAGAGTCATATGAGCCCTCACAAAACAAAACTCAACAAACAGGTTAGAGAAACAAGATAGGGTAATCAAGAGTTGCCCCCAAATCAAAATGTAACCACATGAATCATGCCATTAAAATTCATAAAAATCTCACAAAAAGCAACCAAGGGTAGGAGGCCTAAACCTCTTGTCAAACACATGCATCAAAAGGATACCAAATTCACCCATAATACCTCATACATTCAGAGCATTCAAATTAAAAGCATAAAGTAATGGGAGTAAGGCAAACCTGACTGGAGAGATCGAATGAAATTGAATTGCCCGGTTGGGTTTGCAAAGCAATCTGAGGGTTTATATGAGAGGGAATTGGTTCTTTGCCGATGAGTTCCCTTCAGTCTCTGGAGGTTGCTCTGAACTTTGTTAGCTCTTCTCTCACTATCTTTTTCCCTGCCAGGGTAATAGGAATAGAATGAAATTTTGTTTCACTGAAACTCTGAATTTATAACCTGATTTTGGTGGACCTGTGGGCTCAAATGAGAGAGGCCCAAGTCCAAAAATTTTCTGTTATATTTTATTTTTTTATTTATTTATTTATTTATTTTTTATTTATTTATTTTTTATTTTTATTTTTTTAAACACGTGGGCTTCGCCTAGCGAGCATGACAATTCAAGAAATTCCTCTGAGCGTAGGTGATTCTGGTGGCTTTTCTTGGGACTCGCTAGGCGACCCATTATGCTCGCCTAGCGAGCATGACAGCTCATGAACAAACTTTTTCTCCTTCACGATTAACATTTTGACTGACGAATAGACCCCATTTGAACCTGTTGGAAGTATCTCAAGCAATTCCCTTATGTTGACTGATCATCTAAATAGAACCCACAAAGTGTCTTGGATGATACTCAAGCTTCAAACAAAAGATGTTAGTGATACATTTTTGTGCTTTTGGTTAGTAAACAAAAGTAAGAGAAACAATGATGTATAATTCAAGCATGCTTGGTGATCTCAAACTAATCACAAGGAGTCCCACCCAAAGGCAAAGGGAACCAAGATGCTAAAGATCCTTGAGGCAATGCAAATGCAATGTTATGATGCCATGAGGGATCTTAGGGTCAAAATTGGGGTCTTACACGTTGGGTTCACACAAACAAATGAAAACAAGCACAATAGTATATACACAATAATGTGCTCAAGTGAGAAAAAGGCAATGTGGTCCAAACTTTATTGGTTTTGTATGCTGATGGTGAAACAAATGAATTTGGACGTGTACATGGCAAGGCAATGTGGTCTGCAAGCAATTTAATCATGTTATGCATAATTGAACACAAATCTTCTCCTCTTCGAAAATACCATTTACCAAATTGAAACATAAGCATGTGGGTAATGGTTGGAAAGGTCTTGACATGTGGAACAAATGTTATGTTGAACAAGAATCCATTTGGAATTGGGAAAATATTGAAAATTGATCATGAAGTTCAAGGTGCAAAACATGTATATGGAAATTTTGCCAAAATGGACCAACTTTAAGCCCTTCTGTTTCAATGATACAAGCCTCAAATGACAAAACCTTCAACATCAAAGTTGTATATCTTTTCAAGAAAATCAATTTGGACTCATATTTTGCATCATTTGGATTTTTGATGAGACAGTTATAGGCACTTGAAGTTGGACTTTTTCACATTTCAATGGCTTTGGTCCAAAGTGACCTATAATGTTTTGTATTATCACATGTATTTATTTTAGGATTATGAAATTTTGTCCAACATAACAATTGAATTAGACATCTTAAAATTTCCAATTCACTTGGTCTAACCTTAAAATCATAAAAAATGAAGAAGTTAGGTCCTTGGGAAGTTGACCCAAAATTAGGGTTTCAGTCAAAATGACCTATAATGTTTTGAAATGAATGATGACCTTCCATGCTTCAAATAAATTTTTGATGAACATGAAAGTTGTTTATATGGTTCTTAAGAACATGTTTTCTCTTGGGTTCATCTTAATTTGATAAACACATCAAAATTTAGGTCTCAGTGGATTTCAAAATAGTTAGATGAATCGACTGATCAACTTCTCAAAGCCAAACTTCATATCTTGATGAATTAATGATTGAGGACACTAATATAAGCTCAAACATTCATGAAATGATGAATCAGACAACTTCCCTTCATTGTATTTGATCATGGGTTGAGGTTGCTTCATGAGCAAGGCACAGTCAATGCATAGCTGAATTAGGGTTTCCTTGGGAAACAATCCTCAAGCCCTTTGGTTTATCTTGATCAAATTGACAAATTGAGATACTTGGGAGGCATATATGATGATTGAGAGCTTTGGGAACCATTGTCATGCTTGCTTTCAACTTCATCTGGCCACATCAATGAGCATAGGGGCCTCCTAGGAGCCTTGGATCACATGATTGCTCAAGCTTCAAAATAGACAAAGTTAGTGACATATTTTTGTGCTTTTGGTTAGTAAATAAAATAAGAAAATCAATAATATACAATTCAAGCATGCTTGGTGGTCTCAAACCAACTCACACAAGTCCCAACCCAAAGATTACGGAGCCAAGATGCTATGATCCTTGAGGCAAATGCAAAGTGCAATGATATGATGCCATGAGGGATCTTAGGGTCAAAATTAGGGTCTTACAAGGGCCTTCTTTTGATATGAGAGGATACATCATGTGTCTCTCCTTCCTTCTTCCTCGCAAAGCCCCCATATTTATTTGCTGAGGAATTGTCATCTCTAGATAATCGTCCTTCACGGACCCCTTCTTCCAATCTCATCCCCATATTCACCATTTCGGTGAAGTCTGAGGGAGCACTGGAAATTATTCTTTCATAATAGAAAGAGCTCAAAGTCTTCAATAAGATCTTTGTCATCTCTTTCTCTTCCAGGCATGGCACTATCTGAGCTGCTAGTTCTTGCCATCTTTGGGCGTACTCCTTGAAGGTCTCATTATCCTTCTGCGACATTGCTCTCAATTGGTCTCTGTATGAAGCCATATCCATATTATATTTATACTGCTTAAAGAAGGCCTCGCCTAGACCGTTAAAAGTATGGATGCTTTCACTCTCCAGCCCCACATACCACTGGAGCGCAGCACCTGTCAGGCTATCCTGAAAGTAGTGGATCAGCAGTTGGTCATTATCGGTCTGTGTTGACATCTTGCGAGAATACATCACAAGATGGCTGAGCGGGCATGTGTTTCCCTTATATTTCTCAAAGTCAGGCACTTTGAATTTAACAGGGATTTTCACGTTGGGCATCAGGCACAACTCAGCAGCACTTTTCCCAAAGAGGTCCTTACCCCTCAAAGTCTTCAGTTCCTTGCGCAGCTCAAGGAATTGATCTTTCATTTCATCCATCTTCTCATATACGCCCGGGCCCTCAGATGGCTCGGAATAATAGATGGTGTCTTCAACACGGGGAAGGGTGTGCACAACGGGAGGTGGCACATATAGGACCGGGCTAGATGCCGGCAAAGAAGCGAGAGTAGGAGCAAAGCCCTCTGGCATAAAATTAGCAGGAATTCCCCAAGGGAACCCGACTGGCATAGTTGGAGCAAAGTGGGTTGTTGCAGCAGGCACAGTAGAAGTTGCCATCTCAGATATGACAGTCCTCGTAGGAGGAGTTGCAGGAATTGGCGAAGCTTGGCTCTGTGCGGCCAGAACTGACTCTATCCTGGCGGTCAGCCTAGCAATCTCTTCTTTTAAGTCCTTGTTCTCTTGCTCCAGATGCTCCAGTATCCTTGGATGATTGGCCCTGGTACTATACCAGTGCGTCAGCTTGTCTTCAAAATAAATGAAGAGCAAAGACTTTGACCACTGATCAAGAGCTTGGAACAAAACCTGCTTATGCATATGATGCATGCAATGTTTGTGCATATGATTTGTTTTTATTAGAGGAACTTTATAGAGATCTATTTTCAAATATTTGAAAATATTAATCTTTTAAGATATATATGGAATACTCATAGCAATAATATTTGGAAACTTTTTACACCAAAGAAGTAGTACAATTTTGGTAACCAAATACAATACAAGAGAAAAGGAGAATGAACATCCTATGGAGCCCTAGAAACAATCGTCCAAAGCCTTCGAGATCGGAAGATAAGCTGCACGAAGCCTCTTCACCTCTCTCTCATAAGCTGCTTCCATATCGGCCTTCTCCTTGGCAAGCTGATCATACTTCCTCTTCCAAAACCTAGATGAATGGGGAAGAAGAGAAGTAACCACATTATCAGGCTCATCAATAACTTGATGCTCTAGAAACTCTATCACTGCATCCTTATCTTTGAGCTTCTAAAGAAGTTCCTCACGCTCACGAACCCATGCACGCGACTCGTCTTCATCTCTCAACTCCTCTACTCCTTGGTTAGGTAGGGTTGAAGGCCCAACCATAACCATAGGGGTAGGTCTCGGATAATCGTATGGCATGCGGTACTCAAGAGCTCTCCTCCTCACCCAAGCGGTGTAGGGTTCCAAAGCGATGCAATTCTTCGGACCAAGCTCCTTCCTTCATTTCCTATGAACCTTGCGCCAAGCGTAGACCATCCTAGCCTTCAAGTTCTGGGGATCTTTACCCTCTTGAAAGAACACACCTTCTAACAAAATGTTATTAGGTTTATCCTTTAAGGGGAACCCAAGCTGACGACGAGCCAAAACAGGGTTGTAGTTAATTCCACCACATGTACCAAGAAGAGGGACATTGGAGAATTCACCACAAGAGTCAATAATCTGAACGCCATCATAAACACGGTTATACCAAAAGATATCATTATTAGTGAGAGACATAAGTCTCGCAGACCACCGTAGACATCCCCTGTTTTCCTTGAAGGCAAGCGTCTGAGGCAAGTGCGAAATAAACCACTTGTACAACAGAGGCAAACAGCACACGATGGAACCACCACCCTTTGCGTTCCTCATGTTCAAAGAGAAATAAGTGTCATCCAACAAAGTTGGAACGGGATTGAGAGAAGAGAAAATCCTAATAGCGTTCACATCTACAAAATTGTCGATGTTGGGAAATAACACTAGCCCATAGATGAGTAGCACAAATATGGCTTCAAAAGCGTCCTCACTCATGGCCTTCCCAAAAAAAGTAGCTTGGGCAATGAGAAAATCAGATGGGAGACCTTGAATTCCACCTTTGGTAGTCATATGAGCAACAATATTATATACATCTATATGAAGCATATCTACAATCTCTTGAGAAGACGGAATCTTCTCCAACCCACTGAACGGCAACTGATCAATAATAGGTATACCCACATGATAAGCATACTCCTCAAGTGTAGGAAAAAGCTGGAAATCCGGAAAAGTGAAGAACCGATACAAAGGATCGTAGAACTGCACCAACACACTCATCATACCCTCATCCACCTTGGTAGAAAGAATAGACAAAAGCTTCCCATGGCGAGCTTTGAACTACAAAGGCTCTAATACATAAGATGCCAAACTCCTTAACTCTTTCAAGTCGTGTTGTCTGAAACTGTACTTCTTCGTATTCCTTCTTTGCTTATCCATGTCTGAAAATTTGCAAATAGACCTCTTAAGTTCCTTGAAAATTTTTATTGTTGATGATATGGATGCATATGAATGCATGGATGCAACAATCACACTCAAGGATCAAGCAAGTCACACCACACAAAGGTCACGGGATGGCTCACGTCATTGTCAATATCAATCATCCATTTTGGTGGATTACGGTTTACACCTTATCAACACCCAAGTTCCATTGATATTGAGAATGTACGAGAACGGATCAACCACGAATCAAGGGTTTGTTGTAAGTCACGAGCATTGAGTCTCGGTTAAGAACCACCCAACAAGAGTGTACTATGGTTAAACCTGAAAATCATGTTCTAAAAAGGTCCCCATAGTCATCATCTCATCTTTCGGATATTATCGGATAAAACGACTACTCGTATTCCAAAGATATTCTCAAGAAGGACTCTTATGGGTGTAGTATCGCGTAACGATGGTATCAAATCTTACACTTGAACGACCTTCGCACTACATCCTAAAATAGGCCAAGATGGGCTAGGTATCTAAGGTCCTTGGTGTCGCATCGCGCGAAAAACCGGCGGGAAAAGAAAGAACAACAGAGCCGCCACCGTGCGTTATTTATCCCAAAAGAGGGAAAGGAAACGCTCAGAGTAAACCTGGAAAAGACATGGTCTCGCGACCAAAGAGTATGGGTTCGGGAGTCGGTTATGCGAAGGGAAGGTATTAGCACCCCTACGCATCCGTAGTACTCTACGGGATCCACGCACAAAAGGAAGGAATATTGGTTGCTAAACACTGCTCAAACTCACACACACTGGCTGAAAAAGACAAAAGAGACTGACTGAAACTGACTCGGCAGGATATCGCATCCTGGGCCTACTTAGTCTATCAGGCATAGACATCAGAGTCGAAGTAGTTCGGACCGGGGAAACGACACATGCTCGCTAGGATGTCGCATCCTATGCATACGTATCTTCTCGGACGAGAGAAGAATCAGAGCATTCGTAGCTCGGCTGACACGCACACAAACAAACACAAGCAAAGGCAAACGTGGAGCCCGACTGCCAATCACTGGACTTACATCAGCATCCGAACCAAAAACACACCCACACTGGAACCCGAATGCCACTCGATGGACTTACATCAGCTTCCAAGCACACAACAACATAACAAGTTAATAGGGAGTCGGGGACTCGAGCCTATAACTGTCAAGCACACACTCAAACAGACAGACAACAAATTGCTAAGGAGTCAGGCACTCGAGCCTAGCAACTGTCAGACAACACACACAAAGAAAAAGGGCGCCCGGAGAGATCAGCTCAATCTCCTGCCTACATACTTCATCTGGTATGAAGATCAGGGCGATGTAGTTCCCCTACGCAGGGATAAAGGACTAGCCTAACCAGATAACAGAGGGAGACACAACTAGGGAGACTACGACTCGAGCCTAGATGTTATCATGCAAATCATCCCTAAGTTAAGGTTTCTAGCTAAACGGCACGCGGGCCAACCTATCCTAAGCATGGCTCACACAGGAAGCAAGCCACACACACACTTAACTTGCACAGGGAGCAAGCCAAGTAAAACCTACTTGCACAGGAAGCAAGTCAAACTATCCTAACTTGCACAGGAAGCAAGTCAAACAATCCTACAAGCACAGATAGCACACACTATACACAAGCAAGTGGCTCAAACAAGGGTTAGGTTTTAGTCAAGGGGTCATATCAACCTCGACAAACAAACCTCTGGAACTGGGTGAGTATGCTCTTAACCTTGCCATTGAGGGGCTAAGGTGAAGCAGATGAAAGGTGGGTGAAGATGAGACTTCACGGCTCTTATCCCTGGCCTGGGAAAGCTTAAGACAAGAATGTGTGGGTTCAGAAAGTGGGAACCCTTCTACACATTTGATACTGACTCAACTGTACAGTTGTACAAGATCTTGGGTTTGTATCTGCAATGCATCAACACAGTGGTGTGAGCAAAGCAGATGACACACTGAATAGTGGGGGATAGATTGCATATCCCTACCTTCCACCAATTGCCTCTTCACTTAGGAGGTCTTTGACTCTATGCAAGGACAAAATTAAACAATCACAAACATTGCCTCTTAAGGAGGGCTTCAGACAGTTGCCTGGCCAAGTAATAGGCCAGGTCTTCCAGACTACATGAAGATGAGAAATTATACCTCAAACAGATTGCTCTTAAGCAAAGCAAAGCAAAGTTCACAAGGAACTAAAAGCAACTAAAGTACCTGAAATCAGTCAAGCACAGTTAGTATACAAGTCAAAGTTAAATCAAAATGAAACAGATGTCAACCAGTTAATCAGGAGTAAATGAATGTGCAAGGCACAAGGCTTAGGGCATGTGAGCCAAGCCACCTACAAAACACACAAGTTAGACAATGATTTTTAAGCAAGCTCAATCAAAAGAATTGGTCTCAATGGCCATTTGATGGTCAACCTGAAAACACAAGCTCAAAGGTGAGTAACAGGACCACTAGGGCAAGCCTAGGGTCAAAAGTGAATGAGAAAGTCCAAACAGCAAGGGATGAATATCCAAAATCATGTTCAAGCCATTAAGAAACACAACCAATTGGGTTCACATCCATATCAATCACTATCATCATTTCATGAACCATTTAGGTCAAAACATGGCAAACAGAAGCTCATAGAAGTCAACAGCAAGACTTGCATCAAAAGCAAACTTAGACATTTTCAAAAAATCACCAAATAAATCATGATCAAACCTAACACATAGCATGGTAAGCATGTAAAATTTCATCCCATTTGGACAAGTGGAAGGCAGTCAATGAAAATCAGAAAGTCAAAGTAATTTTGAACATGCTCAATGAGGTCAACCAAACATGTATCAACTTAGAAAATTCATAAATCAGAGATGGCATATGATAAATGAATGGGATCAAAACCATGGAAAAGATGAGGATGTCTAGTTATCTCATGTAAAATTTCATGTCCATCTAATAAAGTATGAGAATTTCACAAATGAAATGGGAACATGTGTCACACAAAGTCAACATTTGACTAGGCAGGGAAGAAAAATCTCAAACAAATGGAAAATAGTTCAATTAAATCCAAGAAAATTCACAAGTCAACTAGACATACAAGAGTAGGCTCATGCAAAATTTCAATCCATTTGGAGGTCAAGAAACATGGTAATGAAAATCATGAAGTTGGACATCAATGGTGTGACACAAATTGTCACACCCTAATTCAAAAAATCATAACTCACAAACCACAAATGATAAATTCACAAACTCTACACCAAAATCACCATGAGTGTGTCTAGTTTAAGCACAAAAAATTTGGGAGCCATTGGATACATTCTCATCATTTCACAATTGATTTGGCAAAGTGTACAAAATTTGGTCACATGTCACAAACCCTAAGGCCAATTAAAAATTACTCAACCAAAAAATCTGGAAAAATAATGATAAAAAACTAGAGATTGTGATGATCATTATGAAAAAATTCCCATGAAATTTGGATTTAAAATGAATGATCTATGAATTTTGTAAGATTGGCATGGTAAATGAAATAAAAATTGAGACTAAATGAATTAAAGTGGATTAAATAATAGGCGCTGTGGTAAATGACCAAAACGCCCCCCATGCTGAGTATGAAACCCAGCGTTTCATTAAATTTGCAAAGTCAGCGCCCTTTTTTAACATATATTTTGTAGAAGGCGTTTAATTAATGAATTGGCATTGCGCCTCAGTGGTAAAACACTTGGTATTTGAAGCAAAGGTCTGGGGTTCGAATCCCCCTCGCCCCAGGCCTTTTGGCATTTATTTAATGGCCTAGCTACAGTAAAAAGAAATTGCAGAAAAAACATTACAGTAGCAGCCCAGCATTCATATTGCAGAAGAAAGAAATTGCAGAAAAAACATTACAGTAGCCCAGCATTCATATTGCAGAAGAAAAAACTTACAGTAACAATGTGTTCATCACTACAAATCCAAGTCAAATTTTTTTTCCAAATTCAAAAACAAAAACACCAAAATGTTCATTTAAATACACACATCCATAATCCAACCTTCATATTCACTAAATCAACTTATTGTGGAAGAATTAAACACGAACATATTTAGGCATCAAACTTCATGTCATCATATCTTTCAAAATACACCACCATTTTTATTGATTCAAAGCACAACACAACCAGCGTGGATGGATCTACATAATGCATAATATGGTTTTGGAAAAGGTGAGAGTTGAAAAACTCACCTAAGTTGAAGAACAGTCGCGGTGCTGTTGTTTTTTTGTGGTAAATGCTTGAATGCTGAAGATAATTTGCCTTGAAATAGCTTGGAACGGCTTCAAATATCTTCTGCCATGGCTGTCACTTTGGAAAAACAGTCGGGCAAGGGACTTCTACAGGTGGAAAAACAATGTTGAAATGAGCCCAAGATGTTGTGTTGATGTTGTTTTTGGCAAGGGAATGTTTGGTCCTTTGGAGGTTTTTTTGACAGATTTTTAGAAAAAATGGCCAAAATGAAGTTTTTGAGAGAGTGAAGTTCTGTTGGTTCTTGCTGCAACTCTTGTTTATTTTTGACAGACCAAATCAAGTGAAGTTTGCTGTTCTGTTTTGTGCTGTTTGGTAAGGCAGTCTTTTTGTTTTTTTGACAGATTTTTGCAAGAGTTTTCAAAGCCAAGTGGATGAGTAAAGTCTGCAGTGTGTTCTTTTTTTTTGTGTGATGGCTGCTCTTAGAATTGTTTTTTTTTGACAGAAAAAGATCAAGTTCCTGCTGTCTTGTGGTAACAGCATGGCTTATGGGATGTGTTGGTTACACTTTGTCCTTTTTCTTCCCAATTCCAAGCAAACAAGCATGGCCTTGGTCTTGCTGATTTTTGGCTGCAAAATGAGGCTCTAAAATGACAGAGAATGGCCTCTAAAAATTCTGTTTTGATGAGTACAAGGCATGGCTAAAATGCAAGTATGGATAGGTATGGTTGCAAATTGTACTTTTTCTCCAAAATCAAGCAAGCAAGCATGGCCTTTGTTTTGCTGGTTTTTTAGGCTGCAAATGAGGCTTCAAATGACAGCAAATGATGCATAATGCTGCTGTCCTTTTGAGGTACAAGGCATGGTATGAAGTAGCATGGTTTAGCATGATGAAAGTGTCCTTTTTTTGCAAATTCCAAGCAACTAAGCAATGATTCACATGTGCTGCATAATTTGAGCTTGCAAACACACTTAAAATGATATTTATGAGCTGTCCCAATTGGCCAAATGTTGGAAAAATGTTTAAATCAAAAAGTCAACTCTCGGTCAAACTTGCATTTAAATGAGAAGAGTCAAAATATGCCATTTTGATTGGTGAAGTTTTGGCACATGAAATTTATATTTTTGGAAAGAGGGGATCAAATGTGACTTGTAGGAAAAAACCCCACCAAAATTGGTCAAACGGTTTGAGAGATATGGCCTTCTGAAGTTCAAGATTTTCTGAAATCGATTCGATCATAACTTGCCAACCACACATGGGAATTGAGAGTTCTAGGACTTTTTGGAAATGGGAGAACAAGATCTTCAACTTTCATGTTGGGCAAAAATTCATTTGAGGCTTGTATCAAAATGTAGGTTTGAGGATCAAGACTTTCCATTTATGGTAAGTTTCAGTTACAGGCCCAGTTTCTACTTTTGGAAATTTTTGATCTGGCTTCAAATTCTTCCATGATGGTGCTTGGCATGATGTATGATGACTATTTGGACATGAATGAGCTCTCACAAACCAAATCCAATCATCAAATCACTGATTAAATGGACAGTTGACCAACAGTTGACTTTTAGGGTTTCTGCCTGATTGTGCATTGACTGATGACTTCCAAACCCTAATTCCTTGAGAACTTGACTTCAAATGATGTCCCAAGTTGTATGAACTCTTGATTATTGACCATGGTGCCCAAATTCCACAAGAATGACCACCATCCATTGCTTTGACTGACAGTTGACTTTTTTAGGGTTTTTGACTATCTGTGTATGAACTGATGATCTCCAAGTCTTCAACCCTTGACCAAAATACTTCAAATAGACCTCCAAGCCATGTGAACTTGTTGGACAAACCCCAAGGCCTTGGTTCAATGAGAAATTCCTTCGCTTGCTTGGTTGACTGATCAGGAGATTAGTTTGACCTAATTCTTGATTGCTTGCTCTTGAGGCAACTGAGGGACAATGCAAATGCTATGCAATGGATCATGATATGTTATGACCTAACATGAAAATGTATGTACAATGATAGGTGCAAATTTGAGGTGCTACAGCTGCCCCTATTCAATCAGCTGGGAACCCGAATGGATGAGAGCAACGGCTGTCAGACTTTCAGGGTAAACAGGGATTGAATACCAAAGAACCGTAGAATTTGCACAACACAGGGATCCACCAATGGAAACGTCCACTGGGATTTGATTTATTACTGGGTATATATTTTTTGGTTTTCGTTTTCGAGGGGTACGACCACATCCAGACATCGCAACGACGATGAATGGGAAAAGAAATCACAACTAGATGCCAACGGACAACTAGGAAAAACTCGACGTTTATCGGGACCAACGGAGAGGTAACCAGACATTAATGAGTGACTGGAAGGGATACAACCATACGTCAACGGACGAAATGGGAAAAACTCAACGTTTACCAAGACCAACGGAGAGGTAACCAGACATTAATGAATGACTGGAAGGGATACAACCATACGTCAACGGACGAAATGGGAAAAACTCAACGTTTACCGAGACCAACGGAGAGGTAACCAACTGGGGACGACCAGGAAAAACTCGACGTTTATCGAAACCAACGGAGAGGTAACCAACTGGGGACGACCAGGAAAAACTCGACGTTTATCGAAACCAACGGAGAGGTAAGCCAAGCATCAACGGATGAATGGGAAGACTCGACCAGACGTCAACGGACGAAAGGGAGAAGCTCGACGTTTATCGACACCAACGGAGAAGGAGAATCAACTGGGGACGACCAGGAAAACTCGACCAGACGTCAACGGACGAAAGGGAGACTCGACCAGACATTAATGAATGACTGGGAAGGGGTATACAATCAGACGTCAACGGACGAATGAGAAAAACTCGACGTTTATCGAAACCAACGGAGAGGTAAATCCACGTGGGGATAGGTACAACTAGACGTCATAGGACGAATAGGAAAAACTCGACGTTTACCAAGACCAACGGAGAGGTAAATCCACATGGGGACAGGTACAACTAGACATCATCGGATGACTAGGAAAAACTCGACGTTTATCGACACCAACGGAGAGGAGGAAACTCTACTGGGGAGAGTGAACACAACCAAATCATCAACGGATGATCGGGAAAAACTCGACGTTTATCGAAACCAACGGAGAGGTAACTCTGCATGGAGAGGGGTACAACTAGGCATCATCGGATGACTAGGAAAAACTCGACGTTTATCGACACCAACGGAGAGGAGGAAACTCTACTGGGGAAAGTGAACACAACCAAATCACCAACGGATGATCGGGAAAAACTCGACGTTTATCGACACCAACGGAGAGGAGAATACTTCTTCGGTCTGAATACCGGAAAATTGGCCTCGTGCCACGAGTACATCGACCTGATCGTCGGAAACTCCTTCGGTCTGAATACCGGAAAATTGGCCTTGTGCCATGAGTACATCGACCTGATCGTCGGAAACTCCTTCGGTCTGGATACCGGAAAATTGGCCTTGTGCCATGAGTACATCGACCTGATCGTCGGAAACTCCTTCGGTCTGAATACCGGAAAATTGGCCTTGTGCCATGAGTACATCGACCTGATCGTCGGAAACTCCTTCGGTCTGAATACCGGAAAATTGGCCTTGTGCCACGAGTACATCGACCTGATCGTCGGAAACTCCTTCGGTCTGAATACCGGAAAATTGGCCTTGTGCCATGAGTACATCGACCTGATCGTCGGAAACTCCTTCGGTCTGAATACCGGAAAATTGGCCTTGTGCCACGAGTACATCGACCTGATCGTCGGAAACTCCTTCGGTCTGAATACCGGAAAATTGGCCTTGTGCCATGAGTACATCGACCTGATCGTCGGAAACTCCTTCGGTCTGAATACCGGAAAATTGGCCTTGTGCCACGAGTACATCGACCTGATCGTCGGAAACTCCTTCGGTCTGAATACCGGGAAATCATAAGTACACATTATCTATAGCCGTCAAAACGTAGATAATACACTCGCATGGAAGATTATCCATAACCGGGTTGTAGGTTGTTAAATGAATACTCGACCGAAAAGAAAGGCATCTGGGTACCAGACTAGGTATGCAAAAGATGACCAATCAAAAGAGGATAAAGTTGCTAACTTGGAGCAAGTATCCAAAAAGAAAGTGAAGACCCAATGGGGACAATACTGTTTGATCAAAGCAAGTATCCAAAGGGTACAAGACCATTAATACCACAAAGAGGGGATTACATCTACCGGTTTGTAGGCAGAAAACCACGGAAAAGTAACCAGTCATCATCGGGATGAGCACAAAGGGTTAATTCCAACAAGGGGAGGAAAGTGGGATTTTACAACTACCAGCTAGTGGGTAGAAAACCACAAAGATAGGACTTACAGCTACCGGTTTGGTGGTAGAGGCCCAACAAATTCCGCTGAGGATAAGATGAATGAGTGTCGGTTAGTGAGCGACTATTCATTTATGCCCCAGGGAAGTACAGGAGACAGCCAACAGGAAGCCAATTTAGGATCGATCCAAAAAGGCAGACTGAAACAAGACTCATCCTAATGAGGAAAGAACTCAATAGGGAAAACCCATCCCAATGTGTGTTGGGAGGGAACGGAAGCAACCGTCATCCACGAGGATGTATCTCAGTGGGGAAATGGCAGGAAAAGATTGACACTTTCTGCTTAAGGGGTAGACTCTACATGGAGAGATCAGACACACCCATATCTGCTTAAGGAAAAAGACCCAAGCTGGCAAGACGCTAACAATTGGGGGTAACACTGATGGGGATACCCACTCGACCGAGGAATCACTTGTTCGGAAAACACCAACCTCTCGACCATGCTGATGAACCCAATTCTGAAGCCGATCCAATGGCGCGATGCTAAACTCTTTCCAACAACCCAATCTCGGCTGGTCACCACGGCCTAGGGATAATGGATATGCTTGCTATGTTGATGCATGAGTTTTTCTTGTTTTACACAATGCCCCATGATCATGGAAATGCTATGCACTAATGATGCAATATGCTATGCTTATCTAAATGATGAATGCATAAACACACGTTTCCTTCAGAGACAACACCGGGGAACTCCAGGAACTGTGCTGGGGATCCTATAACCATGTCAACTTCCATCCTGCCGGGGAAAGACAAACCTTGCTGGGGAAAAACCATCAACACAACCTCTGCTGGGAAGACAGCTTCAGACTTGGAAAACAGTCACAACTCCGCTGGGGATGCCGATATCAGTCTACTACAGAAACCCGTCCAATCCACTGGTAGGATGAACTCTGCTGGAGAAATAAATGCTACTCCATTAGGGACGACCCAACCAATCCATATGTAGGAGAATCACTGCTGGAGATGTATTTCATGAGACCCGCTCCACTCGGGGAACTTGCTGAGGAAAAACCACACCATTCTGCTGAGGAGAACGATCCTAGTGGAGAGAACAACAACCGTAGCAGTGAGAGTAACAACTCTGTTGAGGATGATAACACGTCATATCATACCGGAGATGAATTCCTACAAACCTGCTTGGGATGAACACTCACGGCCATACTGGAGATAACAGCATTATAAACCCAATTGTTGAGGAACACACAAACAGTCTATTGATAAACTCCACTGGGGTGCTCCCGGGGAAAATAACTGACAGGTGCTCAGCGGGGATTCTCAACTGGGGAAATCTGCAAGCATAGGCCTGCCGGGGAGAGGAGAAGACTGCTCTGCTGGAGAGAGGAACGCTAACGTCTTCAGCAAACACTCTGCTTGGGGAACTGCCCCACAAAAATATTTCAACAGCAACCTTGCTGGGAATGCCCCACGGTAGGGCTCAAACAAACCTATATTGGAGATGCCCCACAATAGGGCTAACAGGGACCTGGAGGAAGAATGTTGTACTGCCGGGAACATGAAGATAAACAACTTCAACCAACACTGCACTGAGCAAATTCACTGAGGAGAGACCATACGAGGTTCTGCAGGACAAAGATACAGTCATGCTCGAGATACGAACAATTGTCTTACCTGCTGGTAATCATACCACCCCCGGGAGAGCACCGTGGGTCTCCTAAGTATCCTTCCATCATTGTGAACGTTCACTTTGTTTAAGAATAATTTTTTTGAAAAATTTGTTTATTTTGAAAACAATGATACTTTATCAATTAAAACATGCAAAACGTTTGTTGAGTTGAAACAAATAAGAGTGCAAATAATTGGATGAAAAGCTCAAATTAATGTGATGGGATGGTAGTCTGCAAAGGGCAAGACTCCATAGATCTGTACAAGTTTGAAATCGGTGATGTATATTGGAGAGGGCTACATTGAACATAATGACCTTTCCTCTACCATTCTGAATTTTCGATGTATTCAGAGCTTCAGTCGACGACGAATCGAGAATTCCTGACGGATGACATATATAGAGCACAGTCTTGTCAAGGTGCAGTTACTTGCCAAATCCCTAATTTTTGCCTAGATTGCCCCAGTGTGAGGTGATCAATCTAGCGGGATGCAAATTCTCTTTTTTTTTTTTTTCAATGTCTCTAACTTTTGCCTGGATCGCCCTTTCGGGTTTTCAATCCACCGAGACGCTCCTTTTTGCCTAAGTCGCCCTCTGGGGTGTTCAACTTAGCGAGCTGTTTGATTTTTTTCTTTTTGTTTAGGCGAAGTATTTCTTGACTGCACCAGGATTCACAGGACGAGTGAACTTCTTCATCCATTGTAGTAAGTGTCAGAACACTGCCTGAAGAGGCTCTCTTGACAACGTTCGGACGTTTGTAGCTTGTGAAGTCCACTTGCCCCTGGAATCGGGTACAAAAGACAAGACTTTCTTGAGCACAAGGTTCCTCGGAACACACGAGGCTTGATCTTCTTGTCGAATGCTTTTTCACTCTCTGCTGATATGACTGACCATGACACATGGCAGTTGATCTCTTCCTTTCGATCGAATTCAGCATCAGCCAACTTGGGACTTTGAGGGTGCTATTTCTCCTTTGTTTTTTTTTCTTTCTTTTTCTTTCTTTTGATTTCTTTTGATTTTGATTGATTTCTTTTTTTGATTTTGTACCCTCCTCTTTCTCTTTTTTCTCTTCTTTTTTCTTTTCTCTTTTTTTTTGATGCCCCAGTTGGCTGTTCTGCTGATTCTCGAGATGCAGCTGAGTGACCTTCTTTTCTTGCTCAAGAAGTCGGGAAATCTCGTCAGGAATTCCTTTCAACATCATCTTCTTCCGCTTCGAATACAGGGAATTCAAAATTGGGAGATGACGTCCGATCATTATGTTCAATGGGTTTGAGAAACAACCTGCATAAAGATTTTGATATGAAAAGCTCTTTGAAAATCAAACAAGACAATCGTTATGCAGATGAAAAGACTGCTTTTATTCCTGTTTTTAAAGGTTTTTTTGTGATCACCAAATTCATGCAAAAAGCGAAAAGGGAAAACAAATGGAAAAACAAATGTTTTAACATGAATTATTTGAATGAAAATATCATTGCACAAAATGTCGCCAACAATGTCATCACTTCTCCTTTTGGCATGGGAGAAGGGTTTTTAAACAAAGTGATTATTACAAGGACTTATGAACAACTGTAGGAACGCCCACAGTGACCCAATTGTGATAGATCCCACCAGGGATGACAACTGTCAGTATTTCTTGCATTAGCAGCTTCTGCTCTCTGAACAACTCTTCTGAAGAAAAAGTCGGCGCCAGCCCGGGACTTGTTATCTTCAAGCTTGATTAGCATTGGGACCTAAGTCTTCCAAAATCAGAATACCTGACCTCACAAGGTCTTGAACCTTCATCTTCAGCTGGAAACAACTGTCCACATCATGACCAGGAGCACCCGAGTGATACACACAATGTTGTTCAGGCCTATACCACCACCGAGGGTTGACGGGTATGGGTGGCGGGTCTCTGGAAGTAATCAAGTTCCGCTCTATCAACGAGGGACAGAGCTCGGCGTAGGACATGGGGATTGGATCAAAATGATCTTCTTCCTCTCATTACTCGTACTGGCTTGATTACCATTGTGAGGCTGGGAAGCCTGCTGCTGAGGACGATGTTGTTGATGCCGATATTGCTGAGTTGACCTTCTCTGCTGTTGTTGAGGTTGAGTTGCTGGAATAGTCACACCAACAGCCTGACGATACTGTCCTCTGTTCACACTCCTCCGTCGGTGCACAACATTTGTTTCAATCTCTCCCCCTTTTGGGTGCCCCAGAGTATAGCTTCTTAGAACTGGAGGAACTTGAAGAGCCAGGATGGCGAACCGGAGCGCGGGTTGCTCTGACACTAACAGTCTCTGCAGCAAGAGTCTGTTCACTGATTCTGATCCCCTTCAATTCATCACCCACGGCATAATCATTGACGAGAATAGTGACAGCAGCATTCTCATGAACGGGTACACTCACTGGTGAAGCACGGTGGACTGGTGGAATCATGGCTTCCAGTCTCTGGGCTAAGGCACGCAGCTCCTCTTGCCCCTGAACAACTCCTTGCATCATCGTCATGAACTGGGCCATGTTCGCCCTCATCTCAGCTAACTCAGTCTGAACCTGATCCATACTCCTCTATTGATTCAATCTGGTTGAGTAACGATGCGGTCTTCGATCAGCTATCCTGTCTCAGTCGGGAACCAAAGCGAGGAGTCTTTCCAAACATGTCTGCAATGCAAGGATGTGTATGATATGCATGATGCGGATGCGGATGCTATCTTATCATGAATGATCCTGAAAAGGATATGCGTATGCGAGTTAACTTTTTTCATGCATTACTATTTTTTTGAAAATAAATATGCTATGATGCAAATGATGGAGCCAAGACTGGCAGAAACTGGCATCTGAGGAACCATCTGAAACCCCAAAGTCATCTGAGGAGCTGGCATCTGAACCCATGTCTGGAGAACTGAGTCACCATCTGAGCGAGTACCCTTAAATTCAGCCCAGGGATCCGAAATAAACGGAACCCTCTGATCAATACCAGGGTCAAACCTCCGGCGTCCAGAAATATAACTCGTAGTCACCATCAATACCAGGAGTCACCAACTGTACCTGTTAAAATGAACCCTTCCCCACTCACGGGTGTAGTCTAGGCCAGGGTAAAGTCGAGAGAAACGCAGCATAAATAACCTTTCGCAGAATATCATCCTGTGCACACCCGATGTATGCACCGATAATATCCCACCAGGGTCTGAACTGCTCGTGATATCAATGTTCCGCTAGGTGGCGCCATACCACCCGCTTCCCATGAATCACTCTATTCCTAGGTTTCCTAGATTTCACTCATAGCCTGGGTATTGGGCCTTTTACCTCGAGTAACTCCCACCCCCAAACAGAGAAACACAGACAGCACAACAGATGAATATGAATAAACGCAAACAATAATGCAAACAATAAATGCAAACAGTAAATGCAAATATATACAAATGAATGCAATAAATAACACAAAGCAACCAAAACCCTAACCTAGAGAGCGCTAGGAGAGACTCGCTCAGGAAAGATGGACCAGCATAGGTCAACTTCTCTATAGTCCCCAGCAGAGTCGCCAGCTGTCGCATCGCGCGAAAAACCGGCGGGAAAAGAAAGAACAACAGAGCCGCCACCGTGCGTTATTTATCCCAAAAGAGGGAAAGGAAACGCTCAGAGTAAACCTGGAAAAGACATGGTCTCGCGACCAAAGAGTATGGGTTCGGGAGTCGGTTATGCGAAGGGAAGGTATTAGCACCCCTACGCATCCGTAGTACTCTACGGGATCCACGCACAAAAGGAAGGAATATTGGTTGCTAAACACTGCTCAAACTCACACACACTGGCTGAAAAAGACAAAAGAGACTGACTGAAACTGACTCGGCAGGATATCGCATCCTGGGCCTACTTAGTCTATCAGGCATAGACATCAGAGTCGAAGTAGTTCGGACCGGGGAAACGACACATGCTCGCTAGGATGTCGCATCCTATGCATACGTATCTTCTCGGACGAGAGAAGAATCAGAGCATTCGTAGCTCGGCTGACACGCACACAAACAAACACAAGCAAAGGCAAACGTGGAGCCCGACTGCCAATCACTGGACTTACATCAGCATCCGAACCAAAAACACACCCACACTGGAACCCGAATGCCACTCGATGGACTTACATCAGCTTCCAAGCACACAACAACATAACAAGTTAATAGGGAGTCGGGGACTCGAGCCTATAACTGTCAAGCACACACTCAAACAGACAGACAACAAATTGCTAAGGAGTCAGGCACTCGAGCCTAGCAACTGTCAGACAACACACACAAAGAAAAAGGGCGCCCGGAGAGATCAGCTCAATCTCCTGCCTACATACTTCATCTGGTATGAAGATCAGGGCGATGTAGTTCCCCTACGCAGGGATAAAGGACTAGCCTAACCAGATAACAGAGGGAGACACAACTAGGGAGACTACGACTCGAGCCTAGATGTTATCATGCAAATCATCCCTAAGTTAAGGTTTCTAGCTAAACGGCACGCGGGCCAACCTATCCTAAGCATGGCTCACACAGGAAGCAAGCCACACACACACTTAACTTGCACAGGGAGCAAGCCAAGTAAAACCTACTTGCACAGGAAGCAAGTCAAACTATCCTAACTTGCACAGGAAGCAAGTCAAACAATCCTACAAGCACAGATAGCACACACTATACACAAGCAAGTGGCTCAAACAAGGGTTAGGTTTTAGTCAAGGGGTCATATCAACCTCGACAAACAAACCTCTGGAACTGGGTGAGTATGCTCTTAACCTTGCCATTGAGGGGCTAAGGTGAAGCAGATGAAAGGTGGGTGAAGATGAGACTTCACGGCTCTTATCCCTGGCCTGGGAAAGCTTAAGACAAGAATGTGTGGGTTCAGAAAGTGGGAACCCTTCTACACATTTGATACTGACTCAACTGTACAGTTGTACAAGATCTTGGGTTTGTATCTGCAATGCATCAACACAGTGGTGTGAGCAAAGCAGATGACACACTGAATAGTGGGGGATAGATTGCATATCCCTACCTTCCACCAATTGCCTCTTCACTTAGGAGGTCTTTGACTCTATGCAAGGACAAAATTAAACAATCACAAACATTGCCTCTTAAGGAGGGCTTCAGACAGTTGCCTGGCCAAGTAATAGGCCAGGTCTTCCAGACTACATGAAGATGAGAAATTATACCTCAAACAGATTGCTCTTAAGCAAAGCAAAGCAAAGTTCACAAGGAACTAAAAGCAACTAAAGTACCTGAAATCAGTCAAGCACAGTTAGTATACAAGTCAAAGTTAAATCAAAATGAAACAGATGTCAACCAGTTAATCAGGAGTAAATGAATGTGCAAGGCACAAGGCTTAGGGCATGTGAGCCAAGCCACCTACAAAACACACAAGTTAGACAATGATTTTTAAGCAAGCTCAATCAAAAGAATTGGTCTCAAT
Source organism: Lathyrus oleraceus (assembly GCF_024323335.1). Classification (NCBI taxonomy): domain Eukaryota; kingdom Viridiplantae; phylum Streptophyta; class Magnoliopsida; order Fabales; family Fabaceae; genus Lathyrus; species Lathyrus oleraceus. The sequence goes on along the minus strand of NC_066579.1, from coordinate 169,311,337 downwards.
GGCCATTTGATGGTCAACCTGAAAACACAAGCTCAAAGGTGAGTAACAGGACCACTAGGGCAAGCCTAGGGTCAAAAGTGAATGAGAAAGTCCAAACAGCAAGGGATGAATATCCAAAATCATGTTCAAGCCATTAAGAAACACAACCAATTGGGTTCACATCCATATCAATCACTATCATCATTTCATGAACCATTTAGGTCAAAACATGGCAAACAGAAGCTCATAGAAGTCAACAGCAAGACTTGCATCAAAAGCAAACTTAGACATTTTCAAAAAATCACCAAATAAATCATGATCAAACCTAACACATAGCATGGTAAGCATGTAAAATTTCATCCCATTTGGACAAGTGGAAGGCAGTCAATGAAAATCAGAAAGTCAAAGTAATTTTGAACATGCTCAATGAGGTCAACCAAACATGTATCAACTTAGAAAATTCATAAATCAGAGATGGCATATGATAAATGAATGGGATCAAAACCATGGAAAAGATGAGGATGTCTAGTTATCTCATGTAAAATTTCATGTCCATCTAATAAAGTATGAGAATTTCACAAATGAAATGGGAACATGTGTCACACAAAGTCAACATTTGACTAGGCAGGGAAGAAAAATCTCAAACAAATGGAAAATAGTTCAATTAAATCCAAGAAAATTCACAAGTCAACTAGACATACAAGAGTAGGCTCATGCAAAATTTCAATCCATTTGGAGGTCAAGAAACATGGTAATGAAAATCATGAAGTTGGACATCAATGGTGTGACACAAATTGTCACACCCTAATTCAAAAAATCATAACTCACAAACCACAAATGATAAATTCACAAACTCTACACCAAAATCACCATGAGTGTGTCTAGTTTAAGCACAAAAAATTTGGGAGCCATTGGATACATTCTCATCATTTCACAATTGATTTGGCAAAGTGTACAAAATTTGGTCACATGTCACAAACCCTAAGGCCAATTAAAAATTACTCAACCAAAAAATCTGGAAAAATAATGATAAAAAACTAGAGATTGTGATGATCATTATGAAAAAATTCCCATGAAATTTGGATTTAAAATGAATGATCTATGAATTTTGTAAGATTGGCATGGTAAATGAAATAAAAATTGAGACTAAATGAATTAAAGTGGATTAAATAATAGGCGCTGTGGTAAATGACCAAAACGCCCCCCATGCTGAGTATGAAACCCAGCGTTTCATTAAATTTGCAAAGTCAGCGCCCTTTTTTAACATATATTTTGTAGAAGGCGTTTAATTAATGAATTGGCATAGCGCCCCAGTGGTAAAACACTTGGTATTTGAAGCAAAGGTCTGGGGTTCGAATCCCCCTCGCCCCAGGCCTTTTGGCATTTATTTAATGGCCTAGCTACAGTAAAAAGAAATTGCAGAAGGCATTTATTTAATGGCCTAGCTACAGTAAAAAGAAATTGCAGAAGAAAAAACTTACAGTAACAATGTGTTCATCACTACAAATCCAAGTCAAATTTTTTTTCCAAATTCAAAAACAAAAAACACCAAAATGTTCATTTAAATACACACATCCATAATCCAACCTTCATATTCACTAAATCAACTTATTGTGGAAGAATTAAACACGAACATATTTAGGCATCAAACTTCATGTCATCATATCTTTCAAAATACACCACCATTTTTATTGATTCAAAGCACAACACAACCAGCGTGGATGGATCTACATAATGCATAATATGGTTTTGGAAAAGGTGAGAGTTGAAAAACTCACCTAAGTTGAAGAACAGTCGCGGTGCTGTTGTTTTTTTGTGGTAAATGCTTGAATGCTGAAGATAATTTGCCTTGAAATAGCTTGGAACGGCTTCAAATATCTTCTGCCATGGCTGTCACTTTGGAAAAACAGTCGGGCAAGGGACTTCTACAGGTGGAAAAACAATGTTGAAATGAGCCCAAGATGTTGTGTTGATGTTGTTTTTGGCAAGGGAATGTTTGGTCCTTTGGAGGTTTTTTTGACAGATTTTTAGAAAAAATGGCCAAAATGAAGTTTTTTGAGAGAGTGAAGTTCTGTTGGTTCTTGCTGCAACTCTTGTTTATTTTTGACAGACCAAATCAAGTGAAGTTTGCTGTTCTGTTTTGTGCTGTTTGGTAAGGCAGTCTTTTTGTTTTTTTGACAGATTTTTGCAAGAGTTTTCAAAGCCAAGTGGATGAGTAAAGTCTGCAGTGTGTTCTTTTTTTTTGTGTGATGGCTGCTCTTAGAATTGTTTTTTTTTGACAGAAAAAGATCAAGTTCCTGCTGTCTTGTGGTAACAGCATGGCTTATGGGATGTGTTGGTTACACTTTGTCCTTTTTCTTCCCAATTCCAAGCAAACAAGCATGGCCTTGGTCTTGCTGATTTTTGGCTGCAAAATGAGGCTCTAAAATGACAGAGAATGGCCTCTAAAAATTCTGTTTTGATGAGTACAAGGCATGGCTAAAATGCAAGTATGGATAGGTATGGTTGCAAATTGTACTTTTTCTCCAAAATCAAGCAAGCAAGCATGGCCTTTGTTTTGCTGGTTTTTTAGGCTGCAAATGAGGCTTCAAATGACAGCAAATGATGCATAATGCTGCTGTCCTTTTGAGGTACAAGGCATGGTATGAAGTAGCATGGTTTAGCATGATGAAAGTGTCCTTTTTTTGCAAATTCCAAGCAACTAAGCAATGATTCACATGTGCTGCATAATTTGAGCTTGCAAACACACTTAAAATGATATTTATGAGCTGTCCCAATTGGCCAAATGTTGGAAAAATGTTTAAATCAAAAAGTCAACTCTCGGTCAAACTTGCATTTAAATGAGAAGAGTCAAAATATGCCATTTTGATTGGTGAAGTTTTGGCACATGAAATTTATATTTTTGGAAAGAGGGGATCAAATGTGACTTGTAGGAAAAAACCCCACCAAAATTGGTCAAACGGTTTGAGAGATATGGCCTTCTGAAGTTCAAGATTTTCTGAAATCGATTCGATCATAACTTGCCAACCACACATGGGAATTGAGAGTTCTAGGACTTTTTGGAAATGGGAGAACAAGATCTTCAACTTTCATGTTGGGCAAAAATTCATTTGAGGCTTGTATCAAAATGTAGGTTTGAGGATCAAGACTTTCCATTTATGGTAAGTTTCAGTTACAGGCCCAGTTTCTACTTTTGGAAATTTTTGATCTGGCTTCAAATTCTTCCATGATGGTGCTTGGCATGATGTATGATGACTATTTGGACATGAATGAGCTCTCACAAACCAAATCCAATCATCAAATCACTGATTAAATGGACAGTTGACCAACAGTTGACTTTTAGGGTTTCTGCCTGATTGTGCATTGACTGATGACTTCCAAACCCTAATTCCTTGAGAACTTGACTTCAAATGATGTCCCAAGTTGTATGAACTCTTGATTATTGACCATGGTGCCCAAATTCCACAAGAATGACCACCATCCATTGCTTTGACTGACAGTTGACTTTTTTAGGGTTTTTGACTATCTGTGTATGAACTGATGATCTCCAAGTCTTCAACCCTTGACCAAAATACTTCAAATAGACCTCCAAGCCATGTGAACTTGTTGGACAAACCCCAAGGCCTTGGTTCAATGAGAAATTCCTTTGCTTGCTTGGTTGACTGATCAGGAGATTAGTTTGACCTAATTCTTGATTGCTTGCTCTTGAGGCAACTGAGGGACAATGCAAATGCTATGCAATGGATCATGATATGTTATGACCTAACATGAAAATGTATGTACAATGATAGGTGCAAATTTGAGGTGCTACACTTGGCTTCTAAGGTTTATATTGGAAAGAGTAATGCCTAACCACGACTACTCGTGTGACATTATTAATCCCAATAAGACCTCCACCAAGTGAATGGGCTTGCAAGTCAACTTGCTAAGGAATAACTCCACACAAGTAAACAAGACTATGCCATTCTCCTATCATAAGTGCACTCGAGTTCGGGTATAGAACTCATCTCACAAGAGACCACCAAGCACACAAGCAATTAATATATCAAGCAATTCACACATTACAAACAATACAGTCATCCCAAATTTGCACAAAAATATGTCACCAACAAATATAAACATACAACTCATACAAGCAAAAAGTAGGCTAGACCCACTAGGAGAGGTTTATCCCCAGTAGAGTCGCCACTTTTTTGTAGCGGGGTTTTCGTTACCTTTAGGTTTATTGACTAAAGCAAAAGTAAACATACAATTTGAGTCGCCACGCACTTTTATTTGTCCAAAGGAAAGGCTAAAAAGCGAACAAAAGCCAAGTAAGAAGTTTTATCAAATCAAAAACTAATAAAAATGTCAGAGATCTGGGTAAGGGGGTTGGTTATGAAATGGAAAGGTTTTACGCACCCAAAACATCCTTAGTACTCTAAGGGAACCTCTTTTTGCAAATATGTGTTGTAGGTTGGTATTTGTTAAAATATGTGCAAAAGATTGGAGGGATGAGAAGAGAATAAATTATATTTAAAAATTTTGTTGTTTGAATGGATGAATCCATTGCCTACGTACCATCACAAAGATAGGATCAAAACCTCGTAGTTCAGGGTAAAAATCACAAAACGATTGGTGAATTGATTTGATCAAAATCCTTAAGGTATTTTGTTATCAAAGGGAGAAAACTCAACCTAAACCAACAATCCACCATGTGAGGAGAGCTTCGACATACTAGTGATGGGTTAACCCTGTAATAAGTATGGAATGCTTATAATCCAATCACTAAGGATGAGGTGAGATTTACATCAACCACTATGATAACTCAAACCTATGACTAATGTTTTTGAAAAGTTTTAATAAGGTGGTCATTGGAACCACAAAAACAACTTGAAGTGAGTTATATTTACAAGTTAGATTTGTTTACAAAATGAAGTCAAAGTTGGATTAAGATTTATTCATAATGAGTATTAATAAAATGGTTTTGAAAAGTCAAAGGCATAACGCCTAGGTTTCTAATTTGAAACAAAGTCAAAGTTTGAAGAAAAGATTTTGGCTTGGTTAGAGTGAGGAGAAGAAGAGAAGGGCTAGTCCTAAAGCATACAAAGATAAGAGAGAAAAGATAAAACCCTTGGAGTTCCTTTTCTTGAAATCATAGAGATGATTCAAGATGCTCCTTTCCTTTGGACTTAATAAACAATCAAGTAATCAAACAAATATATTCAAGCTCCTAGGATCTCCATTTGGCTTGTCTCTCTTAACTTGGCTATTCATGACAATGGTCCTCCTTACTATCTCATGATGGAATCCCTATCACACAAGAACAAACATCAAAAAGTTCACAACACAATAAGAGGAATGGACAAAGAATAAGTTTTGGAAAGGAAGTCCTTTAAAGTCAACTTTGAGATTTAACATTCTAAAGGCATGAGGCCTAGTTGCTCTTAAACAAGTTTAGCATTCTAAAGGCATGAGGCCTAGTTGCTCTTGAACTCCTTTAAGCATAGGTATATCCTAATTCTAAGTCCTTTCTCCTTTTTGCATTAGGTTCACACAAAACAAAGACAAAACAAACATAAGACAACAATATATTTATATACAATAATAAGCTCAAATGAGCAAAAGGAAAATGGCATAAACGTAAAATATGTGCTCAAGTGAGCAAAATAAAAAGCAATATGAATAAATGAGCAAGAAAGTGAATTTCATTAAAGTAAATTGCAAGAAATTAAATGCTCAAATTAAAGTTAGTAGTTAGTGCAGTTATGTTAGTTTGTCATAAGACAATGTAGCGCTATGTTAAGCAATCGTAAGTGGACTAATGTAGTAGTCACACCGATCTGAGGCCGGTCAATAAAACTATAGGAAAATAAACACAAGTTAGAGGTCATGACTAGTAAGTCAAGCTCCTAAAACTTGCCATGCCAAAAGAAAAGAGAAAGGCCTTGTATGGACTTTAGGTTTTTTGCTTGACCAAGAAGCAACCTATCTTGGACACAAAACAACTCACTTGATCTTGGATCAAGTTGAGTTTGGTTGGGATCAAAGAAGGTTAAACCTCTCATTTGTCAAGACTAACCATAAGACATTAACTCATTGGCCAAAAATAAAAAGAAATGGGATGAAGATGAAATGGATGGAAAGAGGAATAGAGTATCAAACTCAATTGGTCAAATGTGAACCAAGTCATCATCAATCAATGTCAAACAGAAGAGAAATGAAGATTACAAGTCAACAAGTCAAACATAATTTTTTGGTATTTTGAATTAAAATAAAATGCAAAATAAAATAAACAAAATATGGTCAAACCTCAAATTAATTCAAATCAACTTCAACAAGTCCAATTAAATTCTCATAGGTCTAACATGGTCAAATAAACTTTGACAAATTTTCTCAATAATTTTTGAAAACAGAAACTATTTAAAAATAATTAAAAATAATGAAAAATAACACAATATGAATTAAAATCTCAATTAAATCTCAAATCAAATAAGAAATTGATGAGACTATTTTTTATTAACTTATCATGATCCATATGTGTTAGGAAAATATTTTTGGATTTTTCAGTTATCAAAAAGTATTTTAAAATGAATTAAAACTATTAAAAACCAAATAATTCACAAAAAATATTAAATGAAGTCACAAAAATAATTAAAAATCAAAATATGAAACTAGATTTTTCAAGAAAATTTTTGGCATTGGTCTCATATTTTTGTGACTTCAAATAAAATATTTATGAATTTTTGAAAATAAAAGGAATTAACTGAAATTAAAAGAAAATAAGGAAAATAGCAACAATGCGCAACCACAGGATCACTTCATTTATTGACGTGGCAAGGCATCAAGGGCTCAGAGGCGCGGTCACATTGTGTACTGGAGTCAAGCGCGCAACACAAAGATTTAAAATAAGTCAATACATTGGACGCGTGAGATTATAACATAGCAACATGATCCAACGGCTCTGAAGCAAACACGGGGGGATGGTGGTGGAAACCACCATCTTCTCCGGCGATCTAACCAGTTCCGGCCACCACGCGTAGGAAAACAAAGTGTAATGAAAATAAAAAAAGAAGACATCAAAATGAAGCTGGGGTGATGTACGTAACCATGGATCATCCTCACAGTTCCTATTTAGAGAGGAACATGAGCTTGAAGATCATGGTGCATGAACTGAAATCGCACGATCTGCAAAATTAAGACCACCATTGGCCTGCCTCAAGCATGAGGACTTCAGAAAACAGCATAAACCAAAGGAATTCACATTATATTGCAAGATCTAGATCAAGAAAGTTTAAGGTTCTACCTCTGAATGGAAGCTTCAAACAGCACGAATCCTTCAAGCTCTTGATCTACTTTTGCTCTGGAAGTGTGATGGTGATGCTAGGTTAAGGAATTGAGCTTTGAAAATCAACTAATGATGTTGAAGTTCAAGCTTGAAAAAGAGAAAGAAAACTGAAAATTCCTTTAGTGAGGGTTTGGATTTCAATTCAGCAGTAATTCAGATCTTCACTTGGTTGCCATTTGAATGAGAATGCACACTTATTTATAGCTGGAATGTGATGCAAGGCAATGCTTCCCTCGTGTGCATGAAGTTTGAATCCTCCTTGCATGGGCTTGTACAGGCGCATGTAAGGCCCAAGAATGAATGAAAATCCATGCTGAGATCACCTGGTATTGAATTGGACGTGCATAATGGACTGCACAAGCTTGCACATCAAGTTTTAATGTGAAAATGCAAAAATGAACATAAACATAAAGCTCTTCGAAACTCACTCATGGAAAGTCCAAAAAATTAATGTGAGTAATGGTTGGAAAGCTCTTGAAATAAGGAACAAAAGTCATGTTGGGAAAAAGTGCCACATCATCGTGCATGCTTGTGAAACTCACTCATTAGTACACCATCGTGCATGTGAACGTTAATGTAGTGGCTGACACCACTTTTTATATGTGTGACGGGCGCCACTAGGAGCTTGTGGAGGGTGCCACAATGTTCACATGGGCGCCACAGCCTGTGTCTGACAAGCGCCACATGCAGTATTGTGTGTTCCCATGTGTGAACCTTTATAGTTTTAACCATAATTTTTCCTTTTGAATTTTAATTGACAGGCATTAAAGAGTGGTTGTATAATTAGGTAGAAGAAAACCAACATAGTATATAGAAGTAGGAATGAGAAACAAGATATGGAAAAATGACATTAAACGCAAAATTAAAAAATAAAGGAATGAGGTAGACAGGAAAAGATGATATAATTCATCTACTGGAATAAAAAGAAAGAAATATTCCCAATGTGTAAAACAATAATAACATTCAAAACATAAAATAAAATAAGATCAGTAAATCGGTAATATTCAAATAAATTAGTCATTACGGCGACTGCTGGTAGGAGGAGCGAACGAGTAGAAGTGCTGGTAGATGTGATCCAGGTTCTCAATCACTACATCCATAAAGACGTGGAATTCCACGCGCAAAGTGCTCAGCTCGCCTCTCAGGTTGGCAACGTCTGTCTGGACAGCTTTGATGACAGTAGCATGATCGGTAGGAGGCGCATCAGGTATAACTGGGATGTGTGATTCAGCATTAGAGAGAAAGGTATCATAGTGGTCGTAGATTTGTGGCGTCTCTAGAGGAGAAGGTGGTGCATTTGGTGGTCCATCCAAATCATAGAGCCAGTTGTTCCTATCATGTAAACTTGTCTTATGGTCTGGCAGGGTAAACAGATGTACTACTTGGCAGTTAATTAGAAATTCAAACACATTCAGGCCTAGGTTCCTATTGATACTAGTGTTGAAACAAAATTGGATATTCATTGGTCGTATCCCACCTAAAGGGTTGAGCCTGATAAGTGGCTGTCTCAGTCCAATGGCATTTGCGATCATGGTCATTAAGCCCCCCACTAAGATTGGTCCATGGTTATCCTGTGCTATACAGTCCAAATTAGATATCATAAATGTAGTGGCATTAATAGGTCGGGCCTGTGATGCACAATACATTATAAATAGTTCGTCTTTGGACACAAAGGTTATGTTTTGTTCCTTTCCAAATAAGGTGTGAGATAGGATCTTATGAAAGTAACGAATGGCAGGGTTGTGGATGTTCTCGAAATGCATGAGATCCGAAACAGGATGGTTGTTTCCTATACCTAACTTGGTCATAGTGCGTCCATCTGGGTATATGGTTAGTTCCATTTCTCTCTGAGCTAGAGCCTTAAAACGTATCCTTTGACCTCTGCCTCTGAAGACTATATCCATGTAATCTACTTGTTTCATTGTGATGGTCAGTAGCTAGATAAATTTAAGTAGATAATAGCATTAAGTTATTAATGGTCAATAATAAGGAAAATACCGATTGACTTTATAAAAAATAATAAAGAAAGAAAATGAAAAATAAGAAATAGTAATAAACAGAAGTTTAGATAATTGAATTAACAGTTCAAAATAGAGTGTGGGTTGTCTCCCACCAATCGCTTTGTTTATTGTCGTAAGCTTGACAGAAATAGGATAGGTGTTAATTTGATGAATGAGCGGGCAGCTCTGCAAGCTTTAGATTCGCGATGAAATCATTGTTGTCAATATTATGGTAATGTTTCAAACGCTGCCCGTTTACTGTAAATAGTTCGCTCGTTTTTCCCTTTATCTCTATCGCTCCATTTGGAAAGACATTGGTAATTTTGAAGGGACCAGACCACCTAGAACGAAGTTTTCCTGGAAAGAGTCTAAGGCGGGAGTTAAACATAAGTATTTCGTCACCTTCCTTATACTCTTTCCTCGATATGCTATTATCATGCCATTTCTTTGTTCTTTCTTTATAGATCTGGGTGTTCTCATACGCATCTAGTCTACGTTTTTCTAGTTCATGGATATCTAATATTCTTTTTTCGCCTACGGCAGTATAATTGAGATTAAGGGTCTTAATGGCGCAATATGCTTTATGTTCTAATTCTACCAGCAAATGACATGATTTTCCATAGACTAGCTTAAAAGGTATGGTTCCTATTGGGGTCTTATAAGTTGTCCTATATGCCCACAGGGCTTCATGTAATTTTGAGGACCAATCTTTCCTAGAGGTGGCAACCATCTTTTCTAAGTGTTGTTTGATTTCTAGATTCGAGACCTCTACTTACCCACTCGTTTGTGGGTGATAGGGTGTTGCTACACGGTGTCGGACTCCATATTTCAGTAATAGCTTTTCAAAAATCTTTGAAATGAAATGGGAGGCACCATCACTGATGACAAGTCTCGGCACGCCGAATCTAGGGAAGATTATGCGCTTAAAGAGTCTAATTACCACTCGTGTGTCATTTGTTGGAGAGGCTATAACCTCGATCCATTTTGATACATAATCGATCGCAAAGAGGATGTACTTGTTACCAAAAGAAGATGGGAATAGTCCCATAAAATTGATTCCCCAAACATCGAAGACTTCTACTTCCAAACTGCCTTAGAGTGGCATTTCGTCGCATCTAGATATGTTACCAGTGCATTGACACCGGTCTCATTTGATGATCGCGATGTGGACATCTTTCCACTGAGTGGACCAAAAGAGGTCGGCTTGTAAGATCTTAGCGCAGGTCTTCGAGGTGCTTGCATGTCCTCCATAGGGAGCAGAATGACAGTGGGAGATTATGTTTTCTACCTCATCTTCGGGGACACATCGACGGAAGATACCGTCGGCGCCTCTCTTGAAGAGCAGAGGCTCATCCCAATAGTAATGTTTAAGATTGTGGAAGAATTTTTTTTTTGTTGGTATGTCAAGTCTAGTGGAAGCACCCCAACTGCTAAGTAGTTGACGAAGTCAGCGTACCATGGCAGTGTGGTTTTAGTGTAAATTGCTTCCACTACCTCGTTTGTTTCGGTATCTTTATAGGTTAATGCACATTTAGATGTATTGCTTTCCAGTTGGGCTATAAGTCGTTAGTAAGGGAAATTATCATTTATAGGTACTCGTTCAGGTTCAATACCTTCTATTCTTGACAAGTGATCGGCCACGATGTTTTCAATGCCCCTCTTATCCTTGATTTCTAGGTCAAACTCTTGTAGTAGTAAGATCCACCTTAGGAGTCTTGGTTTGGCGTCCTTTTTATTTAACATGCACCTAATTGCAGCATGGTCGGTATAGATAATTATCTTTGCTCCTACTAGGTAGGAACGGAATTTATCCAGAGCGAACACTACGACTAAAAGTTCCTTTTCTATGGTGGCGAGGGTCTGGGGTTCTACTTGTGTAGTATATTGCATGAAGTTTCTTAACCCTTCTTTGTCCTAAGATTGCGCCTACAGCACAGTCACTAGTGTCACACATGATTTCAAAAGGTAATCTCCAATCGGGCGGTTGCATGATAGATGCGGTGATAAGAGTTGTTTTCAGTTGTTCAAACGCCGCTAGGCATTTGTAATCAAAGATGAATTCGGCGTATTTCATCAATAAGCCAGACAGTGGTTTGGTGGTTTTTGATAAATCTTTAATGAATCACCGGTAGAACCCGGCGTGTCCTAAGAAGCTTCGCATTTCTCTTACGGTTTTCGCAGGCTGAAGGTTTTCTATAACTTCTATTTTAGCCTTGTCGACTTCAATCCCCTTATCGAATACTATGTGTCCGAGTACGATCCCTTGTAGGATCATGAAATGGCATTTTTCCCAGTTTAGCACGAGGTTCACTTTTACGCATCTTTTAAGTACCATTTCAAGATTCGATAAGTATCCTTCAAAGCTTTGTCCGCATACAGAGAAATCATCCATGAAAACTTCCATGATGTCATCTATAAAATAAGCGAAAATTGACATCATGCATCTTTGGAATGTTGCGGGAGCGTTACACAATCCGAACGACATTCGTCGGTAGGCGAATGTACCATAGGGACATGTGAAGGTCGTTTTCTCTTGGTCGTCAGGATGAATCAGAATTTGGAAAAATCCAGAATAACCGTCTAAGTAGCAGAAGTGAGAATGCTTAGCCAATCTTTCAAGCATTTGATTGATAAACAGTAAAGGAAAATGATCCTTCTGAGTGGCTTTGTTTATTTTCTATAACCAATGCACATTTTACTTCCAGTAACCACTCTTTGTGCTATAGATTCGCCTTTTTCATTATTAACAATTGTGATGCCTCCCTTCTTCAATACGACATGTACTGGGCTGACCCATTGACTATCGGATATTGGGTAGATAATACTCGCTTCTAACAACTTTTTCACTTCTTTCTTTACTACATCACTTAGAATGGGATTTATCCTGCTTTGATTTTCTCTAAAGTTCTTACTGTCTTCCTCTAGCATTATGCGATGCATGCATATGGAAGGGCTTATTCCTTTTAGATCTGAGATATTATAGCCTAAAGTAGTTGGATATTTTCTTAAAACGTGTAGAAGTTTTTCGGTCTCTATCTTCCCTAAGTCTGCATTGACTATTATAGGTCACTCGAGTTCAGTGTCTAGGAATTCGTATCTTAGATTTTTGGGTAGCGTCTTAAGTTCTAGGGCTGGTTTCTTTAAGAATTGCGTCAAAATGAATTCGAATTTTTCCTCACCAACTTCAAAGGTTAGCTTGCCTTTCTTAACATCTATAATAGCTCCGACAATATCTAGGAATGGTCTTCCTAATATGATAGGGATGTTGGAATTCTCTTTTATATCCATGATTATGAAATAAGTAGGAATATATAATTGTTCTATGCGTACCGAAACATTTTCTAACATGCCTACGAGAAATTTAACAGAACGATCTACAAGTTATACGGACATTCTAGTAGGTGTTAGTTCTCCCATTTTAAGCCTTTCGCATATGGACAAGGGCATTAAGCTAATACTGGATCCTAAGTCGCATAGTGCTTTGTCTATGACAAACTTTCCGATTACACGGGGTATAGAGAAACTCCCTGGGTCTTTCAGCTTAAGAGGCATATTATTTTGTATTATGGCGCTACACTCAGCAGTAAGTGTAACGGTTTCGTTATCCTCTATCTTCTTATTGTTAGATAAGATTTCCTTGAGAAACTTAGCATATGAGGGCATTTGAGTGATGGCTTCTGTAAAGGGTATCGTGATATTCAATTATTTTAGAAGCTCTACAATTTTTTTAAATTGCCCTACACTTTTAAATTTAACAAGTCTTTGAGGATAAGGCATAGGAGGTTTATACGGCGGTGGAGGCACATAAGGTTCTTCTTTCTTTACGGCCCCTTCGCTTTTATCTTCCTCTTGTTCGTCTTCCTTCTCAGTTACTTTACCAGGGTCTTGGTGCATGGCTGGGTTTTGAATTCTAGGATCGGTTCGTCCGTCTAGTTCTGTGCCACTTCGTAGTATAATAGCATTTGCATGACCTTTCGTGTTTGGTTGCGGTTGTCTAGGAAATGTGCCTGCAGGGGCGGCAGTAGGTGCTTGTTATTGAGCCACTTGCGAAATTTGTGTTTCCAACATTTTGTTATGGGTGGCTAAAGCGTCTACCTTGTTTGCTAACTGCTTGATTTGCTCACTAATGTGTATGTTTTGATTTAGGAAATCCTTATTTGTTTGGGCTTGGGTAGCTATGAAGTTTTCCATCATTATTTCTAGGTTTGACTTCCTAGGAGCATTTTAAGTATTTATGGCATCTTTATGATATCCTGGTGGCACAGCAGGTGCTTGGTTAGGTGCATACAAATAATTGTTTTTGTACGAAAAGTTAGGATGGTTCTTCCAACCTGGGTTATAGGTGTTTGAGTAAGGGTTTCCTTGAGCATAGTTTACCTGGTATGTGGAGACTCCTGTCAGAAGTTGACATACAGGGGCAGCATGCCCAGAAACTCCGCATGTCTCGCAATTTAGTGCTACGGTAGCCATGGTGGCTGCAGGTGTTATGGTCAAGTTGTATATCTTTTGAGTAAGAGCGTCTAACTTAGCACTGACATGGTCAAGAATACTTAATTCGTGCATACCGCCTTTCATTGGAGGTTTTTCTACGGATGCTCTTTCGCTTCCCCACTGGTAATGATTCTGGGCCATACTTTGGATAAGTTGATAGGCCTTATTGTAGGGTTTATCCATCAGTGTGCCACCTGCGGCGGCGTCTATTGTCAATCTTGTGTTATACAAGAGACCATTGTAAAAGATATGGATGATCAACCACTCTTCTAGACCGTGATGTGGATAAAGCCTCATCATGTCTTTGTATCTCTCCCAAGCTTCAAAAAGTGATTCGTTATCTTTTTGTTTAAACCTGTTTATCTGGGCTCTTAACATTGTCGTCTTACTAGGTGGGAAATATCGTGCTAAGAAAACTTTCTTCAACTCATTCCACGTAGTGACAGAGTTGGATGGTAGAGACTGGAGCCAAGCTCTTGCTCCATCTCTTAATGAGAAAGGAAAAAGACGTAGTCTTATAGCTTCGGGGCTGACACCATTTGATTTCACTGTGTCTGCATATTGCAAAAACACTGACAAATGTAGGTTCGAGTCCTCTGTGGGACTACCTGAAAATTGGTTTTGTTGTACGGCTGATAACAACGAAGGTATTAGCTCGAAATTATTGGCCTCGATGGAAGGGGCAGTGATGCTGTTATGTGGTTCATTTTGCGAAGGGATTGCAGAGTACTTAAGAAGACAGTTTTGCGGTCCTTCGGCCATCTCTGTTTGTATATCTGGTTCAGGAATAGGGATATTAGGATCGGGAAGATTTAGCTTGATACGATGTTCTCGTATCAGGTCTCGTATCTGGCGTTCTAATCTTAGATAACGCTCGGGTTCGTCGAATGGTAGCTTTAATTTCTCGCCTTGAGAGAGAGTACTTGGCATACACTCGACAAATTATAAAGGGAAATAGAATTGTTTACCTTAGTCTATACTGGGCAACACTGGAGTTACGATATCGACTAAATTAGTTCCCGACAACGGCGCCAAAAACTTGATCGCGACTTAGTAAGTCTATGGGAATCGTGACTACAAGTGCACACTCGTATCGCGTAGTTTTAAAGATTATTGAACCCAAAAGTACTAATAATCGAACGTATCATTATCTAATGTTACTATTTAAATCTAAGGCTGAGGAACATTCTAAGATTGGAGGGATAAAGAGAAATAACTATAACGTGGACAGAAAATTAATAGAGATGTTTAATAAAGGGATATCAGTATGTAACCCATCAAACTTCGAGGATTAGATAGATAGTTAGTGTAATCTTATTGATCAAAATATTCTTTAGTAGAAATTTACAAATAAGACTTTGTCTCACACTCTCGTTTTTATTGACTCTGACCATACTCTTAAACTAGAATGCTTGGCTCTCACGGTCTCATTATGAATTTAAAAGTAACTTTTGAATATGAATAAAGTCTAATTAATCCTAAAGAACTCTCGTTGTGTTTACAATTAATGCCTAGTTTCAGCTATCCGGTTAAAGTCTCACACTCACGTTTTTATTGACCGTAACCTTTGTTTGCTTTTACTCTCGTACCGAAAAACAATTTTGAATAAAACAAGAAACTAAAACCGGAAAATAATATTTTATAAAATCCAACACCAATTATTTACGAATCCTGTCGTTTCGATGGTCTTTACATACTGATACCTAGAGGTTTAGCAGGACATGGATCCGGTAACAGACATGGTATTGAGATAATTAAGCATACAATAAGGCATAAGTAATTAAAATGGCAATTAAAATAAAACCTGGAAAATAAATCGAGAACTTGGAATGAATCCTGATTCTTCAAATTAAACAATGCTGGAAAGCTTTGGCAATCGAGTACACTGTTACAATCAAATTCAGATGCTTAAACAATAAATTGCAATAGTCCCCGATGTGGAGAATCTATTGCTTTTACAAAGTAAGAATCTGCCTAAGAAAATCTAACCAAAAGAATCTGACTGAAAAATGCCCACTTGGTGAGAAAACGGACCCTCCTTTATATACTTCCACTCTCCCTAATTGTAGCATTCGTTCGTTGAAAAAGTAAGTGGAAGTCATGGCTAAAAGTGTGGAGGTTGTGGCTAAGAAGGTGGAGAGAAATAACGGAGATCGGGTTGATGGCGGCTTCCATAACCCTAATATGGTCTCCGTGGCAAGCACCACCTTTTGTGGGATAGGCGCCACCACTCCTTTTAGGTCATGTGGCGGGCGCCACACATCCAAGTGGTGAGCGTCACATGTCGATTTGGTGTGGTGAGCGCCATGCTTTCTATTTTTCTCCATTTTCTTCTCTTTTTCTTTCCTTTTTGCTATTTTCCACTTTGCTTGCCTATGCATATCTTATTCAATAAATACCTGAAATAGACGTAAAATACTGTGTAATAATAAGTGTTAATCAAGTAAAAAGTAATGCATATGAAGCCAAATATACGATACGTTTTCGCGTTATCATTTATCCTTTTTTCAGCTGGTTGTTTTTTCTGTTATCTACCCAGTAACTGGTAGTTAACAAAAAATTCTCATTTATTTTTTCCCAGGCAGTTTATCCTTGATATGTTACCCAGTAATTGGTAACAGATATTCTCCTTTTGGTCTTTTACCCAGTAACTGGTAGTTGTAAATCCTCCATTTTAATCTTCTACCCAGTAACTGGTACTTGTAAATCCGGCTTTTTGGTATTCTACCCAGCAACTGGTAGTTGTAAATCCTATTCTTTGGTCTTCTACCCAGTAACTGGTAGTTGTAAATCCTATTTTTTTGGTCTTCTACCCAGTAATTGGTAGTTTTGAATCCTACTTTTTAATTTCCCCGGTAGGCTATCCTTACCCAATAAACGGTAATGGATATTCCTCCCTTTTGAGTATATTGCTCAGTAACTGGTAATATAACTTTTTCCTTTGGTTGATTATCTTTGTTAAGCTGCCCAGTAACTGGTAGTTGGTAACTCTTCCTCCTTTTCCTCAACGAGTCATCCTTGATATGTTGCCCAGTAACTGGTAACGAATGTCCCTCTGCCCGAGTATATTATTTTCCTTTTTAAGCTACCCAGTAACATGTAGTAGATAATATATCTCTTTTCTCATGTGTTGAAGTTTTTTTCCCTGTCGAGTCCAGATTCGTATTTCCTTTGGAAATCGAACTTCCTTTCTCTAGTGGATAGTTTCCTGCTGTGTTAGTGGTATCCCGATACATGCAGATTTTTTCCATTGATTTATTTTCATGGAAATCCCCTTGTGTCTCCAGCAGTTTTTAAGTCGTAGCCTATCCTACGCATATCTTATTATCCCCATAGTATATGCCCCCTCAGGGTGTTTTCCTTATGGAATGCATTGTGCTCCTGTGGACTTTCAGTCTCTTCCGGATTCTTTTCCTTTGTGGCAATATGTCCCCCGAAGATTATATTTTGCATTCATATCATATGTATCATAAGGTCTCTTAGGGACCACAATTTGTTTCTTGTTGTTATTATTTAAGTCCATTCTACCACGTTGATATGAAGATTTTAACCTTCACATCCCTAGATAGAATGACCTTAAATAGGGGCAGCTGTAATACCCAAATTTTGACGCATAAGATCCCTCATGCCATCTCATAGCCTTTCATTGGCATTGGGATCACACCTTGGTAATCTCCTCACCTATCAATCATTGGGTTTGCATTGGGAGAGATCACCAAGCATATTTGATTGTATCATACTTTATTTTCTTGGTTTACTAACCAAAATACAAAAGTATATCTAGTATAACTTTATTTCTTTTGTAGGAAGTGTGTGTGACCATATGTGCCTCACCAAGCCCACAACTAGGGTTTGAGACCCTAAATGCAAGAGATCAAGCAAGAAAATGTCCATATTGGTTCTAAGCATCATATATGGATCCCCATGTTCTTTATTTGTCATTTTGATCAAGAGTTCATCAAGAGTTTGAAGCTTATTTGTCAAGGAAGCCATAATTCATCTTGGTATCTTGTGTGCCTTCCTCAACAAGTTTCTTCAACAATTGGTAAAATATATCAAGGTATACTTCATTTTATATCATTATAAGCATATATGATCCTCCATGAGCCCCTAAGAGCAAATGAACTTCAAGTGTGCAAGTTGGTTCAAGGAAGTTGACCAGAAAAGTCAACTAGTCAAATCTAGGGTTTCCTAGACCCTGTCTCCTACAATTTTTGTCATATGAAAATGATTCCAAGAGAAAAGTTACTATGTATGACATTACAAACATCTTTCATTTCGTCCTCAAGAGCTAATGTTTCTTTTAAAGTCATTTTTTATGGTGAAAGATTATAGGTTACTTTGTCAGTGCCCTAGATAGAAGGTCAATTTCCAAGAACCATAACATCCTCATTTTTTATTATATGAAGATGATCCAAGTTTCATGATTAATTTCAAGATGTATTATTCAACTTTTCTTCGTTGAGAAACATCAAATTTTACTTGCAAAGATATGTACCATGAGGAAGCATTATAGGTCCATTTTGGTCCTCATCATTGAACAAGCAAATTTCCTCAAGTTCTAAAATCCATAACTCCATCATCCAACTCCAAATGGTATCAAATTTGTGATAAGATTGAATATAATAATTTAAAGAGATACAACTTTTTAGAAGGAACCAAAGTCATTTGATGCTCACATCAAAAGTTATTCAAGGTGGAAAGAGGCTTCATTTGACTTATAACTTAGAAAACTTTCTAAGTATGTTTGATACGTCCATATTAAAGGCCAGAATTCTCCATTTTCCAAGCTTCAAATTGAAAAACTCACAACATAAAAGTTTCTGCTTATGATGATAGCTTTCCAAAGACTCCAAGATCACACCGTTTGGATAAGGATTGAAAGACTTACGCATGAGTTCTTTCCATGGCTTGTTTTAGCAAGTTTCAAACTGCAAACATTGTACAACTTTGCATGGCTTTATGTGATGACTTCAACAACCTTTTCACCCGAATTAGAGTGGATTTCAATCATCAATTGGGCCTGAACATGTACCCATGCACCCATGCACCATGAATTGCTCATTTTTATCCAAAATTGGAAAGGTCTAAAAATCATGTCCTTGGCCTATAAATCAAAGTGCATTGGCTCGGAATCAAAGGAGAACCTTGACCCAACTTTGCTAGCCAATTCCATAACCTCATAATAGAGAATTCCTTGAATATTTATCTTGAAATCTAGTTTTTATTCAACTCAAGATTATGAACAAAAACTCCAAGGATTCAATCCCTTTTTCACTCCATTGAACTTTTGCAAGCAAGAGGAAGAGAAATCATTGAGGATTGCATCAAGATCAAAGCTCAAAATCTTCTCATAGAAGGTGATTCTCTCATAACTTCATATCTTTGAGTCTCCCTCAATACTCTAGATCTAAACTCAATTTTGTGATGGTTGAAGTCCTACCAATGTAGGTAATGTGACTGAGTTGTTTTGAGCTTAAATCGAAGCAACTCAGGTTGGACACCTCGATTTTCATCTCCACTTTTCTAAGTATATAGTGAGAGATGGAATAAATGGAGGTGATATTCGTGATCCTTGCAATTTTCTCTTTATAATAATGTATGATCCATCCATTTTTGTGCAAATTTGATTAGGCCAGCTCGGTGACCCTTACCGGAGAAAATGACCAGAGTTAGGGCTCCGGTGGTGTTGTCGCTTGTCCCTCACCCTTGGATATTCATTCTACAGTTTAATTCTGGCCTTTGGTCTTGATTACCTTTTATGTAGCGCGTTGACTAATACACATGGTGGAACGCGCGTGTCTAAGCATTAGATATGCTACCTCAATTAAGGAGGAAGATCTGATGGCTCTTGTTTTTCTATTTTATTTTATTTTTCTAAAATGATTTTTAAATAGTTTTTTCTTCCAAAATTCATTATAAATTCATTTTGATCCAAAAATTATGGGACCAACACCAAAAATTCAGAAATATTCTCCTCTTCCCATTTTTGATTTCAGATTAATTTTTGGATTAAGTTTGATATTTTTGTTGAATTTTGTGACTTTAAATTTATTTTAATTAGTTTTTAATTAGTTTGTTATTGATCAAGTAAAGTTCACCCATGACCAGTTTGGGATCCTTTCCATTTCCTCTCTCCATCTACATATTATTTCTTCCCCAATCATATCTTGGCCAATGACTTCTCATGGATCATTAGCTAGTTGATTCATCAATGATCTTATGTCAGATGAATCAACATAAGCTTGATTGAGATAGGCCCATCCCCTATTGTTTTTGTGTGTCATATGCTTTGGTCTTGGATACCTTGCCTCTAGCATGCATTAACACCAATATTATTGTTGTACGATCTTAGATAGTTGTGACTTCTACATAAGTCCAATTACGATTGCTTAACATAGCGCTAAATTTGCCTCAAGGCACAAACTAACCTACTAACTTGACAACTAACATTTAATTTCCTTGTCATTTACTTTAATTCAATTTAAATTCTTGCAATTTATCATTCCTTGTCATTTACATTCATGCAATTTGTTTATGCTTCAGTCATTTGCTCTTTGCCCACTTGGGTTTATGTTTATGATTCCATCATTTTCATTTTTATCACTTGAGTCATTATATTTTGTGCTTGTGATCATATTTTGTTTGTGGTCTTAGGACCTTAAAATACTAAAAAGTACATTGTTGGACTGTTGGATCTTTGTCTGTGACTTGATTTCGATCTATGGACTTAGAGTAGGCAACATTCATGAGCTATGGAAGAAAAACTTGGCCAACGCCATTAATTTGAGACCAATACATCGCCAACGCCATTCATCTAACACAAGCTAGAAAGACTCCATTTGGTTTATCTAATACACTCTTTCTCTTTGTCTTAATTGTTATTTTGATCTTATTGTTATTATTTGATGCTTTCTCTTTGAGTATGTTTCAAGGGATATTTCATCTGATACACATAAAGGACATTGAAGATTGCTTGCTTTGGAGTGCTAGCTTGGATGATTGGTTATCTTTATTTGATACCATTAGTCTTTTTATTAATTGCTTGGATGATTATGGCTTTGTTGTTTGCTTGACAATCCAAAGGAAATGGGTTTATATCTGAAACTATTGTCTTGTGGATGCTTCCCATGGGTTAGATATTTTCAACTCAAAACTCTTAATCTTGTCTATGATAACCTCTTCATCTCCACCTTCTTCTTCTTTAATTTCAAAATCTCCTCCTCATTTTCAAAACTTATTTGCTTGTTATTTTTCAACTTAGACTTGTTTTAATGAGTAGAAACCTTGGCCTTATGCCATTGATTTTCAAACTATTTTCTTAATCAAACTTGTAAAAAGACTTAAACATATTGACTTTATTTTCAAAAAGACCAAAAAGAACTAATAACCTCATCTAATCATTTTGACCACTTGGTGCCTTTTTCCTTTGAAATTTTTTCACAAAGAAAGCATTTAAATTTGAGTTATCCTTGGTTGATATGTAATTCTCCCATTCCATGATATGTTGAGTGTAAGACTTTCCATTTACTAGGGGTTAGTGGCATACTTGTTGATTTAATCCAATTTGGAGCCTTCCCTCTTAAATGTTGTAAAGCCCTCATTATCGGTGGATGTTTGGTTGAGTATCCTCCCATTGATAACAAAAGATCTTTAAACTTTTGTTAAAATCAATCCACCCATCTTTGAAATTTTTTACCACGAACTACGAGATTTTTATCCCTTATTTTATGTTGGTAGATAGGAATAAGACAGAAAGTCTTGTCAAACACAAAATTTAAATAATGAATTATTTACTCATCCCCTCATTCTATTTTTAAACTAACATCTTTTCAACCAAAACAAATGCATACAAAAAGGGCTCCCTAGGACTACCTAGGACACTTTGGGTGCTAATACATTCGCTCTTTGTAACCAACCCTCTTACCTGTAATCTCTGACATTTTATTATTTTTTATTTGAAAACTTCTTATCTTTGGGTTTTGTTCGTACTTTCTCCCTTTTTCTTTGGAAATAATAAAAGCGCGGTGGCGACTCTGGTTTTATTGACGTTGAGTTAACCAATAGCTCAGTGGTCCTGAATTTACCGCTACACTCTCCTCCTTGGATTCAGTGTCAGACTCTCCTAATTGTTCTCCATACAACTTTTGGTATCATGAACTCTACTTTATTTTTATTTGTTTACTAACCAAAATATCAAAAATATGTCTAGTGTAGTTTCATTTCTTTTGTACGTATTGTGTGCATCCACTTGTGCCTCATTACGCTCACATCTAGGATATGAGACCCTCAGTGCAAAAGATCAATCAAGGAAAGGTTCAAATTGGTTCTAAGTATCACATATGGGTCCCCATGTTCTTTATTTGTCATTTTGATCAAGAATTTATCAAGAGTTTGAAGCTTGTTTGTCAAGGAAGCCCTAATTCATCTGGGTATCTTGTGTGCCTTCCCCAACAAGTTTCTTCATCATTTGGTCAAATATATCAAGGTATACTTCCTTTTACACCATCACAAACATATATGATTCTCCATGAGCCCCAAATTTCAAAAAAACTTCAAGTTTGCAAGTTAGTTCAAGGAGGTTGACCAGAAAAGTCAACTGGTCAAATCTAGGGTTCCCTAGACCCTATCTCCCACAATTTGTTTCATATGAAAATGATTCCAAGATCAAAGTTACTCTTCATGAAATTACAAACAACTTTCATGTTGACATCAAGAGCCAATTTGGCTTGGAAAGTCATTTTTATGGTGAAAGATTATAGGTCATTTTGTCTGTGCCCTAGATGGAAGGTCAACTTCTAAGGACCATAACTTGCTCAATTTTTATGATATGAATGTCATCCAAGTTTCATAGTCTATTTTAATATTCCTTATCCAACTTTTATTCTTTGATAAATTTCAAATTCTACTTGAAATGTCATGTACCAATAGAAAACATTATAGGTCATTTTGGGTCATCATCACTGAACAAGGAATTTTCCTTAACTTCTAAAATACATAACTCCCTCATTCAAGATTCAAATGGTGTAAAATTTGTGACCAAATTTAAGATTAATTAAAATTCTACAACTTTGAAGTAGGAACCATTTTCATTTGAAGCTCATAGCAAAAGTTATTCAAGGTGGAAAACATGGTCATTTGACTTTTAACTTAGAAAATTTTCAACTATGTTTGATTCATCCAACTTCCACCTCAAAATTCATCATGATCCGAGCTCCAAATGGAAAACGTTTCAATATAAAATTTTCTCCCCTTCATGTTAGCTTTACAAAGAGTCCAAGATCATGTCACTTGGAGTATTTTTGAGTGACTTGCGCATTGGTGTAGTGCATGACCCTAATTGGAAAGTTTCATGATCATTTTTCATTTCACTAATGCATGGTTTCATGTTATTGTTGCAGCATCATTTGAACACGACTTTGGACCTGTTTGCATCATTTCATGGGCCTTGTGCATGCCCATGCAAGCATGCAACCTCACATTGATATTTTTGACATTTGTTTAACCCTACAACTTTCTCACCCTCCATTGATAGGATAACCTTGAAGATTTCATTTGAAATCGAGCTTCAATTCCACTTCTATTTTGGGATTGAAACTCCAAGGGTCTAAGATATTTGATCATCCATCTCACTTCCTGCAAGTTGGTAGAAGCAAGCCAAGCCAAATCAGAAGCAATATTGAGCTCAATTGCATAAAACTGAAGGTGATTTTTCAGAATTTTCTATTCTTCAATTCTCTAGTATTTTGCTTGATCTTTAGTTGTATGAAGACCTACCAGTGTAGGAAATAAGATTGAGTTTCTTTTAGGTCAAATAGAAGCAACTCAATTCACACTCCTCAATTTTCAATTCCACATATCTCTTTATATAGTGAGAATTGGGAAATTTTGAGGGCAGATTCAAGTTCTTGGCATTTTTCTCTTCAGATTAGTGTATGCATCTTTAATTTTCATGAACTTTGGTGGTGGACCAGTTCGGTGAGGTCCACCAGAGAAGATGACTGAAGCCCTAGCTTCGGTGATGTGTTGGCATGTTTCTATCCATCTGATCTTGCTCCAGCGTTTTAATCTTGGCCTTTGATTTGTTTGACTCATGTTCCAGCGCATTGAACTTGGTGTACCATGGACCCTTAGCGCGTGGCCATCAAATCTGCCACCTCAACTAATGAGGGAGATCTGATGGCCCATGTTTTTCCATTTATTTTATTATTCTGATTTTATTTTTAATACCACCTATTTTGTTTAATTCATATTAAATTCATTTTTAATCCAAAAAATATGGACTTTCACCAAAAATCTTTAAATATTTTTCTCTTTCATATTTTGAATTAAAATCATTTTTTGGATTAATTTTGATATTTTTTGAGAATTAAATTATTTTTGACTTGTTTTTAAATATTTTTAATTACTTATGACTTTCCAAAAATTCTCAAATTTTTTGTCTAAGGTCCTTTGACCTTGCTTGACCTAGGATAAATTCCTTGGCCATTTATTTTGTGATTTGAAGGGATTTGAGGTTTTGTCCTTTTTAAAATGCATTTTATTTCATTTTTAAATTTTTTTAATTGTTTAATTGTTTAAAAATATTGTTGAGTCATTTGATTTACTTTGTGATGTTTGACTTTATGTTTGGCCTTGATTATGGTTGATTTGAACTTCCATTTGATCAAAACTATTGGATATATGGGGTTGATGAAATGTACATTTCATCCCTTAAGATGAATGGATAGTATTGATCAAATGAAATTCCTCCTGTGATTAATTTGGGTTTCTATTTCCCCTTTCCTCTTCATCTCCATCCCTCTTCTTCCCCAATCCATCATTGACCAATGATTTCTCTACAAGTCAAATGCTAGTTGATTCATCAATGACCTTGTGTCAGATGAATCAACATGAGCCTGATTGAGATAGGTCCCTCCCATTTTATTTTTGTGTGTGATATGCTTTAGGAGCTTGGTTCTTTATACCATGTCTCTAGCATGCATTAACACCAACATTTTTATTGCCCGACCTCAGATAGTTGTAACTTCTACATAAGTCCAATTACGATTGCTAAACAAAGAGCTAAGTATGTCCTATAAGGCATAACATTCTTGTAAGTGAGATTGTAATTCTCCCATTATTCATGGCATTGTGTGAAGACTTGACCTTTTTTCCATTTATGAGAGCTAGTGGAATACTTGTTGATTTATCCAAGTTGGAGCCCTTCTCGTTTATGATATCTTGGTTCATGTCTTCATACTTTTCTGTAGCGGTGTATTCGTCACTTTATGATTTATTGATTAAATCAAAAGCAAAGCATACAAAGAATCGAGTCGCCACCGCACTTTTATTTATCCAAAGGAATGGCTAAAAAGCGAACAAAAGCCTAAGTTTTACACATAGAAAACTAATGAAAAGATCAGAGATCTGGGTAAGGGGTTAATTACGCAATGGGAAGGTGTTAGGCACCCAAAACGTCCTAGGTACTCCTAGGGAGCCCTTTTCACAACTTGTTGTATGAAATGTTATTTGTTTATGAAATATTTATTGTGCAAACATGGATTGAAGGGATGAGAGAAAGAATATACAATTTTGTTATTTTTGTGTTTGAACGGATGAACCCGTTGCCTACGTACCTTTCCATGGAAGGTAAGGATCAAAACGCCATAGTTCGGCTAAAAGATTTCCAAAATATGAGTGGATTCATTTTAAAACAAAAGCCCTAAGGTCTTTCGTTATCCACGGGAGAAAACTCAACCTTATACAAACAACAAGTCCACCATGTGAGAAAAGCTTCAACTTGCTAGTGAGGGGTTAACCCTATAATAAGCAAGGAAGTCTTACAATTCAATCACTAAGGACAAAAGGTGAGATTAACATCAACCAACTAGGATAAATCAAACCTATGGCTAATGTATGAAAACTTATCAAGAATGGACAAAGCCACAAAACAATTGAATGAGTGGAGTTGACCAATTAGGATTATTCACAAAAAGTGGTCAAAGTATGATTAGAATTCAATTCAAAGACGTATTATGAAAATGAAGTTTGAAAATCAAAGGCTTAAGGCCTAGGTTTCTATTTTGAAAAGAAATGAAAAATGTTTGCACACTAGTTTTCAGGTTTTGGGTTAACATGCAAATGGAGGTTCAAAGAAACACAAAGGTGGGAGGGTGAGGAAGTAAAACTTCTTAGGTGTTCACCTCTTGAGATCATATGTAGATGATTCAAGTGATTCCTTTGAAATAAGGCAACAATGCAAATAAGCAAATAAGCAAATGAGCAAAGCAAATGGATACCGGATGCCAATCAATGGACTTATACCAATCTCCTAAAACAAAAATGGATACCGGAAGCCAATCAATGGACTTATACCAATCTCCTAAAACAAAAATGGATACCGGAAGCCAATCAATGGACTTATTCCAATCTCCCAAAGCAAAAATGGATACCGGAGGCCAATCAATGGACTTATTCCAATCTCCTAAAACAA
This sequence comes from Lathyrus oleraceus, assembly GCF_024323335.1. Taxonomy (NCBI): domain Eukaryota; kingdom Viridiplantae; phylum Streptophyta; class Magnoliopsida; order Fabales; family Fabaceae; genus Lathyrus; species Lathyrus oleraceus. Next base: position 169,285,065 of record NC_066579.1, on the reverse strand, counting down.
AAAGAAACAATGATACCATATGCCAATCAATGGACTTATACTAGTCTCACAAAGCAAAGAAACAAGGATACCAGAGGTCAATCAATGGACTTACACTAGTCTCCCACCATATCATAGGAAAACAACTGCCAAGCAATGGACTTATGCTTGCTTCCTCCATGGGAAAAACAAAATGCTACAAAACAAAGTTTATGAAATGATATACAAGTGATGATGATAAATGCACAAAGGCACACTCAAGCAAATATGCACAGATGAATCAAGTAAGCAGACACAACAGTCAGTTAGCACACACTATATACAATCACTTAGGCTCAAGCAAGGTTAGGCTTTACAGCCAACTGGAATGGGGTAATTTGTGCTCTTAACCCTAACATTGAGAGTTAGGGTGAAGCAGATGAAACGGAGATGAGGGGTGTGCCTCACAGTTCTTATCCCTGGTCAGGGAGAGCTTTGATCAATGGAAAGGGTGGGAGTTCAGAAAGTTGGAACTCTTCTCCACAAATGGACTCTATAAGATCTTGGGTTATTATTCACCATGCATCAACACATGGTGTGAGCAAGGTGAATGACACACTGAGTAGCAGGAGATGGATTACACATCTCTTTTATCTGCCCATTGCCTCATAAGAGGACTTTTCCTGCTTGGCACAAAAATTAAACAAACACAAGCATTGCCTCTTAAGGAGGACTTCAGACAGGTGCCTACCAATAACAGTAGGTCTTCCAGACTACATGAAGATTAGAAATTATACCTAAGTGGTTAAGCAACCAAGCAAATAAAAGTTCACAATGAACTTAAAGCAACTTATGTACCTGTGGAAACATCAAACAAATCAGTACAATACTCAGACAATCAAACAACAGTCAATAAGCAACCAACAATCCCAATGTACAAAATGTGTAAGCCAAAAGTCAAACTCAAATGAGTTAACATCAACCTACAAAACACACAAAGGTTAGTAATCAAAGGCAAACAACAATACTCAAGTGATGGAGCATCATCAATTATGCAACTTGAATGCTCAACCTGAAATCAAAGCTCAAACATAAGCAACAAACCACTAGGTCAAAGCCTAGGGTCAAAGATGGAGAAAAAATTTAAAACAGGAGCTGAAATTTAACATGAATCAACTTCAATCACATCTTGACACACTCCAAAAGGTCTCATATCAATATCATTAACCAAAAGCATTTCATGATCAATTGAAGTTTAAGGCAATTTTAAAGCTCAAAGGTGATCAACCAGAATGAAAAATCTTAATTAAATCATAAATGATTCAAATAATTCCAACAAAATTCATGATCAATCAAGACATTCATAATATGCATCACACAAAAAATCAGAAGTATTGGACATCATTTGATATGGAAATCACATGGCACAAGTTGAACAAGCAAAGGTGTGACACAAATTGCCACACCAACTTAGAACAGTCATAAAACAGAATTGGTAATTGATAAAAATACCAAATCAACACCAAAATGTCAAGCAATGTGTCTAGTTTCATCATGCAAAATTTCAGAATTATTGGATCAAAGACCAGCATTTCTCAAAGTTATAAGCATGGCAAGATCAAATAAGCATACATGTTCAAACATCCTAGCACGAAAAATTATCCAGCCAAGCACAACTTGTAAAATCATGATGATAAAAAACTAGAGAGGATAAGGATCATAATGCAAAAAACCTGGTAATTTTTGGATTAATTTTCAAATAGATATGAATTTTTAAAGTTGAGGAAAACTAAAAAAAAACATGAAGCATAGTATTGGAATATATGGAGGGAAATGAGAAAATATGAGAAGGCATTTGAAATATTGTCACGGCCGGGAATCGAAGTCAGGCAAAATTCAAATGTGGCGCTCAACCTAAACGACGCCGTTTAGCATCAAACCCTAGCGCGCCAAAGCAAAGGCAACAGAAAAGTGTCGCCAAAAGGATCAAAAGCGTGGCCTAAACAAATTCGTAGCTAAACCTATGAACTCCGCAGCAAAATCCGCAGGAATTCTGGAAAAATGAAGAACATGCAAAGGTTGAAGATGAAGATCATGAAGATCTTCATCTGGAAAGTTTTGACCTGACTTTAAATTCTTCAATGTTGATGTTTTAAATGTCAAATGAGACTTGTTTGAACATGAATGAAGTATTTCTAATCACTTCCCACTTCCAAATCCACAGTTGACTTTGCAGTTGACTTTCTAGGTCTTCAGATGACTGGAGAATGTTCTGATGAGTTTCAAGCCTCTACCACTTGGGATTTTGTTTCAAAATAACATCATAGCTCATATGAACTCTTGTGAATGATTGTGGGATCCAAATCTCAAGCATGACCACCATCTATTGCTCAATGAATGCCTTTAACTGCTTTGACCTGTGATTGCTTTATCTGCAAGACAAAAGTTAGATGACATATATTGGTACTTTTGGTTAGTGGTAAAAAGAAAAACAATGATATACAAATGCAAACATTCTTGGTGGTCAAGAACCACTCTCAAAAAGATGACCCGCCCACAAGGAAGGAAGCAAGGTGCACAATGATCCTTGAGGCAATGAAATGATATGATATGATATGATATGATGCCATGAGGGATCTTAGGGACAAAATTGGGGTCTTACACTTGTGAATGAATGTTTGAGTGTTCTCCAAGGAATGACTTAAACAATTGAATTCCTCAACTAACATTTGATTAAACTCCTTTATTATATTTCTTTACTTTCAAGTCATTTACTTAATGCAATTTAAATTTCAGTACCTTTATCATTCATTACCATTTACATTTCATGCAAGATGTTTATGTTTCAGTCATTTTCACTTTGCTCACTTGAGCCATATCTTGTGATTGTATATATTGTATGCTTGTAATCTTCTTATGTTTGTGGTCTTACGACCTTAAAATACTTAATAACAACAAAAACCTTAAAAAACATCCTGGTGGACTGTTGGACTTGATCTGAACTTTTGGACTTAGAATAGGAAACTTCCTTATACTTTGAGGACTTGGCCCATTCCACTATTTGAGACTAAGCTATTCTTGGCCAATACCATTCATCTGATACCAAGCCTTGAGAGCCCTTGATTCATCTGTTACTTTGTCTATGTGTTTAAGTTGTTATCTTGATCTTATTGTTCATATATGATGATTGTTTCTATGAGTTTACCAAGGAATATGTTTGTATGATAAATTTGAAGATATTGAAGACTGCTTGCTATTGGAGTGCTTGCTTGGATGTTATGGTTATCTTTATTTGATGCCTTGGTCTTCATATTAATTGCCTAAATGTTGCTTATGTTTGTTGCTTGCTCAAAATTCCAAAGGAAATGGGTTTTTATCTGACATTCTTGTCTTATGGATTGCATCCTATTGATCAGATCTTTTCAACTCTTAACTTTTAATTTTTGTCTAGGGTAGTCCCTTCATCTCCTCCCACTTCTTTAATTTCAAAATCTCTACCTCATTTTAAAACCTTCTTTGTTTGTGTTTTTTTAACTTAGACTTGTTTTAATGAGTAGAAACTTTGGCCTTATGCCATTGATTTTCAAAATATTTTCTTAAATCAAACTTGTAAATAAACTTAACCATATTGACTTTAATTTCAAAAGACAAAAATAACTAACAGCCTCATTTAATTCTTTGTCCTTTTATGCCCTTTTCTTTTAAAACTTTGTTAAAATCAATCCACCGTCTTCTTTGAAATTTTTACCACAAAATATGAGGTTTTGATCCCTCATTTTTATGTTGGTGCGTCCTCCATTTCCTCTGAGTGTTGATTCTTCAGCAGTTTTGGTCGGATGCATGTCTTCCATGCCTTTCCCCAACTAGAGTTGAGCATTTGAATTTGGATTGTTATATCCCCAATCTTCCTTGAGTACTTGGTTATGTGTTGTTCCTGGGGAATTGAATATTTAAAGATAATATTTATATCCTCGATGATTTATTTTCATCCCTAGCAGGTTCTCCAGTTGGTGTTCCCATCTTGTTGAGATTAGTCGAGTATCTAGTTGAGATGATTGGACCTTCATTGTTTTTATCCTTTGTGCTCGTTTGTCAGCATAATCATATACACATTCATGCATATACCTGCATCAGCATAGCATCATATATTTCATTGTGCATTTTTACACATTGACCTAATTTTTTTTTTATCCTCTACTTTGGTGATATCATTTCCCCATGTAGATTTGGTGTGTCTGTCCTCTTTCAATATAGAGTGTCATACCCTTAAGTAGAAAGAGTTTATCCTTTCTCCATCCCCACTGAGTTATTTCCTCGTGGATGATTGTTATTTTTGTTTCCCCAACAGTTTATTTTTTGGATGGCGCTCCCCTTGAGTTATATCCTCATTGGATTGAGTCTTGTTTAACCGTTTCTTTCTAGTTCTTACCTAGATAGATATTTTGGTCTACCCAAGAGTTTATTACCCAGTAACTGGTAATATCCTTCTTGGTTGAGTACTTTACCTGTGTTAATTTACCTTAACCGGTAAAAAGGTCAGTTACTTCTTTGATTTCTCCAGCGGATTCGCTTTCATTTCCCCATCGAGTTTATTCTTGACATGTTCATCTTAACCGATGACAAATATTCTCTCTTTGGTCTTCTGCATAGTGATTGATAGTTGTAAATCCTATTTGTTTTTGGTAGTTTATCCTTGATATGTTTATCTTAATCGGTGACATATATTCTTCCTTCTAAGTTTATCCTTGATATGTTCACCTTAACTAGTGACGAATATTTTCTCTTTGGTCTTCTGCCCAGTTACTGGTAGTTATAAATCCTATTCTTTATGGTGGTTTATCCTTGATATGTTTACCTTAACCGGTAATGGATATTCTTTCCTTTGGTCTTCTACCCAGTAACAGGTAGTTGTAAATCCTTTTTCCCACCAAGTCTATCCTTGATATGTTTACCTTAACCGGTAACGAATATTCTTCTCTTGGAAGTTGGTGGTTCTTCCTCCTTTTTGGTGGTTTATCCTGTATATGTTCATCTTAACCGGTGACAAATATTCTCTCTTTGGTCTTCTACCTAGTAACTGGTATTTGTACATCCTATTATTTTTTGTGAGTCTATCCTTGATCTGTTTACCTTAATCGGTAACAGATATTCTCCCCAGCAAGTCTATCCTTAATATGTTTACCCCGACCAGTAACAGATATTCTTCTTTCGGTCTTCTACCTAGTAACTAGTAGTTATAAATCTCATTTCTCCCTGGCAGTTTATCCTTGATATGTTTACCCTAACCGATAACAGATAGTCATAAATCATATTTCTTCATTCTTCCCCAGTAGGCTATTCGTACCCAGTAACCCGTAATGAATACTCCTCATTTCTCAGCGAGTCATTCTTAATATGTTTACCCTAACCGATAACGGATATTATTCATTCGGTCTTCTACCTAGTAACTGGTAGTTGTAAATCTCATTTCTCCCCAGCAGTTTATCCTTAAAATGTTTACCCTAATCGGTAGTGAATATTCTTCCTTTAGTCTTCTATCCCCCACAGATAGTCGTAAATCATATTTCTTCATTTTCCCCGGTAGGCCATTCGTATCCAGTAACCGGTAATGAATATTCCTCATTTGTCAGCGATTCATCCTTGATATGTTTACCCTAACTGGTAACGAATGTCCCTCTGCCCGAGTGTATTATCTTCCTACCCAGTAATAGGTGGTAGATGATATATCTCTTTTACTCCTGTGTTGATATTTTTTCTTCCTCAGTTGAGTCTGGATTCGTATTTCTTTGTGAAATCGAAATTTCTTTTTTGTGTTTGGGTATTTAAGCTTTGTTATGATTTATGCCTTTCCCTAGTGGAATTTTTTTTTTGCTGTGTTGGTTTTGTTCCGATGCATGCAGACTCTTTCTCCCCAATCTGAGTCTTTCCATTGATTTATTTTCATGGAAATCCCCTCGTGTCTCCAGTAGTTTGTAAGTCGTAGCCTGGCCTACGCGTAACTTTTTATCCCCAAAGTCTATGTTTCCTCAGTGAGTTTTTATTATGGAATGCATTATGCTCCTGTGGACTTTAAGTCTCTCCTGGATTTCTTTTCCTTTGTGGCAATATATCCCTACAAAGATTATTTTTTGCATTCATATCATATGCATCATGAGGTCTCTTAGGGACCAAATTTTTTTCCTGATGTTGTTATTTAAGTTCATTCTACCGTGTTAATACGAAGATTTTAACCTTCACATCCTCTCCTAGAATGATCTTAAATAGGGGCAGCTGTAAGACCCAAATTTTGACCCCATAGCTTTGTTTCTTTTGTAGGTAGTGTGTGTATCCATTTGTGCCTCATCAAGCTCACAACTAGGGTTTAAGACCCTAAGTGCAAGGGATCAAGCAAGAAAATATCCACTATGTATCTAAGCATCATATATGGATCCCCATGTTCTTTATTTGTCATTTTGATCAAGAATTCATCAAGAGTTTGAAGCTTGTTTGTCAAGGAAGCCCTAATTCATCTAGGTATCTTGTGTACCTTCCTCAGCAAGTTTCTTCAACATTTGGTCAAAGATATCATGGGATACTTCATTTAACTTCATCATAAGCATATATGATCCTCCATGATCAGCAAAGAGCAAAAGAACTTCAACTTTGTAAGTTGGTTCAAGGAGGTTGACCATAAAAGTTAACTAATCAAATCTAGGGTCCCCTAGACCCTATCTCCTACATTTTTTGTCATATAAAAATTATTTTAAGAGAAAAGTTACTCTTTATGACATTACAAACAACTTTCATGATGGCATAAAGAGCTAATTTGGCTTAGAAAGTCATTTTTTATGGTGAAAGATTATAGGTCATTTTGTTTGTGCCCAAGATAGAAGGTCAACTTCCAAGAACCATAACTTCCTCAATTTTTATGATATGAATATTATCCAAGTTTTATGATCAATTTCAAGACGTCTTCTTCAACTTTTCTTCTTTGATAAACGTTAAATTACACTTGCAAGGGCATGTGCCATGAGGACACATTATAGGTCCATTTTGGTCTTCATCATTGAACAAGCAAATTTCCCCAACTTCTAAAATACATAACTCCATCATGCAAGCTCCAAATGGTGTCAAATTTATGATAAAATTTAATATAATTGAAATAACTACAACTTTGAAGAAGGAACCAAAGTCATTTGAAGCTCATAGCCAAATTTATTCAAGGTGGAAAAGGGGGTCTTTGACTTTTAACTTAGAACATTTTTAAGTATGTTTGATTCCCCCAACTTCAAGGTCAGAATTCATCATGATCCAAGCTTCAAATGGAAAAAGTTCCAACATCAAAGTTGTTCCCCTTATTGGTAGCTTTCTAAAGTGTCCAAGGTCATTCAATTTGTATCAATATTGAGGGACTTATGTATGGTTCCTTTGGAGGGATTGATTTGGCAACTTTTCAACTCAAATATTACACACATTCGCATGGCTTCATGTTATGATCCCATCATCACTTATGCACGAATTTGGAGTGTATTACATGATCATTTGGGCCTAAATAAATGTCCATGCACCCATGCACATCAATTATTATTTTTTTCCAAAATTTTAAATGGTGTGGAAATGAATTGCATTGCCAATAAATTGAACTCCATAGCCTCGGAATTAGAGAACCCTTGCCCAAGCTTTGCTTAACAATCCCATATCCACCATTGAAAGAATAACTTGAATATTTCATTAAATCGAGCTTCTAGTTCAACTTTTGTTTCTGAACTAGAACTCCAAGGATTCAAAGCCTTTTGGATTCTAATCATCTACTGCAAGCAAGAGGAAGCAAGGCCAAGTGGAATTGCATCAAGATTGAGCCTCATCACTACAACCCGAAGGTGATTTTTCTAGAATTTCAATCCTTCGATTCTCACTAATTCTTTGATATTTTTGCTTGATTTGTGGTTGGTCGATGTCCTAGCAATGTAGGCATTGATATTGAGTTGCTTTGAGGTTGAATTGAAGCAACTCAGTTTTGGAACTTCAATTTTCAACTCCTCATTTCTCATTATAGAGTGAGAGTTGGAAATATCTGAGGTCATATTTGGAATCCTGGCATTTTTCTCTTCAAAATAGTATATGATCCATTAATTTTGGTGAACTTTTTATCCTAACCAGTCTGATGACCTGGCCGGAAAAGATGACCAGAGCTAGGGCTCCGGTGGTGCGCTGGCTCATCCCAGGCCATCTGATCCGTTGGTCACATTTTAATCCCATCCCTTGATTCTGATTACCAATGTTACATACACGTTGACTGATGACTACCATGGATGATACATGCTTGGCCATCAGATATGCCACTTCAATTAAAAAGAGAGATTTGATGACCCTCGTTTTTCTGATTTAATTCATTTTCCAATTTAATTTTTAAATTATCATTTTCTCATTTAATTCATTATAATTTCAATTTTAATCCAAAAATTATGGGCTTTCACCAAAATTTCAAAAATAATTTCCTCTTCCCATTTCTGAATTAAAAATAATTTTTGGATTGATTTTGATAATTTTGACTTATTTTTAATTGATTTTAAAATACTTCTGACTTTCAAAAAACGCCAAAAAAATTAGTTAATGGTCCTTTGACCTTGTTTGACCTATGATAAACCCCTTGGCCATTTCTTTGGTGATTTGAAGGGATTTGAGGTTTTTCCCCTTTTAAAATGCATTTTTCTTCATTTAAAAATTGAATTTAAATTGTTTAATTACTTTAATATTTTGTTGAGTTTTTGTTTTGACTTTGTGTTGACTCATCTTATATTTGACTTTAATCTTGGTTGAATTGGACATGAATTTGATCAATACCATTGGATTTAGGGGGTTGATGAAGTTTAAACTTCATCCCTCAAAATGAATGGATGGTATTGATCAAGTGAGGTTCATCCCTTGATCAATTTGGGATATCTTTCACTTCATCTCTTCATATTCATCTCTCTTTTTCCCCTAACCTTCATTGACCAATGATTTCTCCATAGATCAAAATGCTAGTTTATTCATCAATGACCTTGTGTCAGATGAATCAACATGAGCTTGATTGAGATAGGTTCATCCCTTCTTATTTTTGTGTGTGGTATGATTTAGGAGCTTGGTCTTGATACCTTGTCTCTAGCATGCATTAACACCAATATTATTATATCTCACCCTCAGATAGTTGTGACTTCTATATAAATCTAATTATGATTGCTTAACATAGCGCTAAATTTGTCCCAAAGGCATTAGCATTTTTGTAAGTGAGATTGTAAGTCTCTAATTCCTCATGCTATTGTATGAAGCTTTTACCTCTTTTCCATTTATGAGAGCTAGTGGCATACTTGTTGATTTATCCAAGTTGGAGCCCTTCTCATGAATGAAGTCTAGGTTCATATCTTCATGCTTGTGAGTGGATGGTTGAGTGTTCTCTAAAAAATGACTAAAAACAACTTCTTTTCATTATAATTTCTCATTCGTTATAATTTCTCATTCATTGTCATTTACATTCATGCAATTTGTTTATGCTTCAGTCATTTACATTTTGCTCATTTGAGCCATATTTTGTACTTGTATCATATTTGTGCTTGTAATTTTGTTTTTTTTGTGGTCTTAGGACCTTAAAAATACTTAATAAATAAAAAAACCTAAAAAATACGTTGGTGGACTGTTGTACCTCTGTCTCTGACTTGATTTGGATCTTATGGACTTAGAGTAGGCAACACTCATATGCTTTGGAAAACTTGGCCACTGCAATTAATTTGAGACCGAGATAACTTGGCCAATGCCATTCATCTGATACAAGACTAAGAACTCCCTTGGTTTATCTGATGTATCTCTTTCTCTGTGGCTAGTTATTAGTTTGATCTTATTATGATTATTTGATGCTTTCTCTTTGAGTATATTTCAAGGGATTATTTCATTTGATACATTTAAAGGACATTGAAGACTGCTTGCTTTGGAGTGCTTGCTTGGATGTTTGGTTATCTTTATTTGATACCATTTGGTCTTATTAATTGCTTGGATGATTATGCTTTGTTACTTTCTTGACAATCTAAAGGAAATGGGTTTCTATCTGACACTTTTGTCTTGTGGATGCTTCCCATTGGTTAGACCTTTTCAACTTTAAACTTTTAAATCTTATCTAGGATAGTCCCTTCATTTCCTCCTCCTTCTTTAATTTCAAAATCCCTCCCTCATTTTCAAAACTTTTTTGCTTATGTTTTCAACTTAGACTTGTTTTAATGGGTATAAACCTTAGCCTTATGCCATTGATTTTCAAAAACATTTCTTGAATCAAACTTGTAAATGAACTTAATCATATTGACCTTATTTTCAAAAAGACATAAAAAACTAACAACCTCATCTAATCCTTTTGGCCACTTTGTGCCTTTTTCTTTTAAACCTTTTCAAAAGAAAGCATTTGGTTTTGAGTTATCTTTGGTTGAGATATAGTTCTCCCATTCCATGATATATTGATTGTAAGTCTTTTCATTCATTAGAGATTAGTGGCATACTTGTTGATTGAGTCCAAGTTGGAGCCCTCCCTCTTAAATGTTGAAAAGCCCTCATTGTCGGTGGATGTTTGGTTGAATATTCTCTCATTGATAACAAAATATCTTTAAGCTTTTGTTGAAATCAATCCACCCATCTTTGAAATTTTTACCACAAACTACGAGATTTTGATCCCATATTTTTATGTTGGTACAGAGGCATAAGATCAAAGGTTTTGTCAAACACAAAATTGTAAATAATGAATTCTTTTCTCATCCCCTCGTTCTATTTTTTAGCAAACATCTTTTTCAAATGAAACACTTGCACACAAAAAGGGCCCCCTAGGAGTACCTAGAACACTTTGGGTGTTAATACTTTCCCTCTGTGTAACCAACCCCCTTACCTGTAATCTCTGACATTTTATTAGTTTTGATTTGAAAACTTCTTATCTTTGGGTTTTGTTCGTACGTTTCCCATTTCCTTTGGAAACAATAAAAACACGGTGGCGACTCTGGTTTTATTGACGTTGACCTAACAAATAGCTCAGTGGTCATGAATTTACCGCTACACATATCTATTTTGGTCAATGGGAGCCCTACCATTGATTTCCAACCTAGAAGAGGGCTTCGCCAAGGGGACCCTCTTTCCCATTTATTATTTATTTTGGCAGCTGAGGGAATCGTCGATTTAATAAAGAATGCTCATGCAAATCACTCCTTTCACCCCTTTAATTTTTATGATCAACTTCAAGTAGATCTCCTTAAATTATGGATGACACAATGATAGTGGGGTAGAAAAATTAGGAGTCCTTATGGTCTATCCAAGCTATGTTGCATAGTTTCAAACTTTCATAAGTTATTTTTGTAAACTTTCACAAAAGTAGAATAATTAGTTTCAATATTGGTACAGAGTTATCGAAGCTAGCTTCTAAGTTCTTATCGTCTTTAATAACCCATATCTCATTTACTTTTTTTGGCATACACATTGGGGTAAACCCGCATAAAAGATCTATGTGCATTTCAGTTCTCTCAAAGATTATAAGCAAATTATCCTCTTGGAAAGGGAAAGCGATTTCATTATGAGGGTGTGTGAGTCTTCTAAATTATGTACTCAATTCCATTCCCCTATACCTCTTCTCTTTCTACAAAGCGCCAAAGAAATTCATTCTCAAAATCATCAAGATCCAACGTGCTTTTTTGTAGAATGGCGAAGAAAAACACAAAAGAGTAAATTGAGTGGCTTGGTCGATGGTGTATAATTCAAAAAGTGATGGTGGGTTGGGGATCGAACAATGTGAATCATTCAATAAAGCTCTTTTGAGTAAATGAGGTTGGAAGATCTTGATAGAGTGTGATGCATTTTGGATGCAAGTTCTCTCATTCAAGTTGGGGAATATTAAGGCTGGAATGTTGGACCATTCTCTGTCTTGCAGAAACTTGAAATATTTTCTATGGTGGTGAGACTTAAGGATACCTCTGGGTTTGTGGGGTTTAGAGGCTAATTGGTTTGCTAAAGGCATTTCATGTAAGGTTGGGAAAGGGAATGTAATTGACTTTTGGAAGGCCAATTGGGTTGGAGCGGACCCTATATGCAGACAATTTCCCACTTTGTATCCTTTTGCACAAGAACCTAGGCGGAGTATTAATAACTCAGTCTCTTGGATTTATGGGGTGTTGGTGTTATAATGTTGGATTTATTAGTGAGGAACTTCCAGAGTAGATCAGAAATGATTGGTTCACTCTCCTCAACATTATGAATTTCATCTCTATTGATCATGTTTTATCGGATGCTTTCATTTGGTGGCCCAGTTTTTTGGCTTCCTTGTAAAATTAACTTATTGTAGGTTGTATTCGCTAGTAAATCATGACTTTTAACCTGAAAATGATTTGAAGATAGCATTCAAGTATGTTTGGAAATCAAATCTCCTGAATAATATTCATGTTTTTTCTTAGAGACTTCTACTATGTAGGCTTCAGGCGAGGGACAAGTTAGCGAATCTGGGAGTTATTTCGGGGGCCCAAAGCTTAGTGCGCTCGCTTTCTCTTGGTCCAGAAGAATCCCACCTCATCTTTTCTTTTCCTGCAATGTTATTGTTGTTATCTGGAACTGTGTTTTAGATTGGTTCAGATTTTACAGGATTTCCCCTTTTGATTCCATCACAGATAATTTGTTATCGTTTGACTTGCCATTGTGTGGCAAGAAAAATAAAAGATACATGCTCCTTTTGTGTCTAGCCGTTTTGAGAGCGATTTGGTTGGTTTGGAATGATAATTTGTTTAAAGGAGGGATGAAAGGATCTTCTAATATTGTGCTTTGCCAAAACTTTAGCTTTGAATTGGTTTGGTGCCAGGGTTAAGGAATAACTTGTGTGCTCGAAAGCAGATTGATTGATTAATCCTCTCGTCTTTTTATGCTAAGGGTCAATTTGTTTACTTTTCTATGAATGGTTGATTTCGTGATCTTCCTTTTCTTTTCCTTTTGATTGTATCAGGATTGAATACATTTGTGTTCGCGTTAATATAATTTCTTTATTTATAAAAAGATATGGCAAAAATACGAATACATGCTTAAACTACATAGTGACTCTAAAAACACTATGTGACTCTAAAAACTAGTGTTGATGGTTAAATATTTTATGAAACCTTATTTTTTTTTAATATTATTTTGAAAGAAAACTTTTAATAGTCTTACGATCTAAAATTTGACTTGCATGTCATATTTGGCCTTCTATTATCAACCTTTAATAGGAGTTCTGATTTATAGATCATATCAAAATTATGAAAAGAAAGTATTGTAATCAAGAATGTAGAATACATGAAAAAGTTCATGCATACATTAATTTATTTTCCAAACTAAGTTAATTGGAAAATGAGAACTATATACATGTAATAAGAGTAATCTAGAATCCTTCAATCTTTTTAACTTATTGCAATGCATGACATGAGAAATAATGAATAAAAACAAAAAGGGTACTTAAGTAATTCAACTATTCAACTATTCAACTATTCAACATTTATATAAAAACAAACAAAAGCAGTGTTACTGTATTCCATGTACTTTATTCACATCTCTCACATCATCAACCATATATATATATATTATTTAACCTACCTAGGTTTCATCATATTTTCAGAGAAAAAAAAAACATTTTATTTTCTTATTTTCTTTCTTCCACATTGGAATGGAAGATCAAGAACAAAAACAACATGTTCAGACTCAAAGTTCCAACACCAATAATCCAAACAACACCGAAAAGAGTGAAACTGTGAGATCAAGATGGACACCAAAACCTGAACAAATCCTCATACTTGAGTCCATCTTCAATAGTGGAATGGTGAATCCACCAAAAGATGAAACTGTTAGAATCAGAAAACTTCTTGAGAAATTTGGACCTGTTGGTGATGCTAATGTCTTTTATTGGTTTCAAAATCGTCGCTCTCGCTCTCGTCGTCGTCTGAGACAGATGCAAGCTGCAGCCCAGCTAGCCGGAGGAGCCGGTGCAAATCTTTATCACCAATACCAGTGCAGCAACACCAACAGTAACTCTATGTCTGTTGGTACTGCTGTCGGTTTTGGTGGTTCATCAGGTCTCACTATGATGAACTCTCCTTCTGATTCTTATAATCATAATTTTTCGAGTTCATCTTCATCCTCTGGTGTTGGTGTCGGTGTCAGTGTCGGTGTTGGTGGTGGAGAAGAAGGGTTTCGTGGTTTATTTTTAGGTTCTTCTCAAATTAATTTCCCTGAGATTGATCATTCTTCTGCTGCTTCATCAGTTTTGAACCATTCTCATGATCATGCTTTAAATTTGAACTATCATCATTCAGGTATGTAATTAATTTATTGATTGAAATTAATTTATTAATTACATTATAATTAAATCTCATATTTCTTTATAACTTTATCATGAATTAATTTGGAAAAATTTCTCCCAATTTTTAATCATCTTCATTAACAAAACCCCTTAATTTTTAATCATCTTCAAGAGAAAAAAAAAACATTTTTTAAGAACAAAATGAGTACTAGAATCTATATTATTCTTCTTAATATAAATTAATTTAATACTTATTTAAATTTTATTTTTAAGTTTAGAATGTAGGCTGATTATTATACTAATTAAAGTCTAAATTCTTGTAGATTCAGATTGACCTATTTTTATTTTGGAAAAAAGTTATAATTTTTTGATTGATTTAGTTTTGATAGTGATGGAAGAATTAATAAAAGTGCAAACACTTTTGATGATTTGACAGTTCCTGGGATTAAATAAAAAAGCATGAAAATTGTACTTTTTCTTTTCCAGAATAACATTACTTCAACTTTTCTTGCTTCAGTTTCTGTTCTTCCTTTTTTATTCCTCATCATATTCTTTTCTGGTTTTTCTTCAAAACCCAATTCCTTAATTATATAAATTTCTAAACCCTAGTTTGTTTTTCTCTTTTCACTTTGCTAATTTTGTTATACTCTTTTCTAGACCATTAAGATATTGAACAAATAGGATGGATTTAGATTATTTACCTTATGTCATCATAAATTCAAACTTTATGATGGCTATATTTTACCAAATTAATGTAAAAAATAAATTTTGCTATTATTTTTCTTTCGTTATTGAGTTTCTTTTTTATGAGATTTTGTGCCCTTCAATTTGTGGCTTCCCAAGGCAAATTATGACAAAAGAAACCTCTTCCTTTCCAGCAAAGAGGAGGTTAGAGTTTAACAAATTTATCAAATTCAATCATAATTCTTAAATAAAAAGGATTTAAACTGCACTCATAAATATAATTGCAAAAAATTATATTAAATATAATTCAAATATAAATTAAATACTATAAAGCTCAATCTTTTTACCCATAATTATGTAGAAAAGAGATTACACACACGCTTTGCTTTGTAGTCAGAGATATAGACAAATTTGACCGATCATTGCTGTAGATCATCGTGTTTATTGTTTTTTTTTTGGATTTTTATTTGTATTGGATATATAACAATTGATTGATGATTTAATTTTTATTTATTTTTATTAATTTTGGGGGGTGTATAGGATTTGGGGGGAGCGATGTTTCCGGTTTGATCACAGTGTATATCAATGGAGTTGCAACAGAAGTAGCAAGAGGTGCAATTGACATGAAAACATTGTTTGGTGAAGATGTTATGTTAATTCATTCCTCTGGAGTCTCAGTTCCAACCAATGAGTTTGGTATTTTGATGCAGAGCTTGCATCATGGTGAAAGCTACTTTCTGGTAATTACCACTTTTTTTTATATTATATTTTATTTTTGAAATATTTTTTAATTTATTTTAGATTATTTTTCATTTTGGAATAATAAAATCATATTTTTTAAATACTTTACTTAATTAATTTTTAAATATTTTATATCTACTTAATTACTTTACTATTTTTAGACAGCTTTATTTTATTATTATTATTATTATTATTATTATTATTATTATATATCAACTTTATAATATGATTTAAAATATGAGTCAGTCAAGTCTTCCATTATCTATGTAACATCAAAATACTTTCACATTTTAGATTTTTGAAAAAATGATTATGTGTTTTTATAGATTTATCCTTTTTGTCTTAAACTAATTTGGATCTTTATCATCTCATAGTGATAACTTTTAATAGTTAAGAGTATAATAGAAAAACATAATTAAAAAGTATCATAATATATTGTAAAATAACAATCAAAAGTGTACAAAATATATTGTGTGTAAACATCAAATAAAATAAAATGGGATGGAAGGAACAAATTATTTGTGTAATCAAAATAAAGTTTTGAAAAATTAGAATTTATTTATCTTCAAAATTAGTCAGGAGTTTCCACACAAAGAAATGAAATAAATATTTTGGTGTTTTTGTTCCAGGTTTCAAAGCAAACACAAGCATGAATGAAGAAATGAACAAGTAGCACAACAATGAAAAATAAAAGTATTGGTTAATTATATGTTTTTATATATTACCTTTTTTTTTTGTCTTCATTCTCTTATATTTTTGTTATGCGGTTCAAATATATGAGAACTACTATATATGTGATTATAGAAATCTGTATCTATATCTATTTGAGGATTATATTATAAATTTAAAGTTATTATATATCATTTGTTTTAGCATAAACTTAGTTTTAAAAGACTAAAATGAAAGAAAGTGTGGAAATGATGTATATTTTCATGTATCCTCACTGTCAATCAACTCAATAGTGTGCATTTTAATTTCATTATTAAGTATATAATAATCTTAATGTTAATGAGAGGGACAAATACAAAAAAGATTGATAGGCAATGAGATTATCAAAAAGATACACAAAGTACTCAAAACCCTTATAAAAGACAAAGTCGATAATATTATCTCCGCTTTAAATAGCTTACAGGAGAGGTATATCAATCATAAAAGTATAAGAAAAAGTTGAGTTGGATTCTAAACACAACAATTTTTAAGAATGGAATTTAATAGAATTGATAGTTTCCTCTATATTAAAAACCATACTTCTAAAAATGATATTTTTTCTACCAATCCACATAAACCACACAGTTGTAGACCAAATGATGTTTCCTAACGCATTTTCAACCTCCTTCCTCGTTGTTCTAGCGAAGCTTAGAAATGAAGCTGAATAATTAGAATTACACACCAACTTCATGCCCAACTACCTCTCCACTCTCTTCCAAACGTTCACCGCGAGAACGCACACCAGATAAAGATGATGAAAGGATTCTTCAGAACCATTACACAAAACGCAAAAGTGAACGTTACCTCTAGAAATAATACCCCTCTTCAACAATCGGTCCTTCGTAGCTAATCTATCCAAGAAAAATTCCCACCAGAAAATTTGGATTTTAGAAGGGATCTTGGAACTCCATATTTCTTTCAAAGCTACAACGACTTTGGCTTCGATAACGCAAGGATGGTTGACCTGAAATAACAAATTGTAATAAGTAATAACAGAAAAAACTGAAATAACAAATTGTCCATACAAGCTGCAGTAGGCCCCTTATCAGCCAAAAAATACTCAAGCTCCTTCAACTCCCTAAGCTGCTCCGAATCAGAATGCAAAGAATGTAAAGACACTGAACAGTTTCAAACAGACCCACGCCAGAACCTCGATTCAGCCACACTGCTCTTTTGATTTGAAAAATCAAGATATAGATTGGGAAAGTCATCCTTCAAAAATTAGTTTACCAGCCACTTGCAATACCAAAAAGATAACCTTGTACCATCGCCCAAGGAGTAAAGAATGTTGCCAACAAAAAGATCGGAGGACTTCATCTTGTCGTACCCCAAAGATATAATATCTCTCTACCATATAGAATTAGATTTACAGCCTCCTACCCCGTTGTTACTCAACACCGCCAAAGCTAAGCTAGAGAAAGAATAAGAATATACGTGCTCTAGAATGCCATTCCATAAAGCATCTTCATCAACGATGAATCTCCATTTTCCACTTTAACATGAGGAATTTATTAAATGAGGCCATATCCTTAATCCCTAATCCTCCATTCTCTTTAGGAAAGCAAATCGGCTTCCAACTAGTCGGATGGATACGATTTAGATTAGATGAACCTCCCCAAAGAAAATTGCTCTGAATTTTTATGATCTCCTTGATGATTATCGTAGGAGCCTTGTAAAAATACAGCGTAAAAATTGGCAAAGCGTTCAGCACCGAGTTAATTAAAACCACTCAACCTCCTATTGACAAATTTCTACCTCTCCAAATAGTTAATATTCTCCTTAAATCTTCGACAACGAATTTCCATGTCTTGGCTTTCCTCGGACTATCTCCCACCAAAATGCCCATAAATTTGAAAGGAAGAGAACAAACCCCACAATACAAAAAAACTGAGGCCGCTTCCAAGAAACCAGACTTCAAATTGACACCACCAATACTACTTTTGAAAATATTAACCCTCAAGCCCGACACCATTTTGAAACCTCTGCGTAAAGCCTTGATGCACCATAGGTTATCCCAATTACCATCACCAATAAAAAGGGTATCATCAGCAAACTGCACAACGTTGTACGATATTTCTTCATTCACCTTGAAACCGTTGAACAAGCTCGAATCGACCGCATTCTTCATAAGCCTAGAAACACCTTCCATTACAATGATAAAGGGGAAGGGGCACAAAGGGTCTCTTTGCCTCAGCCTTTTACCCACCACAAAATCCTTAGTAACATTACTGTTGATAAGAATCGACATGAAACCTTTGAAAACAAGAGCCTTAATCCACACATTCCACCTATCGCCAAAGTTCAGCTTTCTTTGCAAATACCTTAAGAAATTCCAGCTTATGCAATCATAAGCTCTTCCAAAATCAATCTTCAAAACCATACACTCCTTTTTCATGCGCTTTACAAGGTCCAAAATTTTGTTGACCACCACAACACCATCAGATATACTCCTTCCAGAAACAAAAGTCGTTTGCTCGGCTAAAATGAAACTCCCAATAACCTTCTTCAAACGAGAAGCCAATATCTTAGACAAGATCTTCTCAAAGCAGTTGACCAGACATATTGGTCTATATTTAACCAAATATTGCGGATTATTGATCTTAGGAACAAGCGTAATAATAATTAAGAGTATAATAGAAAAACATAATTAAAAAGTATCATAATATATTGTAAAATAACAATCAAAAGTTTACAAAAATATATTGTATGTAAACATCAAATAAAATAAAATGGGATGGAAGGAACAAATTATTTGTGTAAACCAAAATAATGTTTTAAAAGATTAGAATTTATTTATCTTCAAAATTAATCAAAAGTTTCCGCACAAAGAAATGAAATAAATGTTTTGGTGTTTTTGTTCTAGGTTTCAAGCAAACACAAGCATGAAGAAATGAACAAGTAGCACAACAATGGAAAAATGAAAGCATTGGTTAATTATATATTTTTATATATTACCTTTTTTTTTGTCTTCATTCTCTTATATTTTATTATGTCGTTCAAATATATTAGAACTACTATATATATGTGATTACATAAATCTGTATCTATATCTATTTGACGATTATATTATAAACTTAAACTTATTATATATAATTTGTTTTAGTATAAACTTAGTTCTAAAAGACTAAAATGAAAGCAACTGTGAAAATAATATATATTTTCATGTATCCTCATTGTCATTGGTGTGCTTTTTAATTTCAATATCATGTATATAAGAATATTAATGTGTATCAGACGCATTAATACAAATCTTCATGTGTATAAGAATATTTTTCCCTCATAATTTTCTTTTTGATTTTGCCGATTTTAATCTAATAGTTTTTCTGAATTATATATTATAGAGATTTGATTTTGATGATCGATGTCTAACTAAGGAGATTAGTATTCAAAAGAGTTTCAAGCAAAGAGACCATTTAATCTCCTTTCTTTTTTCTCTACACTATTACGAAAAACACATATCATAACGGTTAAAAAAATGATACAACCAAGTCCGACCAACCGTTGTTCAGTAGGATGTGATTGTATGTATGACGTTTTCCACCATGGACATATGACCGTTGTGATATACTAGATAGTGCATTATATATGCAACGGTCAAAGTATACAATTGTTGTGATATAAAGTGAACAGTCATAAATTCGAAACCTAATGAATGTATGATTAATAATATTTTACGGTATATCTATAACAACAGTTGATATAAATAACTGTAATTAAATACTTTTTTTTTAATTTAATTTATTTTTTTCATATATTACACACACATATATATATATATATATATATATATATATATATATATATATATATATATATATATATATATATATATATATATATATATATATATATATATATATATATAATTAACTAAAAAAAATATATTTACACAATCAAACATGAATTCATCTAATATCACCCCTTCCTTTTCAACTAACACATTAAAAATAAACCTCCAACGTCTACGAACTTCGTCTAAGTCTTCAAAAGAGAAAAACGGCATATCATTAAATGTCTACATAAACAAGTCAAAAAAATGAATGTCACGTAATTTGAATTATAATAAAAAATTAATATGTTATTAAAAAGATTACATGACATTATATGTCTCATCCCGCGAATCAACAATGCCGGCAGAGACGATGTTAAAAATGTGTTTCATTAAATAATACTCACACTTGTCTCCTTGTCTACAAATTTACACATTTTATGAATATATAACCACACATGCATTTCATGAATATATATATATATATATATATATATATATATATATATATATATATATATATATATATATATATATATATATATATATATATATATATATATATATATATATATATATATATTATATATATATATAAGTGAATGTCACAATTAATCCATTTTTCTCGGGCTCACAAAATTTTGGCTTTTTTCTAGAATTGTTCAATCTATACCCGCTTCTCGACAACTCTGTATATTGAAAATAATTTAAAAATATTACACACTAAGATAATTATTACAAACTCAAAGATAAAATTTTACTAAAAGTCTCATAAATATAAAGTTATCTAGTAATAATTTATTTCATCGTAGGATCAAATGCTCTGTGTAACGAACACAATGTAGTTATCATATTTGTCCGAAGAGATTTGATAATCAATTAATAATACTCTATGAGTGAACAATACAAGGATATATAATTATTATTTGGTAAAATATGAAAATTAACTATAATATATAAACCATAATTTTAAAATACTCACTTATTGAGGAATGGTGCTAAGTAACATTTTTTCCCCTTCCATATCTGTGATGTTAAGTATTCTTCAATTTTTTTTAGAGAATTATTTATAAATCGTACTCTAATTGTATCCAACAATCCATAAGTATTTGATTTATTTAATTATATACATACACAATGGAGGTACCTAAAGGGTTAAGCAAAATATAAAAAACATGTGAGGAATTAATTCTATACAAAACAATGAATGTATCATAATGAGATATACTTACGTGCACCAAACTTGTAGTAGCCCTATGTCCAACCATTATTGCCTAACAATTATATCCTTTATATCTTTAGGAATTATAAAGAATTCCTTTAACCCCTCAATCCCTGGATCATGTTCTAGCGGAAGAGTAAACATTATTTCTTCGTTGTGCATAACGTAAGCCATCATTTTGGAATATGATTATTCAGAGGGAACCAATAACCCATAATGGATCTCTCTACGGTGGGGTGGCTAAACAACTGTTTTTTGTGCTTACATCACGCACAACATTTCTACCAGGAAATTTATCATCATCATCTTCATCTTCATTTATACACTGTGGAACGGTTCCACTGATTCTCTACATCATAAATTACGTACAATAACACAAAAGCGAATTTACACAATATACATCATACATTTCAGATAACACAAGTCTCATTCTCACATACCGCATATAACTCTTTTAACTCTTCAATTCTTTCTTTGAGTTTCTCACTCCGCTTCTAACTTCTCATCAAATTATTGCTTTTGAGTCTGTATCTTCCTCTAAAGCTCTTCCAACATTTCATTTTGCACCTATCCAGTGCTTTTTTTAGACGTACCAAGACACACTCACAGGCCGATACCATCTCCAACCCCACGGACACGTCCACCATGCTAATTTGTTCCAGTTGCTTCTACTAATATATCATAATGTCGTTCTACAACAAAGGTACCTTAACGGGCTGAGTTAACCAATGAATCCTACACAACATGATAAGACATACATTATTAATTACCAAAGTGATTTAAATAAAATTAAAAATATGCACAACAAGTCCTACTTAACATTCTCTTAACTAATAATCTGGAGGCATCTGAAGTGTAGTCTCCATTTGGTCTCAGTTGAGCCCTCTTCCACATGTCGTGATGGTGGAGATGGTTCCCGATCATGACTCATGGAGCCCCAGTCTCCTAGTTGTTGTCTTTTTTCAACAATCACGATTTTCTCAAGTTCCTATATCCCCAATGAGACAATCTATGGGGATGTTTGTTTTTGGACTTGTTCAGTTTTCTCGCTCCACTTTTAACCTATTATAAACATAGGAAAAATGTTAACTTCCATGGTTTATCTATAAAATTATCATAAAATACAATTGGTACTAACCATGAACTCCTCACTACTACGAAACATCACAAACGTTTTTCAAACCTTCTTGTAAGGATACTGATATTTCACCCACGAGCGCTCAATATTAGGCTTTGGCTTCATAATATAGTCACTCGTGAGCTGTGAATTAAAACTCCCCCAAGCCGTACCAGCATAAGTTATCAAATTTTTTTCAAATTCGAATCATCACTAAATTCAAACCTCAACTACACATTTAAAATAATATGTATTAGTGTTTATATAACATAATATCGAATCGATAAAAAATAAAATTAATACCTGAACACCTGTCTGTATCCTTTTTTCCCTCATCTGGTACATCCTTCCAATCATCTAATAAATTATTGACTTTGCTACGTCCAAGGAACGCAACATAACTCTTAAATAACGAAGACTGAGGACCATTAAGAATAGTATGAACGACACTAGACTCGACCACAAGTCTAACACCCGAATTGCAAACTTTTGTTAATGTAGCCACCATTGTTGCACCTCTTTGCTATTTTTTTTGTCCTCCTACTACAAATTTTGAATCATTTGTCATGGTTTCATTTGTATACGTAGCTTCATCATTACTAGATGAAGAAGAGGCCATCTATCAAGACATAAACATCAACAGCAATAAGAACCACCAACAACAACAAGCATCGTCTTCAACAATAAGCATCAACAATAACAAGCATAAACAACAATAAGAATCATTAACAACAAATGCATAAGCATCAACAACAATAACAAGCATCATATTCAATAATAAGCAACATCAACAACAATAACAAGAATCAACAACAATAATAAGAATCAACAATAACAAATAGTGATACTTTAAAAGCCTTGATTCTCTTATCTCTCTTAGTTACACTCATTTAAATACTGATTATTCTCTATTTACAAATTATTCTCTATTTTATGGAAATTGGCATTGCTTTTGTTGTGCAGTAATTGAGTCAACATATTTCTTAGTCTAGAAAATTAGTAACAAGGAAAACTCTTTGATATCATGGAAGTCAAAGAAACAATGCATCAACAACAAATAGATAAGAAACAACAACAACGACAAGAATCATCTTTAATAAAGCATCATCAACAACAACAACAACAACAACAATCATCAATAACAACAATAAGAATCATCAACAACAAATAGATAAACATCATCAACAACAAATACATAAATATCAACAACAACAACAAATACGTAAATAACAATGGAAAATGTAGGTATCATAGATGCATGGGACGAAAAAGTTTACGTACCGAAAACGTGATGAATAACTAAAAAAATGTTGTTGGAATTTTAGTTATTCATCAAAGTGTTTTAGTTATTCATTACGAAAATATAGGTATCATAGATACAACGGTGTTTTAGTCAACCGTGGTGATATCATATTTACATTAATGATATTTTATAAAAAGAGTCATGTTTTAAGTAATTAAATTTTTAAAAAAAAATAGAAAATAGATCACAACAATTTGTTTAAAAAACCGTAGTGATATATCTTTCTTTGTTTAGATAAAAACGAAAGGTGGTGCAAAATTCTGAAGAAATCACGAATTAGCAGGCGTTGAGAGTCGAACTCATGAAACATCAATTAATATCACTATGATTGTTTTAGAAAATCGTAGTCATAAATTATCAATATTTAATTAAAAAAATAAATAAATAAACACCTGAATTTAGAGATATCACCACGGTCCTTCGAAGGACCGTAGTAATGGTTGCGTCATTGTATCTACTTTTTGTAGTAGTGTTGGTGGTGGAGGGTTTTAGCACCTATTTAAAAAATATGGTCTTAGTTGGTGTGTTTGAAGGTTTCAATATGGGGTACAAACGAGTTAGAGGTGTCTCATCTTTAGTATGCCGATGATTTGGTATTGGGGGGAGGGTGTTGTCTATTAAGAACCTTCTGACAATCAAGGAAGTTCTCAGAAGCTTAGAGCTTGCTTTATGCCTCAATATGAGCTTTTTCAATAGTTGTTTGTTTGGTTTGAATATGGGTAGACCTTTTCTGGATATGGACACACACTTTTTACATCGTAAGGTGAGTCCCATTTCTTTCAAGTATTTATACCTTCCGGTGGGTGCGAACTCAAAAAAGGAATGAACTTGGGACCCTAAGAGACTAGATTATTGGACGAATAAATTATGTTCTTTTTGTCTTTCACGAGAATTTCAGACTGGTTGGGAAGAAATTGGTTGGTTTACGATGACGTTTTATCTAGGAGGATCCAAAGGAAGTGAAAATGTTGTGTGGGTTAAATTGGCCGATGCGTGTAAAGCCAAATGGGTAGGTTTTTTACGGGTGCAAGATCTTAGACTTGTTATCTTGCCTTGCTAAATAAGTGGAGATGGATGATTCTTTTTTATTCGCCTTCACTTTGGAGAGACATTAGCAAGGAAAGGTATAAGTCATAGGGGTCTTGATCTTCTTTGGGTGGCAAGGAAGGTCACCTTTGGAGGGTGTCTCATTAGTGGAGAGTTTTTTCTCATTAGGTCTCCACTAGATCAGGAGTCTAACTAGTTTGCCTCCTTTTATGTTAAGATAGTTGAGGATTGTCAGAAGACAAGGTTTTGCCATGATATTTGCATGGTGACTACCCATTTGTGTGTTTTTTTTTAGAGACTATTTCTTATCTCGAAGTTGAAGTCTCCGGTGGTGGGTACTTTGAGTTTTTAGGAGGGGGAGGTTTGAGTTTGGAGTTTTAGGTGGAAGCAAACTTTTCTTGTTTTGGATGAGTAGATTTTTTAGGCTTTGTTTGACCTTATTACGAAATTTGTTATGCGTGGGCGGGAAGATGCTTGGGTTTGGAAGCCATACCTGACTAGGTTTTTTTGTTAGTTTAGCTTATGATAACGTTTTAGTTTTTAACGGGGTCAGTGCAGGTAGGTATGAGAGGCGTTTGTGAGAGCTTTGTAGGATTTGGAAGAGTTGAAAACCATCAAAAGTAGTAGCGTTCTCTTGCAAGTTGATTTAGAATAGGAAATTGACTACGAAGAATCTTATGAGTCGTCAAATTGTTTCTAGTTCTAGTAATACGAGGTGTGTTATGTGCGTGGGAAAATGGAGTTAGTTTATTATCTTTGTTTCGTGTGAAGTTGCTTTAGCCATTTTGAATAGAGGTTTTAGGTGGGTGGGTTGGTCCGGACTTCTGCCACCCTCAATATTATGGGTGCTTGAGTTGTTTCAGGGTCTTGGTCATGGGAAACATGTGTCTTATGAATGGTCTAAATCTGACGTTTTATGGTATAAACTATTAGGAAC
The DNA here is from genome assembly GCF_024323335.1 of Lathyrus oleraceus. Lineage (NCBI taxonomy): Eukaryota > Viridiplantae > Streptophyta > Magnoliopsida > Fabales > Fabaceae > Lathyrus > Lathyrus oleraceus. The sequence continues at coordinate 169,259,286 of NC_066579.1, read as the reverse complement.
ATACAAAATAATGTTAGTTTTTGTCGAGAAAACTTTACATTTAATCAGTGGATGTCTACGATTATTATATGAGTTTTATCATTTCTCTTGTTGATTGAGAAGGAAACCCAAACATGTGGCTAGGCAATTAAGGGGTGTGATGGATGGTCAACTTTCCTATTTTGTTTTGTGCATGTGGTTGTGTGTACCTCCATCCATCTTGCTCTCTCTGAAGGGTTGTTGTGTCTAAATTGGTTAACTTTATTTGTTTTTTTCTTGCAGTTTTTTTGTTTGAATTTTCTGTTTGTTTTCCGTCCTGGACTTTAGCCAAATTTGTTGTTCTTGCGCGTTTATGATTCTCTCAGCTTCTTTTGTAATTTATGTAACTTTTTTTTCTTTTTTTAGTAATATATGGTTCTTACTATTCAAAAAGATTGATATTATATAGTTTGAATATTATATTTCTAAAAAATTTCTTTAAAAATAGAAGTAATTAAAACAAATGGATTTGTTTTAGAAAAACCACACCAAAAATGTATCACTTGAATTAATTTTTGATTTTTTTAATTTATATTTGAAATTTTTATTAAATCAATAACAAGCACTTGAAAAATTCTTAAAGTAATTTATTTTTAAAAAAATGATATTTTCAACAATAAAATTGGCAGGCGTTGAGAGTCGAACTCATGAAACGTCAATTAATATCATTATGATTGTTTTAGAAAATCGTAGTGATAAATTATCAATATTTAATTAAAAAATAAAAAAATAAATAAACACCTGAATTTAGAGATATCACCACGGCCCTTCGAAGGACCGTAGTAATGGTTGCGTCATTGTATCTACTTTTTGTAGTAGTGTTGGTGGTGGAGGGTTTTAGCACTTCTTTAAAAAATGCGGTCTCAGTTGGTGTGTTTGAAGGTTTCAATGTAGGGTACAGACGAGTTAGAGGTGTATCATCTTTAGTATGCCGATGATTTGGTATTGGTGGGGGTGTTGTCTGTTAAGAACCTTCTGACAATCAAGGAAGTTCTCAGAAGCTTCGAGCTTGCTTTATGCCTCAATATAAGCTTTTTCATTAGTTGTTTGTTTGGTTTGAATGTGGGTAGACCTTTTCTGGATATGGACACACATTTTTTACATGTAAGGTGAGTCCCATTTCTTTCAAGTATTTATACCTTCCGGTGGGTGCGAACTCGAAGAAGGAATGGACTTGGGACCCTAAGAGATTAGATTATTAGAGGAATAAATTTGTGAGTTTAGGTGGAAGAGTAGTCATGTTCAACTCAGTTTTAAACTCAATCATTATGTTATTTTTATCTTTCACGAAAATTTCAGACTGGTTTGGAAGAAACTAGTTGGTTTGCGATGACGTTTTTATCTAGGAGGCTCCAAAGGAAGTGAAAATGTTGTGTGGGTTAAATTGGACGATGTGTGTAAAGCCAAATGGGTAGGTTTTTTACGGGTGCAA